>NC_091167.1:35105561-35165561 GCF_040958095.1 Procambarus clarkii
ACCAACCTAACCTAACCCACCCTCACCAACGTAACCTAACCCACCCTCACCAACCTAACCTAACCCACCCTCACCAACCTAACCTAACCTAACGTGCTAACTGTACAAGCCCGTGAACGTTGAGATCGAACCCCAAGAACCCTCCTCCCTACCCCATCTAAGTCACTCTTCCCCCAGCTGCTAATAATGGAGAGTCACAGTAATTGCCGTGAGTAGGGCGGCGGAACCCGAGTAAACAGTCGCTTCATTACCTGCGGACCGTCGGCGAACGCTTATTAAAGACAAGCGTGAGCAAAGGTAAATACCAGGCACTTCACCAGCGCTGGGGTCGGCAGGGGTCTAGGGAGGCAGCCAGAGCGGCTTAGGAGTGTTAACTGGTGGGAAAATGGACCTTATGTTAGGGGGGTAAAATTGATTGTGTGGTGTAGGTAGAGTGATCGTGGCCAGGTGGAGGAAGGGAGGGTGGGAAGGGTGGAGGGCGTGGCCAGGTGATGGAAGGGGGGGGGGGGGGACAAGGGTGTGGCTACGTGATGGAAGGGAAGAAGGGTGTGGCCAGGTGGGTCACGTCAATTAAAGGGTGCTCCTGTGTCCCTCTTGTAACGTCAGATTCGCGACGCATTCACGCCTCCCAAGGTGTTGTGTGGCAGCACCCTGGGATTGTGGTAGCACCCTGGGATTGTGGTAGCACCCTGGGATTGTGGTAGCACCCTGGGATTGTGGCAGCACCCTGGGATTGTGGTAGCACCCTGGAATTGTGGCAGCACCCTGGGATTGTGGTAGCACCCTGGGATTGTGGCAGCATCCTAGGATTGTGGCAGCACCCTGGGATTGTGGCAGCACCCTGGGATTGTGGTAGCACCCTGGGATTGTGGCAGCACCCTGGGATTGTGGTAGCACCCTAGGATTGTGGCAGCACCCTAGGATTGTGGCAGCATCTTAGGATTGTGGCAGCACCCTAGGATTGTGGCAGCACCCTGGGATTGTAGCAGCACCCTGGGATTGTGGCAGCACCCTAGGATTGTGGCAGCACCCTGGGATTGTGGCAGCACCCTAGGATTGTGGCAGCACCCTGGGATTGTGGCAGCACCCTAGGATTGTGGCAGCACCCTGGGATTGTGGCAGCATCCTAGGATTGTGGCAGCACCCTGGGATTGTAGCAGCACCCTGGGATTGTGGCAGCACCCTAGGATTGTGGCAGCACCCTGGGATTGTGGCAGCACCCTGGGATTGTGGCAGCACCCTGGGATTGTGGCAGCACCCTGGGATTGTGGCAGCACCCTGGGATTGTGGCAGTACCCTGGGATTGTGGCAGCACCCTGGGATTGTGGCAGCACCCTAGGATGTTATTTGACATCCAAGAGTTAGCAAGTCATTTTCTAATACTTCAATAATACTTTTGTACTATATATATAGTTTTCTCACCCTATCTTGGCCCTAACATAATAAATATATGTATTATACTAGGCCTTACAATGCTTAAGTTTGATTTTCCTCGGACTTTGGTAAGAGTAACAGTACCAAAGTGGTATTTGTGGGGTCCAGTGTTACATATTAGTACTTTCGATAAAATAGTGGCTATAAGGAATATCACTTTAGGAGAATGGATTGTTTACCGCTCTATAAAGTAAATTACCAATTTTGTAGTTGTATGCAACATATAGTCAATATAAAAGTTTAATTTTGTTAAATTGATATTTATGGTTAATTATAGTTTATTGTCAGATTACAATTTTGTAGTTAAATAAAACTGGCAGTTAAATTATAAGGTGTAATTTTTTTTTATCAAACATTTGATCTAAGTTTAGCAGCATTATTCTCAGATAATGTTTCACATTGTTGGCAATAACAAGTTTTAAAGTTAAGTTATTGACGACTGATCATTTTTAAGTTTGAATTCTCTAAAAAGTTAATATCTGCACAAACACACAAACACGCACACACACACACACACACACACACACACACACACACACACACATACACACACACACACACACACACACACACACACACACACACACACACACACACACACACACACACACACACACACACACACACACACACACATAAAGAGTGTCTTGCTGTCCAGCTGACAGAGTTTGCAATTCGTCGTCCACGAATCCAGGTTCTGTTTCACTGCCGAGACAGAAGCAAATAGGAGTTATAGCTATTGTGGGCGGCAGACTGAGTATATGTGTGTACTCGCCTACTTATACTCAACTAATTGTACTTGTGTGGGTTGAGCTTTGGCCCTCTGGTCTCGCCTCTCAACTGACCATAGCTAACTCAGGAGCCTGTTCACTATTCAACAGACAGTTAGAAAGGTTGGGTCCAAGAGTCTAACATCTCTATCCTGCAGGCACGAAAATAAAATATATACACGAACACATGGCAGTTTTCAAGCTGAAATAATTTGGGTAGGTCATATATGGCACCATAATAACCAGGCAAAAATAAATATGTTCTCCCCTTAAGATGTCGGCCACGACAGGAAACAACAGTTGGCTTGAACACACAATCGACATGAAAGGAGTTGAGCGCTTTCATTGGTATAATCACCACCAGGTGAACATTTGGGAGAAAAAGACAAATTTTCCTGATATGAAAACCCGAAATTTCCATAAAGCGGCGAGCATACGTAGAGTACAATGTGTGTGTGTGAAGGGAACGTCTATATGCAAGAGAGGCGGGATTGTGCGCCTATAGGAAGGGATTGTGCGCCTATAGGAAGGGATTGTGCGCCTGTAGGAAGGGATTGTGTTCCTATGTGGAGGGTTTGGGAACATAACATGAGTCTCAGCTCCACCTCGTGAAGGCTACATGAAAAAGTAATCCGATTTTTTGGCAGCGCGAATGTGCGTGTCTGTGTACTTGCGCTCGCGGGAATGCAAATGTGTGTGTGCATATTCACCTATTTTTTTCCTGCAGGACTGAGTTGTTAGCTCTTGGACCTCGACTTTCCAACCTGCGGTTGTCTAATGTAATGACTCCCGACTTATTTTCTCTATTATACCTACAATATATTTCGCACAGGGCCTGGGGTTCGATTCTAGGCCGAGGCAGAAACTAATGGGAGGCTTCTCTTATTATACATCTTCTTGTATATATAAAAAAATAAGTTAGTTTCCCATTTGTTTCTGCCTAAGAGACGGTCGGCCGAGCGGACAGCACGCTGTACTTGTGATCCTGTGGTCCTGGGTTCGATCCCAGGCGCCGGCGAGAAACAATGGGCAGAGTTTCTTTCACCCTATGCCCCTGTTACCTAGCAGTAGAATAGGTACCTGGGTGTTAGTCAGCTGTCACGGACTGCTTCCTGGGGGTGGAGGCCTGGTCGTGGACCGGGCCGCGGGGACACTAAAGCCCCGAAATCATCTCAAGATAACCTCAAGATAGTATTAATAGTAAATACACATATTTCCAAGATGCCACCCGCACCAGATGTGTGTGTGTGTGTGTGTGTGTGTGTGCTTGTGTGTGTGTGTGTGTGTGTGTGTGTGTGTGTGTGTGTACTCACCTATTTGTGTTTTTGGAGGTTACGCTTCGGTCCCGCCTCTCAACCGTCAATCTGCTGCTGTACAGGTTCCTGAGCTTATTGAGCTCTAGCATATCTACATTTCAAACTGTGTATGGTGGCAGCCTTCACACAGTGTGTGTGTGTGTGTGTGTGTGTGTGTGTGTGTGTGTGTGTGTGTGTGTGTGTGTGTGTGTGTGTGTGTGTGTGTGTGTGTGTGTGTGTGTGTGTGTGTATGTGTGTATGTGCGTATCAAAAATAGTTAGGAGAGAGGGACTGGAATGCCGTTTCCCCTCACTGATCCCGGCTACACTGGCATATTCCCCCCTGGAATTCTTGATATGAATTAAAATTGCACTTGATTTTTCGTTCTGTATATAAAATTCCTTTATATTGATTCAGCCCATGATTTTCCTCGATATGTCATTCTAGTGTAAGATGAATTCTTGAACCTCTCTCTCAATCACTGGATTCATCAAACTGTGCCTGTAGACGATGAGTCACAATAACGTGGCTGAAGAATGTTGACCAGACCACACACTAGGTGAAGGGACGACGACGTTTCGGTCCGTCCTGGACCATTCTCAAGTCGATTGTGTATTACTCCTGCTGGTATTACCTTACCTTCATGCCCCAATCTCAATCCCAGCCCCTCCCCTCACAATCGACTTAAGAATTCCATTTCACCTTTGTAAATGCACGTTAATAACAATATGTAAAAGACACATCGAACATTTTATGTAGGGCATACGTAAATCTGTGTATTTATGTATTTACGTATGTAGCTTAGCCTAGCATTTTAAAAGCACTACAATCACCTTCTGTGGTTGATTGTTCAATAAATCCCTGAAATATATGTTTAATAAATCTCTAACCCTGTCCATGGAGGACAGAAGAAAATGTATATATGCGGTTAGCATTATTAATGTGTGGCCACGTCTGAGGTAGAAAATAATAATAAAAAAAACCTTCTAGTGTGTGGTCTGGTCAACTGTGTCTGTAGAGCTGAGCTTCAGCTCTTGGGCTCCATTATGTAATAACACGACTCCCCAGCCTCCTAATATCTCTCATATCAAATTATAAACATAAGGATGGAGTTGGCTATCTTTACGCTAAAGTCATGTTTTCCTTGAGCGCGGAACCAACACCTAAAAATAAGCTCAAGGTGAAAGAAGAAAATGTTTGCAAGATATGCAACAAAGCTTCTTGCTGAGCTGAGGGGTCCCCCAGGCCTTAAAGGAGTGTCAAAGGGGCCCCTCAGGCCTAGAAGAAGTGTCAGAGGGGCCCTCAGGCCTTGAAGGAGTGTCAGAGAGGCCCTCAGGTCCTGAAGGAGAGTCAGAGGGAGCCATATCTCACCACACTGAAGGAAGCAAGGAACAGAGATGGACACGATATTGATATACTGGCTAAGACTCCGAGAGTGATTGACAGAAGACGCTAAAAAAATATTCAAAATAAGAGACAGTGAAACCATGAGACGGAAATGAACAGCAGATACCCAAATGAGAAATAGTCATCAAGAAGAACAGCGTAAGAACTATATCTGAGCTGAACGTGCTTAGGAGAGATGTAAGATAACTTTAAGATAACTAAATACTTAAGATACGCTCACGTCATGGTTCAGACGGTAGTGCGTGTGCCAAGGTACTCCGGGAACACGGTCTCATTGAACTGACCCAGTATTTTCTCATAAATATCTCACGTTGCTATGATTTCATTGTGCACTATATACGCAGGTTATTGAGAGCCGAGAGGCGGGACCAAAGAGCCGAAGCTCAACTTCCGCAGGAACAATCAGGTAAATAGGTAAATACACAGTTAAGAAACAATGTGATCAGAAACACGAGAGAACTAGTCATGGCATTAAATGAATATATAGTAGAGCGAGTGGCGGGGTTCGGGAGCTGTGGTTCGACCATCAGGGTTCAGAGACTCCCTGAAGAGGCGCAGGCGTTACCTAGAGTTGCTTAACGCTGTTATGATTCAATTTCATCAGCCAATTTCTCATTAGGCGATAAACGGAACTTCATGAATAGTTAATATATATCCTGAGAACATCATACTGCTGGTATTACCTTACCTTCATGCCCCCAGTCTCAGTCCCAGCCCCCAGCCTCAGTCCCAGCCCCCAGCCACAGTCCCAGCCCCCAGCCTCAGTCCCAACCCCAGCCCCTAGTCTCAGTCCCCAGCCCCCAGTCTCAGTCCCCAGTCCCAGCCCCAGCCCCCAGCCCCAGCCCCCAGCCCCCAGCCCCCAGCCCCAGCCCCCAGCCCCAGCCCCCAGCCCCCAGCCCCAGCCCCCAGCATTATAGACTCTATAACGAGACTAACCAACGAACACACATCATCCATCATCACATCACGAACACACATATCATGCCCCACATCTACATTTGAGATGTGTGTGTGTGTGTGTGTGTGTGTGTGTGTGTGTGTGTGTGTGTGTGTGTGTGTGTGTGTGTGTGTGTGTGTGTGTGTGTGTGTGTGTGTGTGTGTGTGTGTGTGTGTGTGTGGGTGTGTGGGTGTGTGTGTGTGTGTGTGTGTGTGTGTGTGTGTGTGTGTGTGTGTGTGTGTGTGTGTGTGTGTGTGTGTGTGTGTGTGTGTGTGTGTGTGTGTGTGCGTGTGTGTGTGTGTGTGTGTGTCCCTGTAAATCCAGTCCCACTTCTCTCATTACACTCAATACGTTGTCCATCCTTCTTCTTCCCAATTCTCACCTTGCTTCCATCCTCCTCCTCCTTCCCTCTTTCCGTCCTCGTCTTCCCTTCTCCCCCCTCCCCCTCCTCCCTCCTTCTTCCCTCCTGGGCTGTCATACTGTAGCTCTTCCCTGTGAACTCCACCAGAATTACATCCTTCATGTCACCCGTAGGGAGGATGTAATACCCTTGCAATACATCCTTCCACTGTCTTCACCTTCTCTTCTTTTTGTTAACTAAGACTAGGGTTCATAGGGGCTGTCAAATGACGTACCTAATGAAACTGTAAGCAAGAGCTGTTATCCTACCTCAGCTCATCTGAAGCTTACTCCTAGAAACTCATGTATTTCCTGAGAATGTACTTTCGAAACTAGCACGTAGGGAACTATCATATAGGGAGCTGGGTGAAACTGCAAGCTAGAGCTGTAATCCTACCTCAGCTAAGTTGAAACCTACTCCTAGAGGCCCATTTATTAAAAAAGCCTGTTATATGCATCGGTAGGCACAGCCTTTATTCATTAACACTATTAGGTAACAATCATATAAGGAACAATATGAGCCTGTAGCGAACTGTGTGCCAGAGTCTTCATGTGATCAGTTGACTCTGATCTCCCGTGCATCAACCTGTTGAGCGAACAAGTTCCAGATGCGAGTCAGCCTCGGAGTGAATGATCGCTGATGGAGTGACGTTCTGGAGAAAGGCACTTCCAGCATGAGACTGTTGAAGGTTGAGAGCCTAGTACTACAGGTGGCAGCTACTGGTAGTCCACGGAGTTGGGCCAGGTGCGGAACTTTAAGAAAGTTGGCCTTGTACGTAACAGTATGACCACCAACGTTACGACGGTGTTGCAGGCTTCGATATTCAGATCGTTCCCAGCAGTCTTTGTCAGGATTAGATGACGAGCCTTCTTGCCCGTCTCTCCACTTTGTCCAACAATTTGATGAACGATCGGCCGGTCGGCCGATCGGACAGCACGCTGGGCTTGTGATCATGTGGTCCCGGGTTCAATCCCGGGCGTCGGCGAGAAACAATGGACAGAGTTTCTTTCACCCTATGCCCCTGTTACCTAGCAGCAAATAGGTACCTGGGTGTTAGTCAGCTGTCACGGGCTGCTTCCTGGGGGTGGAGGCCTGGTCGAGGACCGGGCCGCGGGGACACTAAAAAGCCCCGAAATCATCTCAAGATAACCTCAAGATAACGATAGGGGGGGAGGCAGTATATCCAGGAGAAGGGTGCATACTCTAGATGAGAGTGAACTTGTGCTTCATATAATGTTTTTGCAGCCCTTGTTGTCAAGGAGTGAGATGCAACGTTGGGCTGTAAGTTTCCTGGCTGCCTTTTGAGCTTGATTAAGCCTGTTGCTCTTCATTGTCATTGAAAAGTCGAACTATTTTCTCATTTTTCTTTTTGTATTAACACATTTAGGTACATCTGCACTTGTGCAGCTACCCTAGACTATATGAAGGGGAATACAGTGTCAAAAAGCTAGCTACGTCGTGCTAAAAACCCATCACACAGGATGGTTAGTCATACAGAGGCATGTGATAAGCAGTCTGCACTAGCAGACTCCGGGTGCATTATGAGGATATCATCAACACAAGAGTGAATAAGGTAGCAGTGATACTAAAAGTCCCCATCTCGCAGGACGGTTAGTCATACAGGGTCATATGTTCAGTAGCCTGCACTGGCAAATTTTGGATGCAATATGAGGAAATCTTCAAGAACACGAAAATGAATAAAGCAGTTATATAGCTCCAGGTACCTCATGCCAACGGATCTGAGTGGCCGTCTGATAACTGGGCATTCGGTGATGTAGTGTGGGAGATCATGCCGCAGTTCCTGCTCACAGAGTTTGCACCTGGAGTGCTCAGGATTGGGCGATCCGTCACCTGCAGCCACCTGTCACAGGTAGCGGTAACCCAACCTAATACTTGCAACCACTGTTATTATAGACTGTGGGTTGGTTGGTGTTGTCGTCGTTGATCCTTCTCTACGGACAACCCAACCCACAACTCGGTAGAGTGCTTATACTAGGAGATCACCCTTGGCGCTTCTGGCTCTTGGAGAGGGGCTCAACGTCACACGTTCAGGGGATGCGGCTCCAACACTTAGCCTCGTTGTCACGTGCACACACCCACTTGAGCCGCTGTGACTCCCCACTCTCTCCTTATGAGATATGATCTCAATCCCCTATGACTTACTAGTATTACCTCTTACCCTGTCCACAGCAGTGGTTCTTGGTTCTTTCTCTCTCTCTCTCCTTCTTTACTACCTCCTGGGAAGCCTCACTAGGACAAGGGCAAAACACCAGCAAATTGTGACACATTTACTGAACAAAGCACATACACGATACATACACACATATAATAATAATGAATCCTATATTCTATAATATCACAATCAGGTTGCACTCCAATACCATCAGAACTCTATTATCAGCTTATCAAGTGGTATCCTACCTCCTGGCTCACCACCTGATACTATTAACCTCCTCAAGTTGGTCAAGCCTACACACTGTTGCACCATCAACAAGATAACATATATATATAGAAAATCAGCATTTGAATGCAATAACATATACCAGTATAAATGTTCATTGATACTTCAGTATAAAAAACTCCTTGACATAAGGATGCCAACAGTCACTCACCTCTCACTGCGTCTTGCACGCTACTGACAACCAAACACTATCAACTCCCTACAAGTAATCCACCAGAACTTCCCCTTCCACCTCTGGAAGTTCACAACCCTAATATCCTTAGGTTCTTCCGGGCTTCACTACCAGGAACCTCTGCAGCTCCTCCAGGCTGCTATCATGAAGTTTCCTTGTGCAACTACGGTGCTTCACCCTTCTGTTAGGTTCTTCCACAGCTCTCTTGGCTTCTACACCACCTCTACAGAAGCACGTGACACTCCTCTTCACTGCTGCTTCTCCTCACAGCTCGAGGTCCTCTGCTCCACTACCTTTGGAGTCTCATCAATTACTTCATCTGCTGGCTTCGAAGTTCTCAGCAACTTCTTCCCCAAAGACAAACCTGCAACCCATCGACGTTCCAATAAAATGTTCCCCTTTAACACATAAACAAAAATAACCACACAATATGCTTGCCTCAAACCTCTATCTGTCCTCTACATACAGTGAGAGTGGACTCCCCCGTTTTGGGCGGATCCATACTCCACCTCGCCTGGCGGCGGCGTCCTCACTCGCTGGGAGGGTCTTCCTCCATCCGGAGCCGGCTCCCTCAGTCGTCCGCCAGCGCTCAGAGGGGGAGGACGTCGCTCCGTGTTCCTCCCTCTCCACTCTCTTATTTCAGGCTTTCTGCCTTATTAAAACATGTCTAACTTATAAATAAACATCGCTACTGTCGCTGGGCACACGACCAACTACAAACAATCACTATGAACTGGCGTTTATCGTGCTTACCACAGATTAATTGGTCGAGGGCGCTTTTCCTCTGACGGCGTCTGGTCAGGGCGCTCCACACAGCCCACAATAATGCTTCTGGGCGACTTAATATCTGCTCGTCGACCAGGACTTGAGACCACAACGTTCCCAGCTCGATTCCACAGCTGGTACGTCCGCACACTTCTCTTCTCTTCGAGATATATCACTAGGGGTTCCCTTCTGACGGGAGCTCAAACGGAGCGCGGCTTCCCCCTGCGATGTCTGGCACTCAAGTGAGGTCAAGGTCCTCCGGAAGCGAGCCTCACGCCTCCAGCAAAAATGTCCACATCTCCTAGCCCGTCATTTATCTATTTTCTTCTGCATTGCCCATAATCTCAAACTGTTACACATATCCAAGCAACTATTTTACATATGCGTTATCACCTCAATACTTGCTAGACCTTCTAGTTAGGTCAGGCTTGCTGAATAACTCTCAAGAAGGGAGACTCGTTTCTCCTGCAGGCTGAGATCATAACACTCCCCTCCCCTTATTTTTGAGAGTTATTCTAGTGGCTAGGCTCGAGATAACGCATCAGCCACTACATTGTCTCGCCCTCTTATGTGCGTTATCACCAGGTCATACTCTTGGAGCGATAAAAACCATCTGGTTAATCTCTGGTTTGCATGCTTCATTTTCTTCAGGAAAACTAGGGGATTATGGTCTGTATACACCGTTACTGGGTGTCCTCCCCCACTCACATACACTTCAAAATGTTTCAATGCCATCACCAGGGCCAGAGTCTCTTTCTCGACTGTACTGTACGACCTCTGGTGCTTAACGAACTTCTTCGAGAAGAAGGACACGGGGCGGTAAATTCCATCATTCTGCTGCGTCAGTACAGCTCCGGCCCCTATATCACTGGCATCTACAAATAACGTAAATGGCGCTTCAAAATCTGGCGACACTAGTACAGGTGCCCCAGTCAACAGTCTTTTGGTCTTCTCAAACGCTTCTTGTGCTGTTCCATTCCACTCCCACTTCTTGCTCTTTGATAGCAAACTCGTCATAGGAGCGGCTATGGTGGAGAAATTTTCACAGAACTTCCGGTAATATCCAATCATACCGAGGTATCTCAACAGTTCTTTCTTACTCCTGGGCACCGGGAAGTTGTCAATGGCCTCCACCTTTGTTCTTACCGGAGCAACCTCGCCTTGCCCTACTATATATCCAAGGTACTCCAGGCGGGCTCTCCCGAACTCGCTTTTTGCCAAGTTGATCGTCATGTTGGCCTTCTCCAAACGATCGAACAAATCTAAAAGTCGATCCACGTGATCCTTCCAGGAATCAGCGAACACCACAATATCATCGATGTACACTGCACATCCGGTCGCGCCTTGTAATACCTGATTCATTACTCGTTGAAAACAACTACCACTATTCTTCATTCCGAACGGCACCACTTTATATTGGTACAAGCCGTCGGGAGTCACGAACGCTGAGATCCTCTTGGCCTCCTCAGACAGGGGAATCTGGTAGTATCCCTTCAACAGGTCTATCTTCGAGACATACCGTGCACTCCCAATCCGATCTATGCAATCGTCAATGCGCGGTATCGGAAACGAGTCAGCGACCGTGAGTGCATTCACTTTCCTATAATCGGTACAGAACCGATACGTGCCGTCACTCTTCTTCACGAGGAGGCACGGCGAACTCCAGTCACTGTCGCTAACCTCTGCCAAGTCGTTATCTAGCAGATACTTTACTTCTGCTCTCATTGCCGCTGCTTTCTCCGGGTTAACTCTGTAAGGGTGCTGCTTGATGGGCTCAGCACTCCCCACATTCACTTCGTGCACCGTTCCGCGGTGTCTTCTAGGCACGTCCGTGAATAACGACTTATTCCTCCGTAGGATCTCCACTAGCTCCTGGCGTTGGTCATCCTCCAAATGACCCAGACGCTCACCTATCTTGGCCAGGCTTTCTGTATTTGATATCTTCGCGCCATCGGCCCTCTCTAACTTACAGTTCTCCTCTTCTATTCCTTTGCCGTCTCCTCCACACAGCACCGTCGCCCGCAATGGGGTTTCCATCGGTTCTTCATCGCCTAGAGGCTTATCTCTGTCATAGTACCTCTTTATCATGTTCACGTGGCAAACCTGTGACTTCCTCGGACGATCTGGCATGTGGATTACATAATTCACATCCCCTAATGCCTTCTGGATGGTATATGGTCCACAAAATCTCGACTCGTATATACTTCCTTTTACCGGTAGCAAGACTAACACCTGATCTCCTTCTTGAAATTTCCTGCCCTTCGCCTTCCTGTCGTGGTACCTTACCATCTCTGCCTGGGATGTCCTCAAATTTTCCTTGGCCAAATCTCTGGCCCTAGAGAGTCGCTCTCTAAAGGTCTTCACATATTTTCCCACATCCACCTTAGGCCTATCCACGGTGAGCTGCTCCTTCAGCGCGCCCACTGGGCTCCTCACGGAGTGTCCGTACACCAGTTGAAATGGGGTGAATCCGAGTGATTCTACTACCGCATCCCTGATGGCGAACAACACGGATGGTAATGCCTCGTCCCAACTACTCCCTTCCTCAGCGCAGTATATCCTCAACAAGCTCTTTAGCGTTCCATGGAAACGCTCCAATGCTCCCTGCGACTGAGGGTGATACGGTGACGAGCGCACTTGCTCTACTCTCCATCCTTTCACAGTTTCCCTAAACAACTTCGACTGGAAGACACTCCCCTGGTCCGTCTGGATAACCTTGGGCATTCCTACCCACGCAATGTAGTTCTGTAGTCTATCCAGAACGGCTCTCGACGTCACTCTTCTCAGAGGGATTGCTTCAGGGAAACGGGTGGCCGTGCACATTATGGTCAGTAAGTACTCGTGGCCTTTTCTGGTCCTCGGCAACGGACCTACACAGTCTATCAAGACTCTCTCAAAAGGCTCGCCAAATGCCGGTATGGGCTTTAAGGGTGCCTTTGGTATAGCCGGAGCCGGCTTACCTGCACGTTGGCACGCCAAACATGTCCTACAATATTTCTTTACCTCCTTCCATACGTTCGGCCAGTAGAAGTGCTCCTGCACCTTATTTAAGGTCTTCTTCACCCCCAAGTGCCCTGCCATATCTACGGAGTGGGCTAGTTCTAACACAGCCGCCCTAAACTCCTTCGGCACTAACACTTGGTGCTTCTCCAACCATACCTTATCTGCGCCGGCTTTGTCCGGTCGCCATTTCCTCATTAGTACATCATCGTCCAAGTAGTAATACACGGGGGACTCCGGACATGAATTTCCCCCTTTTGCCTCCCTGATTAGATCTATAAACTCCTCTTTCTGAGCCCTAATCAGGTCCGCTCGGTTCACGCTGAACTTTTCAGGTAGGGTCATTTTCACTTCCTGTCTCCTCGAATCCTCATTCTTCTGAGCTCGATCCTCGTCGAACAGCCCAGACATGTCCATGTTGACCTCCTCCCTTGGTGGAGTCGACACTGCCATATCATCTCCAATGTCTTCCTCGGCGGCTACGTCCGACTCTGTCACTACACAGGCCGGGTATACGATGACTTGACTGTCCTCTGCCTCATCTTCAAGGATGCTGGCTAGATCTGTCTTGTCCGGCGTTCCACTTGTACCGCGGTCCTTCTGGTTCACCTCCGGCACAGCTTTTACTATCAGCTCTGGCAGCACCTTGGACCCACACAAGTCGTTCCCCAGGATCACTTGGACTCCTGGAACAGGTATGTTGGGGCACACTCCCAACATCACCTCCGCCGACAAATAATCTGACTTCAACTGGACAGCACATACGGGCATGTCACTCTTAGACAACAACCCATGAACCTTTATCCTCCTACTGCCAGCTAACAGTCGATCATTTCTTATTAGGCCTCTCAGAATCAAGCTCTGATTGGCTCCAGTATCCCTGAGGATACTAACCTCCACCTCGGGTTGACCTTCTATGCCGACCCAACCTCTACTAATGAACGGCCTATACCGCTCATTCATCAAATCTACCTTCTGTGGTTTGTCTTGTTGTACATCAATGTACTTCTTCCGGGGATCACATGTCGTCAGGGTCACGACTCTCTTGCCCTGCCGACAATCTCGCATCATGTGACCTGATCTGTTGCACTTGTAGCATCTCATTTGGGAGAAATCTCTCCTATACGCCCCCGAGTAGCTCTGACTCTGCCCACTCGTATTGGAGTTCCTCGGGCCAGATGTACTACTCATACTCTGTGGAGCTTCATTGGACTCTTGTCTCCTCTGCACACTTTTATTTTCCTGCTTACCTCCAGCAGGCGGACTCGGCAACTTTCCTTCCTGGGGCTTAAAACTAGCTGGTCTGCTTGTCTGCCCCCCAAAACTTCTTCCTCCCCAGACTCCATTGGGTCTGCCATTGCTGCGTCTCGCCTCGCTTCTCACTCTGTTCTCCCTCAAGCTCTTGTACGCTTCAGTAATCATATCCGCCCTATCTGCGGCATCTTTCACCTCCATTATCCCTGCTTCTTGGATCTTGAACTTTGTTTCGGGATGCATCATCTCCAAGAACTTCTCCATGACCATCAGTTGCTTCAGGTCAGCATAAGATCCAACTCCAGCAGCCTCAATCCACTTCTGGAATCGTCTTTCCAGATCTCTTGCTGTCTCAGCAAACGTACATGCTCCAACTTTGCTCATCTCTCTGAAGCGCTTTCTATAAGCTTCTGGGGTTAACTGAAACGAGCGCAATATGCTGCTCTTTACTGTGGCGTAATCCTGGCACTCTTCCAGTGACAATTGGGTGTATGCCTCCCTGGCTGCACCGGTCAATCTTAACTGGACCAGCTGGGCCCATTCCTCCTGTGGCCACTCCTTGATGCTGGCTACTTTTTCAAAGTGCTCGAAAAAGCTCTCTGCCTCTTCGGGAACAAACAAGGGAATGTCCTTCTCCCTAACCCTAACATCTGGTGGGTGTGATACCTGGGTGGTGCTCTCTGGCAACCCATGTTCAATCCTCTGCTCAGCCAAGGTTCTATTCGCTTCTATCTGCATTTGTTTTGTTCTCTCTTTTTCTTTTTCGACCTGGGCTTTTTCTTTTTCGACCTGGGCTTTTTCTTTTTCTACTTCCAACCTGGTTTTCTCTTTTTCTACTTCCAGCCTGGTTTTCTCTTTTTCTACTTCCAGCCTGGTTTTCTCTTTTTCCTTCTCGGCTTCATTTTTCATCTGGAGTTCTAATTTCATCTTTTCCAGCTGGAACTGTCTCTCCTTGTCCTCACGCTGCATCTGGAGCTCTAACTGGAATCTCTCCAAGCTCCTATTCCGGCTACTCCTGCTACTGCGGCTACTCTTGCTGCTCCTACTCGATCCCTGGGATCTCACGTCATCCTGCCCATCATCCTCCTTTCTACTTTCAGCTCCTTCCTGGGCTCCTTGTTCTGCCGCTTCACTTCTGGCTCTCAACTGCCTCAGGATCTCATCCTTCATCCCAGCTACTTTAGATGCTTTCAACCTGATGCCACATTTTTCTGCTATTTGTTTCAATTGATCCCTCGTGCAACCTTCTAAATCCTCAGGCTTGCCTGACTCCACAAACGCTTGCACCTTATCCATCTTGTCCTGTGAGTCTTCCCAAGAGAGAGAATATACACCTGCGTTCACACAGTTTATCTATTTCAGCAAGGGTGTACAAATCCACTCTTGGACAGGGTGTGGGTGTGTCAGTTCACTATCCCGGACGGGCCCCCAATTTATTATAGACTGTGGGTTGGTTGGTGTTGTCGTCGTTGATCCTTCTCTACGGACAACCCAACCCACAACTCGGTAGAGTGCTTATACTAGGAGATCACCCTTGGCGCTTCTGGCTCTTGGAGAGGGGCTCAACGTCACACGTTCAGGGGATGCGGCTCCAACACTTAGCCTCGTTGTCACGTGCACACACCCACTTGAGCCGCTGTGACTCCCCACTCTCTCCTTATGAGATATGATCTCAATCCCCTATGACTTACTAGTATTACCTCTTACCCTGTCCACAGCAGTGGTTCTTGGTTCTTTCTCTCTCTCTCTCCTTCTTTACTACCTCCTGGGAAGCCTCACTAGGACAAGGGCAAAACACCAGCAAATTGTGACACATTTACTGAACAAAGCACATACACGATACATACACACATATAATAATAATGAATCCTATATTCTATAATATCACAATCAGGTTGCACTCCAATACCATCAGAACTCTATTATCAGCTTATCAAGTGGTATCCTACCTCCTGGCTCACCACCTGATACTATTAACCTCCTCAAGTTGGTCAAGCCTACACACTGTTGCACCATCAACAAGATAACATATATATATAGAAAATCAGCATTTGAATGCAATAACATATACCAGTATAAATGTTCATTGATACTTCAGTATAAAAAACTCCTTGACATAAGGATGCCAACAGTCACTCACCTCTCACTGCGTCTTGCACGCTACTGACAACCAAACACTATCAACTCCCTACAAGTAATCCACCAGAACTTCCCCTTCCACCTCTGGAAGTTCACAACCCTAATATCCTTAGGTTCTTCCGGGCTTCACTACCAGGAACCTCTGCAGCTCCTCCAGGCTGCTATCATGAAGTTTCCTTGTGCAACTACGGTGCTTCACCCTTCTGTTAGGTTCTTCCACAGCTCTCTTGGCTTCTACACCACCTCTACAGAAGCACGTGACACTCCTCTTCACTGCTGCTTCTCCTCACAGCTCGAGGTCCTCTGCTCCACTACCTTTGGAGTCTCATCAATTACTTCATCTGCTGGCTTCGAAGTTCTCAGCAACTTCTTCCCCAAAGACAAACCTGCAACCCATCGACGTTCCAATAAAATGTTCCCCTTTAACACATAAACAAAAATAACCACACAATATGCTTGCCTCAAACCTCTATCTGTCCTCTACATACAGTGAGAGTGGACTCCCCCGTTTTGGGCGGATCCATACTCCACCTCGCCTGGCGGCGGCGTCCTCACTCGCTGGGAGGGTCTTCCTCCATCCGGAGCCGGCTCCCTCAGTCGTCCGCCAGCGCTCAGAGGGGGAGGACGTCGCTCCGTGTTCCTCCCTCTCCACTCTCTTATTTCAGGCTTTCTGCCTTATTAAAACATGTCTAACTTATAAATAAACATCGCTACTGTCGCTGGGCACACGACCAACTACAAACAATCACTATGAACTGGCGTTTATCGTGCTTACCACAGATTAATTGGTCGAGGGCGCTTTTCCTCTGACGGCGTCTGGTCAGGGCGCTCCACACAGCCCACAATAATGCTTCTGGGCGACTTAATATCTGCTCGTCGACCAGGACTTGAGACCACAACGTTCCCAGCTCGATTCCACAGCTGGTACGTCCGCACACTTCTCTTCTCTTCGAGATATATCACTAGGGGTTCCCTTCTGACGGGAGCTCAAACGGAGCGCGGCTTCCCCCTGCGATGTCTGGCACTCAAGTGAGGTCAAGGTCCTCCGGAAGCGAGCCTCACGCCTCCAGCAAAAATGTCCACATCTCCTAGCCCGTCATTTATCTATTTTCTTCTGCATTGCCCATAATCTCAAACTGTTACACATATCCAAGCAACTATTTTACATATGCGTTATCACCTCAATACTTGCTAGACCTTCTAGTTAGGTCAGGCTTGCTGAATAACTCTCAAGAAGGGAGACTCGTTTCTCCTGCAGGCTGAGATCATAACACTGTGCCGTCAATCTCATCTGTGAACTTTAGGGTTTTGCCACCCATTTGTAAATGGGTTTCTCTCTCTCTCTGTCTCTCTCTGTCTCTCTCTCTCTCTCTCTCTCTCTCTCTCTCTCTCTCTCTCTCTCTCTCTCTCTCTCTCTCTCTCTCTCTCTCTCTCTCTCTCTCTCTCTCTGTCTCTCTCTGTCTCTCTCTGTCTGTCTCTCTCTCTCTCTCTCTCTCTCTCTCTCTCTCTCTCTCTCTCTCTCTCTCTCTCTCTCTCTCTCTCTCTCTCTCTCTCTCTCTCTCTCTCTCTCTCTCTCTCTCTCTCTCTGTCTCTCTCTCTCTCTCTCTCTCTCTCTCTCTCTCTCTCTCTCTCTCTCTCTCTCTCTCTCTCTCTCTCTCTCTCTCTCTCTCTCTCTCTCTCTCTCTCTCTCTCTCTCTCTCTCTCTCTCTCTCTCTCTCTCTCTGTCTCTCTCTCTCTCTCTCTCTCTCTCTCTCTCTCTCTCTCTCTCTCTGTCTCTCTCTGTCTCTCTCTCTCTCTCTCTCTCTCTCTCTCTCTCTCTCTCTCTCTCTCTCTCTCTCTCTCTCTCTCTCTCTCTCTCTCTCTCTCTCTCTCTCTCTCTCTCTCTGTCTCTCTCTGTCTCTCTCTCTCTCTCTCTCTCTCTCTCTCTCTCTCTCTCTCTCTCTCTCTCTCTCTCTCTCTCTCTCTCTCTCTCTCTCTCTCTCTCTCTCTCTTTAAAGTGTGTAAAGTAGTCTTAACGTCCTAAGATGGCCTCCTGCATCATATACTCAGCAGAGGTACTCGTGGCATTATGGAATTATCCTCTTTACCTGGCTTCAGGTCCTCGTCAGATTACACTGAAGTCCCCCGTAATGTTGTCCAATCCAGTCACGCACAGCTTAATCGTCCTAAATGCAATTAAGTTTTGAGCAACACAATACGGTTCGCTTCTTCAGACTCGGGGTTCACTAATGCGCTCGGGGTCTTCAACATAGTTTTGATATCTGAAGCTCGTTGAGGATTTTCCAGATGTAAGTTATTTTGAACGCTGGAAAATTTTTGTACGAGTCTTCACATTTTCTCTAAAGCAATTTAATTCTCTTTAAAACTTCCAAGTGCCTCGCGGATTCGCTTAGTTCTTTTTTCCCATTTGCCTGAATCTCCTTACAGCAATGGTATATACGTCCGGGCTGGGTGCTGATGGCGCTTGAGGCTCTCAGTGCTGGTGGCTGTCTGCAGGTCCTTGTGGCTATACAGCTGGTGGCTGTCTCCAGGTCCTTGTGGCTATACAGCTGGTGGCTGTCTCCAGGTCCTTGTGGCTATACAGCTGGTGGCTGTCTCCAGGTCCTTGTGGCTATACAGCTGGTGGTTGTCTCCAGGTCCTTGTGGCTATACAGCTGGTGGCTGTCTCCAGGTCCTTGTGGCTATACAGCTGGTGGCTGTCTCCAGGTCCTTGTGGCTATACAGCTGGTGGCTGTCTCCAAGGTCCTTGTGGCTATACAGCTGGTGGCTGTCTTCAGGTCCTTGTGGCTATACAGCTGGTGGCTGTCTCCAGGTCCTTGTGGCTATACAGCTGGTGGCTGTCTTCAGGTCCTTGTGGCTATACAGCTGGTGGCTGTCTGCAGGTCCTTGTGGCTATACAGCTGGTGGCTGTCTCCAGGTCCTTGTGGCTATACAGCTGGTGGCTGTCTCCAGGTCCTTGTGGCTATACAGCTGGTGGTTCTCTTCAGGTCCTTGTGGCTATACAGCTGGTGGCTGTCTCCAGGTCCTTGTGGCTATACAGCTGGTGGTTGTCTCCAGGTCCTTGTGGCTATACAGCTGGTGGCTGTCTGCAGGTCCTTGTGGCTATACAGCTGGTGGCTGTCTGCAGGTCCTTGTGGCTATACAGCTGGTGGCTGTCTCCAGGTCCTTGTGGCTATACAGCTGGTGGCTGTCTCCAGGTCCTTGTGGCTATACAGCTGGTGGTTCTCTTCAGGTCCTTGTGGCTATACAGCTGGTGGTTCTCTTCAGGTCCTTGTGGCTATACAGCTGGTGGCTGTCTTCAGGTCCTTGTGGCTATACAGCTGGTGGCTGTCTGCAGGTCCTTGTGGCTATACAGCTGGTGGTTGTCTTCAGGTCCTTGTGGCTATACAGCTGGTGGTTCTCTTCAGGTCCTTGTGGCTATACAGCTGGTGGTTCTCTTCAGGTCCTTGTGGCTATACAGCTGGTGGCTGTCTTCAGGTCCTTGTGGCTATACAGCTGGTGGCTGTCTTCAGGTCCTTGTGGCTATACAGCTGGTGGCTGTCTTCAGGTCCTTGTGGCTATACAGCTGGTGGCTGTCTTCAGGTCCTTGTGGCTATACAGCTGGTGGTTCTCTTCAGGTCCTTGTGGCTATACAGCTGGTGGTTGTCTCCAGGTCCTTGTGGCTATACAGCTGGTGGCTGTCTCCAGGTCCTTGTGGCTATACAGCTGGTGGTTCTCTTCAGGTCCTTGTGGCTATACAGCTGGTGGCTGTCTCCAGGTCCTTGTGGCTATATAGCTGGTGGCTCTCTTCAGGTCCTTGTGGCTAAATAAATAGCTTGTACTTGTTTTAGGTCCTTGGATATAAATGCAGCCCCGAACCATTGGGTAGAAGGGTGGAGGGTTGAGTGTTCTGGGGCCCCTGAGATCAAGGGGGGCCCGTGAGGTGTAGTGTTCTTGATGTCATGGCAGCTGATGGCCCTCCCAAGCGTGAATATCTTTAATAATGCTGTAATATGCTATCACTCGTCCTATATGACGAGAGTTATGGAACATATTTTTAAACACAAAATATTTGGTTAAAATGCTTATTGAACCTGGTTTTATAATGCATTTTGAGGATAAGATTAACAATAAAACTCTGCTATATTGCACTTTTTTTGTTTTTGTACAGGTGGGTACAGGAGTAGTCCTTCCTGTTCAGGGGCTCGAACCCAGACGAAATCGTTCGCGGGTCGAAAGTGCTACCAATACGCTACCAGGGACCGAAGATAGAGATTATTTTCTTTATGAGACGGTTCGCCGATGGATTGAATCGAACCCCATTAAAGAGATCCAACCGGACACTTTAAACAAACAATGACGGTAAAGAGTCAATTTGTTACGTATCGTTCACCATCACACTAAATTCCCCAAAATGTTCCTCGCACATTTTTTTTTTTTTTTTTTTGGTTAAATAAATTACCCGTAAACTGAGAGTTACCGATGAAATAAATGTATTTATTTCTCAGTATAACTTATCATGATTATATTAATTATAATATTTGCTGTGGTATATATCTATAATTTTCCATGCACATGAGAAACGTAATTGTTAAAATTGAAAAATTAACTCTCCGAAGTTCATTTTCTCATTTTTTATTTATGGTCTGACGCCTAAAAGCGTCTCACAAGGACTTCTCATATTTTCAAAGACAGGTTTGCACATTTCATTCCATGCTTTTATTAGTTTTGGGTGAGGTGATATGACACAAATTTTTTAGGTGAGGTGACACAAATCAATGGGTATGAATTGCATATGAGAACATAAGAATGAAAGTAACTACAGAAGGCCTTTTTGCCCATATTTTCTCTTGCTGCTTCTATGTTGGTTCGGGGTCTTTAAGTGGGCTACCCACTTCAGAAAGCATGAAATGCTTTCAAGCATGAAATGATATGTTTAAACCTGTCTTTGAAAATGTGAGAAGTCCTTGCGAAACGTTTTTAGGCGTCAGACCAAAAATAAAAAATGAGAAAATGAACTTTGGAGAGTTAATTTTTCAATTACCCCACATAGTGAAGAAAAACGAGAGAAATATTGAGAAGATTCGTTGTTGACTCATTAATCTTACCTTTTCGATCATATTCAACAACATATGTAAGTATATATACATACGTTTGATGATGCTAGTACGGGTTCGTGGCATTTTGTTATTTGACCGCTGAAATTCGAAAAATTAAACTGTAATTTACGAATACAAATATCACCAATATTTTGATTGGTAAAATCAAACAGATATGAAAATCACTCGTTATCTCAAGAACAAAAAAAAATCTTATTGTCAGCGAGAAATACATAACTTTGAGTTCACCATTTACAGCTCTGTGAAATTTATTTTACCTGGAGAATGGTCCAATTAATGTGCTGTTTCTTGTGGATAGGATATAAATAAACAATTATTTAGCGCTATAGCGATATGCAGGACAGAAGGTTCAATTGTAATTGTCTTGCCTGCACCAGGTCCTCCCTCCTCCAGGTGAAGGAATATAATGCAAATAACGCTCACCGTAACCCGTAGCAGGAAGATCTAATGGGTGGCAATAGTCACGTGACTGTAACCTGCACCAAACTATCGTTCCTGGTCGCGAGCGACATTATTCCCCTTGGAGAACTATCTCTTTTTGGGCGGTAATGGTCATGTTACAACGACCCTCAGAGCGGTTGTGTATGGCCAAGGTATAGGAGACACACTAAGTACATTTCATATTTCTAGCTTCAGCACTTCATCTAGCCAAAGGATAGGATACAGGCTAAGAGTTCTAACCCCATGGCTTGTGAGGCTCCTCTTCTGACAAGAGGATAGGAGGCAGAGGCGTCTGTCCTCTTCGTATAAGACCAGACATTATAAGTCTTATTGAACCACAGTGCCCTATACCCTACAGATTGACTAGAGAGGACAAACTGATTTTGTCAACACAACCTGTGAATATCGGGGAATATTGGTAATGTGAATATTGGCGTTTATACGACTCAAATGACCTCGTTGTTACGAAACAAATAAATTACTTATCAATCAACTCGTTATTTAATGATATAATGCAGTGATTGAGCTGGTTCATAATTGTCTAATAACCAGCGTTTTTTGTTATGCTGTCTCCGTCAGTGAGAAGAATTAGTGCATGTCTGCCTGCAAGCATCATATACTTCCATGCAATATGAGAGACATTCTGTGGTTAATGCTGCAATTTATTGATGTCTGCTGTTGCTTGTTCCCCGCTTATTCCTGTTTGTTCTCCGCCTGCTGCTGTCTTCTCTCTGCCTAATAATGTCTTCTCTCTGCCTGGTCTTATTTTCTTTCCGCTTGATGCTGTCGACAACCCCCGTTGTCGGGTAGACAGGCTGCCGGGTGCATCCAAGGAACACCCTTCACAAACATCAACTGGGAAAGGTTTGTAATCTCCATAATAACATCACACTATGGAAATCACAGAGTAGTCTGCACTGCTCAATAGCCCCCGGAGACATAGGAATATTTGTGTCGGTATGCTGCGGGCGGATGAAATGGTCCTGATGAATGGGAGGGTCGAACAGTGTGCTCTATTCAGCGAATATTGACACACAGCTCTGCTGCCCCAATAACATTAATTACACGTGGTACCTAATAACACAAAGCCCCCACTGCACTGTTGTACCCAGTGGTGCCTCAGGGTAATGTATGGTCTTCCACCCTCACTCACCCACTGCTTCAGCAGTGGTCCTCACTGCTGCCTTCTCTCCTGCCCTCTTGCTGTGCATGTATTATGAAAGTTTTCTTGTAATTATTTAAAGAAGAACTCTGCTTCCCGGGGTAGTAATTGTTGCTTCCCATCAAGGATTTTTAAGTTTTACATGTAAAGATAAATATTTCAAAGGATTGCATTAGTAGTGCCTGTAGATAAGATGTTTATTATTATCATTCTTCTGGTTACTTTTAGTCCCTGCTGCCTCTGGGCTCTATTCTTTCTTCTTCTGGGCTCTCCCGTCTCTTTTACAGGGCACTGACCTCTCTTTTTCTAGGCTCTGGCCTCTTTTCTTCTGGGGTCTGGCCCTAACCCATTCCAACCTCCCACTGTATTCACCCTTGGTAAGGTCACCTTTTTGTTGTGGGCATAAATATGTCAGGAGCGTACGCTTGTCTGTCTGTTAGCACGGCAGCATCCGAGTGATTCAAGTCGCTGCGTCTTAAAACCTATAACTCAGGTCCCCAGAGATTGATGAGTAAGATATCGATTGTGACAGAGACTAGAGACAAAGCTTAATACTAAAGTATTGAGAATAAACTCCTCGCAAAGATCACGATTTTGTTATCTTTTTTTTTTTTTTTGCAGGGATATTCTTGCGCGGGACCTAAGCCTCTGGCTGGCCCACTAAGTGTTGCTTGTTTCTGTTTTACTTGGGTGGAGTATGAGTATTTATGACTCGTATGGTCGCTTCAGTAAGAATTTTGTTATCGACTGAAGGTTTGAGACTTAAGGAAGATTAATGTATGTAACGCACACAATATATGATTTTCGGTTATATCTCTTTCACGTATAGTTTCAGAAATTACTAATCATTTATTTGATTTAAAAACTAGATTCTAAGAATCGTGTTTCCTACCTGGTGCAAAAAAAAAATCACTGCCAAAGTGGTGAAGAGTTGCTGTTGTTTCACCAATTCTTGTTGATCATAATTTCTATGATGGTAAATTTATTTGCATAATTATAATTTCTTGGAGTAAAGTAACACTATTGGTACAGAGTTGCACATAACCATATGTTCCGTGATCCTGACATTAGACGTTGTGTTAGTTATCCCGTGGTGATATTGCATTCGCAAGAACCAGCAAGGTGCTGCCGTTGTCGGAGCCCCCGTCCGGATGTCCCTTTAGGATGCCTCTCTGGATCACTCTTCTGAATGCCTCCTCTCGATGCCCCTCCTGATGCCCTACTGAATGCCCATCTGGATGCTCCTTTAAAGCCTCTTGATGCGCCTCCAACCTCCTTCGGGAACGTTTACTGGCCAAATATAATATATCTATATTCCACTGTCTGCCGACAGTATTCCTCTATCTGCTCACAGTATCACACTGTCCACTAACAATATCACACTGTCTACTCACAGTATCACACTATCTACTCACAGTATCACACTATCTACTCGCAGTATCACACTGTCTACCCACAGTATCACACTATCTACTCACAGTATCACACTGTCTACTCACAGTATCACACTGTCTACTCACAGTATCACACTGTCTACTCACAGTATCACACTGTCTACTCACAGTATCACACTATCTACTCACAGTATCACACTATCTACTCACAGTATAACACTATCTACTCACATTATCACATTATCTACTCACAGTATCACACTATCTACTCACAGTATCACACTATCTACTCACAGTATCACACTATCTACTCACAGTATCACACTATCTACTCACAGTATCACACTATCTACTCACAGTATCACACTATCTACTCACAGTATCACACTATCTACTCACAGTATCACACTATCTACTCACAGTATCACACTGTCTACTCACAGTATTACACTAAGTATTCAAGAGTGTGATGCCGGAGGGGGACATACAATCCAAAGCCACTTTGGTTTCACTTCCTGAACCGTGACTCACATGAGCACTCGGCCCTAACCCCTTCATATTGCCTCGTGGGAGGACGTTCGGTGGGAAAGGAACCCTTCCTTCCTGTCTCTGAAGGGACGCTGGAGGGCTAAAGTGACCTTCTGTACAGCCAAGTTATGGGGGGTAGAAATGGGGGTCTTTTCCGTCTCATGCCAACCATATTAAATTCCCATCTACCCTGGAAACACAAACCGAAACTGTCTCTATTTTCCGCTTGTTACAACTTGAAATAAAGTTGTTACATCTTGGCTTAACGTGTTTATGACGTATTAGAACGTTGTTACAACTTGCTATATTGGTTGTTATAACTGGTTAGATGGTGTTAAAACTTGCTCGAACGTTGTACCAACGTCGTAGTTTCGGTGTGTGTTTGGTGGGTAGTTACCTATATGTAGTTATGGGTCCCCCCAATCCCCCCCCCCCATTCCATTCCCAGCAAATTCTGCCGGGGTATATTTACAAAGTATCACAGTAAACTACAAATAAATGTGTTTTACCTCCGTATTCAGTGTTCACTTTAGCGTGCACGTGTAACTTTGTGCAGTAAAGTGCGGAGTCATACGCCCATTACCTGGGGAATTGTTGTGATGATGTTCCCCCGTGAGCCGGACCGGAGCAAGGACACCTCTGCAGGGAGACGACGGATACTACCATCACTTTTGTACACAGCTGTCATTCGAGGGTAGTGAGGGTGACAGGCGGAGGACAGCTTCGTGGCTAGTGAGGGTGACGGGGATGACAGCTTCGTGGGCTAGTGAGGGTGACGGGGGACAGCTTCGAAGCTAGTGAGGGTGACGGGGGACAGCTTCGAAGCTAGTGAGGGTGACGGGGAACAGCTTCAGGGCTAGTGAAAGTGACAGGGGGACAGCTTCGAGGCTAGTGAGGGTGACAGGGGACAGCTTCGTGAGCTAGTGAGGGTGACGGGGATGACAGCTTCGTGGGCTAGTGAGGGTGACGGGGGACAGCTTCGAGGCTAGTGAGGGTGACGGGGGACAGCTTCGAGGCTAGTGAGGGTGACGGGGAACAGCTTCGAGGCTAGTGAGGGTGACGGGGGACAGCTTCGAGGCTAGTGAGGGTGACGGGGGACAGCTTCGAGGCTAGTGAGGGTGACGGGGGACAGCTTCGAGGCTAGTGAGGGTGACGGGGAACAGCTTCGAGGCTAGTGAGGGTGACGGGGGACAGCTTCGAGGCTAGTGAGGGTGACGGGGGACAGCGTCGAGGACAGGAAGGGAAGCGAAAATATTAATATTTTCTACTAAATATTATAGTAGAAAACACACGAAATAATCGGTTCGAATTGTATATATTTAAAATCAGAAAATACCTTCGTAATAAACCGGCATGATAATAGGGTTGCTGATTTACAGCATAAATTACCGAGTAATATAATAGTCATGGAATTACTCGGTTGTTCATGTGTAAAATGCACATATATTGGGGTAAATGTGAGTAAATAGACCTTCTACATGTTCCTATATTTATGTTATTAAACAATTAGAAACATTTTTATTGCTACTAATAAGACTATATTAATCATTGGAAATAATATATATATATATATATATATATATATATATATATATATATATATATATATATATATATATATATATATATTATATATATATATTGGCCTCCCTATATATATAGGGAGGCCAGAATCTGAAGGGTGGCTAGGAGCTGGAGGGAGGAAGGCCAGGAGCAGGAGGGAGGGAGGCCAGGAGCTGGAGGGAGAGGGGAAAAAAGTTGGCGAGAGGAATGTCTCATCTTCCTAATGCTATGATATATATATGTATATTGTGTCTTTACAATATATCATCTTTATAACGCTTAGCTGAATGTCACTCAAGTTATAGCTAAAATATAGTTTTTTTATATAGTATGCTGTACACCTGTTTAGTCCAGCCAACACTGAAATGAGTTGTGCAAGTTGTTACTAATTAAGTTTGTGATTCTGATAATAATAACAACTAATTGCTATATTTTTACTTCGACTCTCTTGTGTAATTAATGTACTGAACTTTTTATGTAACTTTTCTATTTATATATGTACTACATTTATGAATAAAGATTATAGAATTTGAATTGAAATTGGAAAGAGAAATGGGGAGGGGGTTAAGAACCGGGGTAGAGGGTGGACAGCTGTTGGGTGATGGGGTAGAGGTGGGTGATGGGGTAGAGGTGGGTGATGGGGGAGAAGAGGTGGGTGATGGGGGGTAGAGGTGAGTGATGGGGGGTAGAGGTGAGTGATGGGGGGTAGAGGTGGGTGATGGGGGGTAGAGGTGAGTGATGGGGGTAGAGGTGGGTGATGGGCGGTAGAGGTGGGTGATTGGGGAAGGGACGGGGTGTGGGACCTTCACCTTGTAGCCAATCAGGGCGGACGAGGGCGGCAGCTGGGAAAGCAACAGACCAACAGACCTCCATATGGTAATGAAAATGGGGAATGTGGATATAGGGTAAGAAGAAACAGCTAATCAGGGCGCGGAGGTCAAGGCCCGAGAGAAACAAAGAAAAAAAGCTGATAAAACAAAACAATAACTTTGCAATGTCAACTTCATGACCGCAAACTCTTCCAGCTTCATTCCTGTCCCTTTATACTGAAATAAATTAGACATATGTCGTTTATTTCTTAAAGAATCGCAGCATATCTTTCGTCAACGTATAGTAATACAGCATAATACAGCTACAGTATAGTAATACTTTTAAGGCGAATCTATATTGCAACTCAACGAAAAGAATTCTGGTAAGACCTCCATCTGATATTGTCTTTGTCAAAACAGAAGGGCTGGACAGGCGCAAGATTCGCAAAATTCATTTCAGTTCTAGAGAATAATGTCGACGTGATTAGTCTCCACGACGGGCTAAACCTTACACGAGGCAGACATGCAAAAATAATGCTCTCTTCGTACGTTAGAAAACTGAAAAATCTCCACCACTCTTCGGTGTCTCATTGGCTGAAGTGACGCAAAGGAGACCATGACAAGAGACGAAGAATTTCGAGAAGCTGCATTTTTCTCTCCTTCACTTCATCTTGTCTGAGTTGCCGAGTAAGACTCTCTCCCTCCCTCCAGCTCCGGTGATAATTTCTATCGATCCTGTCGTGGTGGGTTGCTAGGGCAGCTGCCGCCCTTCCCCCTGTGAATCGTTCTTGTTTGTTTGGGCGTGGGACTTGACCGACGGGCCACTCTGAAGAACATTGATGGCTTAAACGCACCTGTCACCGAGAGGACGATCTTGAAGGCTATCGAAGCATCAATGTACACAGGAGAATTCTCACAGGGCACAGACGCACTCGCGCATACAACACAGATATCGGGATAGAGAAAAGAAAGCCTAGCGATGGGTCAAATGGTGCGCTATACACACTGAAACGATATCAGAGGAAGTTGGAAATGTTGGCATGCTTCAGAAGACCTTTATTTCGAGAATACGCTTGATTAGCCCACGTGAATAACCCTTACCGCATGTGACTAACCCTTAGCCCATATGACTAACCCCTTAGCCCTTGCGACTAACCCTTAGCCCATGTGACTAATCCTTGGCCCTTATGACTAACCTTTCGCCCACGTAACTAACCGTTCGTTCATTATCTCCTTATCTGACTTTCCCTCGCGTCAAGCGTAACAAACACTATTTTGAGAGATTTTCGATAAATCATTATATCGGTTATCTGCTTCTCTCTCTTGAGCCTCCCTAAACCCCCTTTCTTCTCACAACTGCCGTTGATTGGTCGACAATGGGTATTTGTAATATTATTATGGAAAAGACAGGCATTTTCTAACATGAAGAGTGGGATGGAAGTATGTTTACGTTGATTGTGTGTGCGTGTGTGTGTGTGTGTGTGCGTGTGTGTGTGTGTGTGTGTGTGTGTGCGTGTGTGTGTGTGTGTGTGTGTGTGTGTGTGTGTGTGTGTGTGTGTGTGTGTGTGCGTGTGTGTGTGTGTGTGTGTGTGTGTGTGTGTGTGTGTGTGTGTGTGTGTGTGTGTGTGTGTGTGTGTGTGTGTGTGTGTGTGTGTGTGTGTGTGTGTGTGTGTGTGTGTGTGTGTGTGTGTGTGTGTGTGTGTGTGTGTGTGTGTGTGTGTGTCCCTTGCATTAGCTGTCGTGTATTCATAACAGTCTCTATATACTCACGTTTCCTACGTTATTCTCGTCTGTCTATGCCCATTATCACTAGTAGGTTTTTGTCCTCGAAAACTTCCTTACATTGATTAACCTGTTTAGTACCAATTCCTTCCCTCTCCTTATATGATACATTGTTTCAAGTGTAGAATAGACACTATATATATATATATATATATATATATATATATATATATATATATATATATATATATATATATATATATATATATGGAAGGAAGAGCTGCCTTGTATGAACCTACAAGTCTTCTGAAATTTCCTTTATTCTGATATCCGGTTACTAAAACAATAGATCTTTGACACCATGACATCGATAATAGTTATGATAAATAAAAATCCTGAAACGTTAACACAGAGAATGTCAAAACTATTACTAAGTCCAAAAGCCTCAAAAAGATCAAAGTCTGAATGTAATCTAAAATGTTAAAGTGGGAGCTTACTTCTCCCTCAGACGACTTTATGCCGCTGTGAGCCTTAAACGTCTCCTCACCATTCTGGTTATAAGGGCGAGAGGCATCACAAGACACAAGTCGTCCACAAGTGTTCAACCGAAGACCAGAAACTCATATCAAGTTGGAAACTAAAGTTGAGAGTGACAGTTAAAAGCACTTGGGTGAAAATAGCGAGGGGCGTGTAACATTCTCTGCTCCCGAATTGTGATTGAAGATGTGGGTCTGATAAACTAATATTCTACCTTTTTTTTTTTACTTAATATTGTTTAGTTTTGTGTGAAAAACATATGATAAATATCATTTAATTATGTTTTGACTTCACAATCGACTTGATGGTCCAGGATGGAACGAAACGTCGTCGTCTTTTCACTTTCTAGTGAGTGGTTTGGTCAACTTCATTTAATTGCAAGTCACAAATGAATAAAAGTATTTTACAGAGCTATGATGACAATAATGGGCCATTGAATATCTTGATTTTATATTCATTAAAGTTTCATTAAATTCTGAAACTTTAATGACTTTAATATTATCGTGATAAATGTGCACTTTCGCATGATTTTTATATCAATCTATGAAATATAATGTACTTTTGCATAGTGAATCAAATCCTTAAGCCTAATCATAATAATTTAATGGGCATATTTTGGAGGACTTCAAGGTTTAGTTGAATTAGCTTATTGCGGACCTCGTACCCGCCCTCTTGGTGCAAGACGCAGAAACATTATTCAAATGATGTCTTCAAATATTGAACCCCAATCGTTCTTAAGCTAAGCTATTTATATTTGTGGTTACATAGTTACATGTAATTTTAATTTGCTGTGCTCCGCGCACTCCTCCAGAGTGCCGGGTGGAAATGTTAGTCACGTGCAAGGTAAAAAGACTTTTGCATAGGATAGAAACCCTTTTTTTTTAGTTATAATAAAAAATAAGAGCTTGACCATTTTGTGATAAGATATTTTGAGTCAACCCTAACATTATCCTTTAATTGTTTTAACTGTATTCAATATCAAAAGGATTTTGTAGTATGCAATATTTTCGTTCAAAGGATCCATATCAGTTATGTCATTCAAGGGGCTGACATCAACTGGGTGACTCAAAGGACACACGCTAATTTTGTAAATCAATGGGACCACATCAGTTAGCGATTAATTGCAGGCGATGAGTAACAATAACGTGGTTAAAGTAAGTTGACTAGACCACACACTAGAAGGTGAAGGGACGACGACGTTTCGGTCCGTCCTGGACCATTCTCAAGTCGATTGACCAATTAATCGCTGATCAAAATCTGCGATTAATTGGGTTCCTTTAGGGGTAGCATACCCAACACATGTTGCGTACCTTGAAGCGATCACATTAGTGAGTCCCACAATGTGATCATATCACTATTGCTAAAATAATTAAGTATCACTAATTTATTAAGTCAACATTTAAAAAGCCCTAAGATAAAAAACATTGTTATATCAAAATAAGTTCTAAAGACAAAGTATCGGAATATCGATCTTTATAGAATATCGAACTTTTGATATCAGTACTATCAGTACTTCAAGGTTTATCAGTATCAGTATCAGTGATATCGGGAACAGGCATTAGCTTGAAGAGCTAATCATCGTCTCTGGAAGCAATAGTTGGAGTCGTTCAAGCACTGTAGTCGAAGACTAACACTCCCGTTGCAGTCGCAAGTTGGGGAAAATAAAGCTATGTAATGCTTCAATAAAAATTATCCTTTAAATTCAATTACTGAATACAATTACATGTATTACTTTAACATCTTGGTTCTTTTTCATTTGCTTATGCATAATGTTACTATTTGACACGATTATATCTGATATGAAATATGAAGCCACTTTGCCATGAAAGCACAGCGTATATATATATATATATATATATATATATATATATATATATATATATATATATATATATATATATATATATATATAAATCATCTAGCATTAGATTGTCAACATTTGCCAGGTTGCAGCATAACACTATCGAGCTACTCGACATCAAGTCCAAAATCGTTCGGCAGACCATGAAGAAATAGCGAACCTCTCATTGTCCTGTGTCCTCTACAAGGACTTTACACCCAGCAGGTCACTGGGAGGAGTGGAAGAAAGGAACCACGCACCACCACCTTCTCATCTCCATGGTCTGACGCTCTCCGGACCGTTCGTATTCTTGTTACGCCTCTAAAGTGGAAGAGGATATCTGTCTCCAGCGGACCAATTTGCCGGCGGAGTCCTCTCGGTGGGGCGCTCCGAGCTGCCTTGACCCTCGCCTGGAGACAGAGCAGTACCGGCCTGTCTCCGTGGCTCCCTCCACATCCGCGGGATTTTGTGAAAAGTGTGTGTTTTTTTGCCGCTCCATCACAAAGACTGCAAGATTTTTATTTTTTTCATCCGCTGTAGTGTCTCTTCTCTTCTCTTCTCTTCTCTTCTCTTCTCTTCTCTTCTCTTCTCTTCTCTTCTCTTCTCTTCTCTTCTCTTCTCTTCTCTTCTCTTCTCTTCTCTTCTCTTCTCTTCTTTTCTCTTCTCTTCTCTTCTCTATTTCCTTTCTCTCAAGTGATATTTTTAACATTGCATTTATTCAGTTCTCTGCTGGCTCATTATAGACTACTTCTCTTTTGTGACGTTCTAAAAGCGTTTTTTTTTTTTTATTTCACTTATATATATGTGTGTGTGGAAATATGCAAAAATATACATTTAAAATATAATCTTATCGAATATTTTTACAATTTTCACGACATTGTAATTTTCTCACAAACTAGAGGTTTTCTTATTATTTACAACTTTTCCTTGTTATGAGTTTCTTAAATTTTCCTTTGTTTTCGTTTAACTACAATTTTTAAGCCGTAACTCTCAGTTGCAGAGCATAGATCCAAGGCTTACATATGTGTGAGACTTGAGCAATAGCAGTGTATCTAACTGAACGCCCTGCTCGACAGTGTACACACTCGCCGGCAACCTGAACGCCCTGCTCGACAGTGTACACACCCGCCGGCAACCTGAACGCCCTGCTCGACAGTGTACACACCCGCCGGCAACCTGAACGCCCTGCTCGACAGTGTACACACTCGCCGGCAACATGAACGCCCTGCTCGACAGTGTACACACTCGCCGGCAACATGAACGCCCTGCTCGACAGTGTACACACTCGCCGGCAACATGAACGCCTTGCTCGACAGTGTACACACTCTCCGGCAACCTGAACGCCCTGCTTGACAGTGTACATACTCGCCGGCAACATGAACGCCCTGCTCGACAGTGTACACACCCGCCGGCAACCTGAACGCCCTGCTCGACAGTGTACACACTCGCCGGCAACATGAACGCCCTGCTCGACAGTGCTCACATACTCGCCAACAGCGTGAACGTCGCAGGCAACAGGTGCTGATCGCCTTGCACCGGGAACTCGTCCATGTTCAATTGTCCGGAGTTAAACGCCAAGTCCCAATTTGGATGGTGATCACCAGCAACACTGAATGTCTCTTCTATGAAGGTAGATATTTATGCAGGGAACGAGTCACAGAAACGTGGCTGAACACGACCCAACCCACACATTTGAAATGCAATGACAGTAACTATGTTTCGGTCAAGTTACGACTCCATGAAGGTCCAGGACGAACGTCGTCTGTAATGGTCCAGGAGGGACCGAAACGTCGCTTTCATATCATTTCATGTGCTGGTTGGGTCATAATTTATGTTGATATTGTTTCTTTGGTAATGAATTTTCCACGCGAGCTGCGACGTCATTATATGCATTATTGCAATAAAGGGGAACAAGGGCTACAATATTATGCACGTGACTGTGCAGGCGTCTCTATGATGTTTGATGAACTCATTGAGTGCAATCTGTAGGACAAAATTGCTGGTGTGTTGAGGGTGGGAAGATTAACTGGACTGATAGGAGTCGTCTACAGTTATTGGACTGGTTGTGGTGGGAAACATGGATTGAGTGAGGGGGGGGGGCTTTAACTGGTAGGGATGTTGACGTATTGGTGACTAATGGGCAGTGAGGTCTTGCTCTTTATGTTCCGCCTATTAGAATTGTGTTATCGCTTGCGTTATAATTGCACTATTCCGACGCTTGAAGTCTTTGTCGCATCTGGCCTTAAAGTTGTGGATGGAGGTGGCTTCAAGAACTTCTGGTTTTAGTGTATTCGACTCGTTAATCATCTGTATAGCGTATAAATACCACGTTACATTTCTTCGATCCATTTGTGTTACAGCTTCCACTTGTGTCCTCGTGTGAAATTGTATATTCCCGTAGAACTTCTTTATTATGCTTTACGCTCATTTACCCCAGTCCTCCCATTTTTACACTCTCCCATCACAACTCCCATCATGTTCCCTGTTCCACTACTTCCTCGTTCCGTGTTCCACCATTCCCTGTCCAACCACCCCCTTGTTCCCCCTGTCCTGCAACCCCCTTGTTTCCCTTTCCCACCACCCCCCCTTGTTCACTGTTCCAGCATATGTAAATCTCTCTTGCATCGACAAAATCTTCAGCCGTTCCTCGTGTACATCGTACCAATTGGTCTGATCCGTCTTTCCACCTGGTATAGTACCTGATGGGCAGCGTCTGGGATGATCTCGGACGTAAGTTCGAATCCTTGTCACGGCCCTTGTGTATTTGTTCATAGAACCTGATGTTCCATCTTCCGTTACCTGATGACTGTTTTAGCTGCATTACTTTTCTCTTTTTCATCTGTTTTCTCTCAATGCCATTTATTTGTTCTGTGTTATAATGACTCCTTCCCGTATGGCTGTACGCTGAATAAAAAAAAAAATTGTTTTGTGATTAAGTAGCTGTTTTTTCTTTATTATTTTCCCGGGTTGCTATATTTTCCTAGGGCCTCCTGGTATGTTGTATCATAGTTATATTTTCCCTTAATGTTTTCTTTCTATATTTTCAATTTTTATGCATTGCGGTCTTAAGTTTAGATATTATTCAATAGATTTCTTGTAATCTTTAGGTTCTTTTGTGTAATAAAATACGCACTTTTACCCTTTCCTTCAATATTATCTCTCTCTCTCTCTCCCTCTCTCTCTCTCTCTCTCTCTCTCTCTCTCTCTCTCTCTCTCTCTCTCTCTCTCTCTCTCTCTCTCTCTCTCTCTCTCTCTCTCTCTCTCTCTCTCTCTCTCTCTCTCTCTCTCTCTCTCTCTCTCTCTCTCTCTCTCTCTCTCTCTCTCTCTCTCTCTCTCTCTCTCTCTCTCTCTCTCTCTCTCCTCTCTCTCTCTCTCTCTCTCTCTCTCTCTCTCTCTCTCTCTCTCTCTCTCTCTCTCTCTCTCTCTCTCTCTCTCTCTCTCTCTCTCTCTCTCTCTCTCTCTCTCTCTCTCTCTCTCTCTCTCTCTCTCTCTCTCTCTCTCTCTCTCTCTCTCTCTCTCTCTCTCTCTCCCTCTCTCTCTCCCTCTCTCTCTCTCTCTCTCTCTCTCTCTCTCTCTCTCTCTCTCTCTCTCTCTCTCTCTCTCTCTCTCTCTCTCTCTCTCTCTCTCTCTCTCTCTCTCTCTCTCTCTCTCTCTCTCTCTCTCTCTCTCTCTCTCTCTCTCTCTCTCTCTCTCTCTCTCTCTCTCTCTCTCTCTCTCCCTCTCTCTCTCTCTCTCTCTCCCTCTCTCTCTCTCTCTCTCTCTCTCTCTCTCTCTCTCTCTCTCTCTCTCTCTCTCTCTCTCTCTCTCTCTCTCTCTCTCTCTCTCTCTCTCTCTCTCTCTCTCTCTCTCTCTCTCTCTCTCTCTCTCTCTCTCTCTCTCTCTCTCTCCCTCTCTCTCTCTCTCTCTCTCTCTCTCTCTCTCTCTCTCTTTGTTTCTCTCTCCTCTCCTCTCGCTATTTTCCAGAAGTCTCACGGGAGAGTCACTGATTGCCAATGCTTGGCGCCCTTGTTCGTACTTTACCACTATATCACTTCCCCACTACATAGCGTCCTCGCTACATCACTGTTCGGAAACATCACCACCCCACTACATCACCTCCCCACTACATAGCGTCCTCGCTACATCACTGTCCGGAAACATCACCTCCCCCGGTGCATCGCTCCCTTGATGCGCCGCTCCCGTGCTTGCTAGACGCAAATTATCATACTTTTTTTCCCTGGCTCTGAGAAATTGCATCTGTTGCTCCCCAAGCAATATAAGGCAGGCGGCGCCCGCCCGCCTCTCCTCCTCCTCTTCATCACGGTTATCACCGGGCGGAGGCGCTGCTACTCGACCTCAATCCTCACCCTCTAACTCCTCCATATTCACACTCCACTTCTGCTCTCATCTCCACTCTCAGCCTTCACCTCTCGTCTTCACTCCCTCATATAAACCCCAAAGCCTTCCTCCTCTTCTTACCCCGCTCCTGTGCCAGGTAAGTTACGGGCTCACCATAGCCCGTGCTATTTGGAACTTGTTCCGAGTAGCTGAATCTATAACAACAACATCCTCCTCTCGTCGCACCGCTCCTGTGCCAGGTAAATCCACTACAGGCTCACCATAGCCCGTGCTACTTGCCCCCCCTCCTGTGCCATGTAAGTTACGGGCTCACCATAGCCCGTGCTACTTGCCCCCCTCCTGTGCCAGGTAAGTTACGGGCTCCCCATAGCCCGTGTTACTTGGAGCTTGTTCCGAGTAGGTGAATCTATAACAACAACAACTTCTTCCTCTCAACATACAGCCCCGCTCCTGTGCCAGGTAACTCCACTACGGGCTCACCATAGCCCGTGCTACTTGCAACTTTTTGTTCCGAGTAGCTAAAGCTAAAACAACAACAGCTCACACCTCTAAGCTTTCTACCCACCGTCAACTTTCTATACATCAATCTGACCACGTGATAGACGAGTGGAGGCAAGGCTTGAGGGACCTTACTTGGCTGGCTCGTACGCCAGGCTTATGTAGCCTCTCCAATAAATTGAAAATAAAATAATTTATTGAGGTAAAATACACACAAAGGGATGAGGTAGTTCAAGCTATTCTCACCCCGTTCAGTACATCGTGTTAATACATACATAGACACACATCACAAACAATAAACATATTAACAAACATTCTGAGAGATAAACATATACATTTCCTCCTGTAGACAAGTATTGTAAGTGGTGGCTTCATTCCACCCACATGTTCGGAACATTTGTGGGGGAATAATCAGCTTCTTTGGTTCAGCGTGACCTGATTGAATCTATCAGCTGATTAATCCTCTCTAAGGCAAATCATTTATTAAAGGGTTGCTGGAAGGGAAGGGAAGGGAACTATCAGGGAAAGCGTCAAGCCATTAAGACTATATAACACTTGGAAGGGATCAAGATAAGGATTTGGGATGGGGGGGGAGGGAAGAATGGTGTCCACCCACTTGGACGGTCGGGGATTGAACGCCGACCTGCATGAAGGGAAACCGTCGCTCTACCCTCCAGCCCAAATGGTTGGGCAAGGGTTGGTGGAGGGTTGGCAAATTATTGATTTCTGGGGCACCATTATACTCCTCATTGGTGGCCTGTGTGTAATAACTTTTTTCTCTCTGGTTTCAGAGAAGGTGACACAATGGGGAAGTGAAAGTTGACTCACAAATAATGGCCCCTTATTTATGGCATGCCTCTTTCTGATGCTGACATCCCCAATATTCACATCACGGACATCCTTCACACTCTTGAGCCTCAAATGGATGGTCATTCTTATTCATCGGAGACTCATGTATTGGGGTGACCAGGCCCACAAACGTGATCCTACGGGATCGCAGAACACTTGCCTCGTCTGTTTGAACACCGCTTGTTGGCACCTCCAGAGTCCTCTCTGTAGCAGTGGTCGAAGCACCAATGTCATAAGTTCAATATTAATAAGGTGATTGAAGTGCAACCATTTGCACGAACTTTATATATATATATATATATATATATATATATATATATATATATATATATATATATATATATATATATATATATATATATATATATACTTGTAACTGAGACTTGTAACTTGTAACTGAGACAATGTAAAGTGTGTTCTGGAATTTAATATAGCTTATGTCAATGAATGTAAGACTGCAAAATGCTGGGGGCAGCCAAAGAGAACCACTTTCACTGATGGAACGCCTCCTCGTCGAGGTCTCTTTGCAGGAATGTGCTAGGGTCTGCAGAATATCTAATGGAACAGGAATCACTGTTTATGTAATCTACTTGACATTCTAAGCCTACTCAAGATTGAAGTGTTCTCTCCTTAGACTGATGTGGTACGCTGAAAGAATTTAGATCGACAGCAAGAACCTCATACTACCAATTATAATTGACCTAATCGCTGCACAGAGTAAAGGGTTTCAAATCTCCTTTGTATGGATACCATCACACAGAATGCCTGTCTCATCATAATGAGACAGACATTGCAGCCAAATTAGCGTGTAACAAAAATGAAGTTAAATTAGATCTAGGTATCCCCATCTCAGCTGTCAAAACTATATTGTTCCAAACACTCAGGTCTGATAGGAAAGAAATCTCTGACTCCCAACAACCTGAAAGCACTAGTATAAAAAAACTATCATTTGTTCAGATCCGAAACCTATATTTATGGGCGGCACAAATCGTCCACCAGACTGTGCGACACAGTGGTTGCCAGGATCAGGTTGGGTTACCGTTACCTGTGGCAGGTGACGGATCTTCCAATCCTGAGCACTCCAGGTGCAAACTCTGTGAGCAGGAACTGCGGCATTATCTCCCACACTACATCACCGAATGCCCAGTTATTTGACCATTCAGACCCGTTGGCATAAGTACCTGGAGCTTTGCTATTACTTTATTCACTCTCGTGTTCTTCAAGACATCCTCGTAATGCACCCAGAGTTTGTCAGTGCAGACTGCTTATCACATGCCTCTGTATGACTAACCATCCTGTATGATGGGGATTTTAGCACCACGTAGCTAGCTTTTTGACACACTGTACTCCCCTTTATATAGTCTAGGGCAGCTGCACAAATGCAGATGTACCTAATGCATTAATAACAAAAATTAAGGAGCGGATTCATAGACAGAATGTTGGGAAAGTATAGACTTGAAGAAAGCGTGTGAGAGGCGAACTCTCATTGCCACACATTTTATGACTTTCTGCCGCATCAATATGTATAAGTTTCCAGAGACAGCATGATATTAGTTCCGGGTAAACCCCATGTAGGTCCCAAGTGTAGGAACCCATAGCCTCAGAAAAGAAAGGAAAGAGTACTCAGAGAAGACCTTGTGGATTCTCACTGAACACTTTGATATTTTCTTCTCCTACCACTCCTATTCTTTTGGTATGTGTGTATATATATCTAACTTTATTTGAAAATGTCATTACACAAAAAGGGTTACAACATTGATTATATGCAGGGTACAAGGCTACTTGTCATAAGTTGTAGAGCTCCTCCAGCTCCTCAGATGGCGGGCAGGAACCATGGATGCAGTGAGCATTTCCTCTCTGGATCGCCACACTAAGGCGCTGAAAGAGAAAACTGGCAGTTCTAGGGTCTCTGTTTGTTTCAATTAGCTTGGACCCCAACTCCTTCAAAAAACTAGCAGCACTTTTACCCCAGGCACCAAGTGTCTCTGAGGCAATGGGGACAAAATTGTAGTGGTGCTCAAGGTCTCAGTATTTACGTGACTTGGCTGCTTCCCGGTGATTGGCAGCTCCTCCTGCTTGTGTAGCACTGAAATCAACATAGGTGTTGGCTAAAATTGAAACGCAAGTGTAGTCCCACACCAACTGTCTACCATTCTTCCAGGGCTTCACCGTGATTCCGTCTGGGCGACCGACAGGCTCATCAGAGTTGCGGGACATTAGGTAACGGGGCTCTCTCTCTGCTGGACAACCGGCTGTGGTAAGGCTTCTTTTAATAATGTCGTTAACCTCGCCGTGTCTTGCATGCCATCCTTCTGGCCTGTCCTTCTATATATATGTATATATGTATATATATATATATATATATATATATATATATATATATATATATATATATATATATATATATATATATATATATATATGTATATATATATATATATATATATATATATATATATATATATAGAAGCGTCAATAGGAAGTATGGGCCAATAGGCCCTTTGCAGTTAATTCCATTCTTATGCTCTCATATATCCAATTAATACCCCATTGTTCCGTGTTCTGTCTTGTGCTTGTCAAAAGTTTGTTCACCTCATCCAAAACTGTTGCAATATATATATAAAGTAAAAAATATAACACTAGAGGCCTTCGCTCAGCAACAGATGAAATTAAACCATGAAATAAATTATATTTACGTCACTTTACATATGTTGATGGACCCGTAGCAACACCTGACCATCAACATTACCTTCCCACGATGAACACCTGCTCCCATCAACACCCAGTCTCTCGCCACGGGTCTCCAACACCGTGTGGGTTACTATGGCGACGGAGCTGAAATGATGTGGCTTGTGATTATTGGGACGTCGTCACCCTGAAAAAGGCCATTAATCTTTTTACCAAGACTTTCCCTTTGTCTCTGCTGCCGTTGACACCCCTCGTCCTTCCCTTCTTCACGGGAGATATGAACAGCGAGGCCAGAAGTTCCCACAGCTGCTTAACGCAAGGAGCTTACTGGCATTGTGTAGCTGTCTTATGCTGGCTGTAGGGTGGCTAGGGTGGCTTCATTCATGGCTGATGAATGAAGCATTTATTACAGTTGGAAGTTCCAAAAAACACTTCAAATTTAGTCAAATCAGCCAAATCTAGTCAAATTTCAATTATCAAATCAATAGTCAAGTCAATAGTCAAATTTAGTCATATTATACGTGTCGAAATGTATGCCGTAAACCATTTTAACAGTGGAAAATAAACATTTGCTTCTCCTGGAAGGATACATCACAGGCGATAACTATAACTCATTATTAATTCCAATGATTTTGTCGAAGGGCGACTTGAAGATTAAAATATTGATATCATCGGTTCCGAATTGAAATATCGTCGAGGGTCAGTTTAATTGAAATAAGACAATTCGAACCCAGGTTAGTGGAAAATTGCGCATCAGGTGTGTGATTGCGTGAGAAGGTCACCTTAACCTGCAGTCAGAGCCCCTGCAAGCTCAAGTAAGTTTATTGAGGATACGGGGATCCCGGGGTTCGATTGCCGAGCGGGACATAAATGGTTGGGCACGTTTCCTTCCACCTAATGCCGGTGTTGGCTTAGCAGGCAATAGGAAACCTGTTGTGGGGTTGCATCCTGGAGAAGGTTAGTAGTTCGTTCTTGGGGGGGACCTCAATACATGTACAGTATATGTGTGTAAAGCACGAAAATTACTTCAGATCCTTCTGAAGATGTATTGTTAAATACGAAAGTACTTAAGGAAATTAATGTTTCAATTGTTCCTTCGTGGTCTGACACTGTCATATACAATATATGTATATAGATGGGAGTACCACCTCTGGCTGGAAGAAGGGGACTCTTAGCCTACGAGGAAACCACACATAACGCAATAGAGGGAATGTTTAGATCCCCTCCAATACAGTTTCTGAGTGCTTTTCTCCTACCACTCCCTTCCTTTTGTGTTTTGTTATGTTTTATTATATATTTAAAGGTTACAAGATGTACATTGGTTGATACAAGGAGTGCTTAAGGGTTATGAATCTCTTGAAGCTCCTCCGCTTCAGGACAGGAACCGAGGATGCAGCAGGCGTTTCCCCTCTGGATCGCCTCTCGCCTCTTGCCTTGGATCTATGTTAGGGCTGCATCAAGATCGAACTACTGACTCTCTCCTGGAAACAACCCCCCACAACAGTTGCCTATTGCCTGTTAAGCGAATACAGGCATTAGGTGGAAGGAAACGTGCCAACCATTTATGTCCCGCCTGATAATCGAACTCGGGATCGCCGCTAGTGAGTCGAGAACGATGTCAACTGTACCATGAAAGTATGAGCCATGGGAAAGAGAATGATCTAAGCCTTCTAAGACGAGTCACAAACCTCCAGTATCCACCTGTATACAAAAATAAATAATAATAACAGTGTACTGCCTTTATCTAAGTCGTTCATCAAGATGATATTCCAAATAATATTACAATGTCGGTGGACGTTATAACAAAGTTGGATAACATTTGTCAAGGCAAATCCCTGTGTTCACGGCTGACAGCTCTGGGTATTAGGAAGTGATATACAAGATTAACAGCACTGCGCCACTGGGACACGAACCCTCCGCATGACGCTGATAAAACACGGTACTGGGGGACTCCCGCAGCGGGAAGCAGTTAGCTAGAGTGCGACCGGTGATACTTGAGGACCTTCACGCTGTTGCTGGGGGTAGGGGGTGCGTTGGTGGGGAGAGGGGTGCATTGGGGGGAAGGGGGGAGAGAGAGAAGGTGCATTGCGGGAGGGTGCGTGGGGACAGGGGATGCAGAGGATAGGGGAGGGGGCCCAGGTTTTTGTAAATAATAGGTGACGTCATGCAGTTATCATATTAACACCGTCAGTCACTATAACGTGTTCGTTTTGGTAGTGTGGTCAATAGAGAGACTTACTATGGTGCCATAGTGCTGATGGTGAAGAATGTGAAGATCCTTCACAATGAGGGTGAAGGGAACATTGGGAACATTGTACACAACACCTTGAGAGAGGATGTAGTTTATTTTGACCAGACCACACACTAGAAGGTGAAGGGACGACGACGTTTTCTGTCCGTCCTGGACCATTCTCAAGTCGATTGTGAGTTTACATCCGAAAATTTTGTTTCCAATGCACTTATACACATATATTGGGGTTTTTCCCTCACCCTCAGTGTGATCAATGATAACTGAATCCTCGAAATAACAAACTGCTTTCCCGAGCGATAATGAATTGTATAAAATTAATTATAAAGAAAAGAAATATTAAACATGTAATTATTCTTATCAACTCTAATGGGTGTGACTGCATTAGTTAATTGCAAAAAAAATAAAATAATTGCACAAAAATACAATATTTTAGAAAAATATTGTATTTTATAGAAATACAATAGAAAACAATATTTCTATAAATGCAACCATTCAAAGTGTGTATCTCTGTACGTTGTTGTGACCCAGTGATCATCACTTCCTCCTAATTAATTATTATAATATACATGTTAACCCATCCTCCTGTTTGGATAGTACTTTTTGTAACTATGTTGGACCATATAATGAAATAATGGACAATTGGATGGTTGAATTTGGCCCTGTTCACGTTATAGAATCAAGAAAAAAAAACTGAAACCAATCGTATATATTCCTTAGCGTAGTATAGGACATATATATATACTATATTACGCCACAGATAACTTGTATTATGGCCTAGAATGTTTAGGTTAGGTTTCTTTAGCAATGTAAATACAAAAACATTTTACTGTTTGTCCAAAGTCAATGGTACCAAATTCTACTTACGAATTGCCCATTACGTCAGTATATGTACGCAGCTCCACATCGTAGCCATAAGAACTCTCTAAGCAGGAGAAACAATGGGCAGAGTTTCTTTCACCCTATGCCCCTGTTACCTAGCAGTAAAATAGGTACCTGGGTGTTAATCAGCTGTCACGGGCTGCTTCCTGGGGGTGGAGGCCTGGTCGAGGACCGGGCCGCGGGGACACTAAAAGCCCCGAAATCATCTCAAGATAACCTCAAGATAGGAGGATGGGCTGACATTCGTACCTATGTGTTGTGTCAGGGGCGGGCTCGTGTGACGTCTGGAGGTGTGAAATTGCCTGTATGTGCCAGTGTTGGCTGGGCAGTCAGTACTGCCAACCGTTGATGTTGCTACTGTGGGGGAATATTACATTTTTTGTAAATGTGTTATAGTCCAGTTTGAAATATATTGATGTCAGATTGCTGTATAAAGTGAATCACTTACAACCTATGTAGTTAAGTTTTGGCCAGTTGTGTATAGTGTATATTACGATGTTGTTGTTTTAGATTCAGCTACTCGGAACAAAAGTTCTAAGTAGCACAGGCTATGGTGAGCCCGTAGTGGACTTACCTGCCACAGGAGCGGGGCTGTAACTGGTATATTACGAATTTGTAGCCGATTATGTAGTGTTGATAGCCCTGGTGTGGAGAAGGCGAACCACACGCTATGGTTATGCTCAGTGTTTCCTCCCAACCACTTGGGCTGGACGGTAGAGCGACGGTCTCGGATGTCACGGGGCTCCTGTAGCTTGGGGAATGGTACTCATGCCATCGTGGTGTACTCTACTTAAAACATGTGTTACGAAGGCCTACTTTACGAACTCACCATAGCCCGTGCTACATGGACATTTCGTTCTGAGTAGCTAAATCTAAAACAACAAACGAAGGCCTACAGGTAAATACTAAGAGCTAACATTACATTGAACATCAATACAAGATGATATTAGTTTAAATATCTATCAATAATAATGATAGTTATGTATGTAGGAGATGGTATGTGGGAGCCGGTCGGCCGAGCGGACAGCACGCTGGGCTTGTGATCCTGTGGTTCTGGGTTCGATCCCAGGCACCGGCGAGAAACAATGAGCAGAGTTTCTTTCACCCCTATACCCCCTGTTATCTAGTAGTAAATAGGTACCTGGGTGTTAGTCAGCTGTCACGGGCTGCTTCCTGGGGGTGGAGGCCTGGTCGAGGACCGGGCCGCTGGGACACTAAAGCCCCGAAATCATCTCAAGATAACCTCAAGATGGTTGGCGGAGGGGGGGCTCACAAACCTCTTAGCCTTCCGCGACAGCTCCATTAAGAGTTTCCCTACACTGACCTCACTCTCCAGAAGATGCTCAGATATTATTCCTTGATGTATTGCATTTTATTCTGCCATCACAACTGTGTGTAGTTCAGTCAGTTAATCGCTCACTTCCATCACGTTAATCGCATCACTTGACCAAATGAGATTGCACATTTGTCATATATTGTAAAAATTCAGATATTAATCTGCTCTAATCTGCGTGTAATTGAGAAGGGGTAAGACCCAAACATTTCCATGTTCTTTAATAACTGTATAACATCACAAGCGTGTATACGTCTCTTAATACAACGATGTACGTTTTAATGAGAATATATATATATATATATATATATATATATATATATATATATATATATATATATATATATAAATGCAGTATTTTGATATAAATAATTTGAGTAACAACATCAGACATGACATGATGACAAAATAAAAACCATAATTACTACAGCTAATTATCATATTTACTAATTATATAGTTGGAACCTCCAACTATATATCATTATAAATTATGATATATATACTAGTGAAAAGGTCATGGCGGGCCAGGTAGTGAGCGCTGACGTGTTCCCAGGCCCCGAGGGTCAACGTACAAACATCACTAACAACAGGATCAGCAGTAATCGCCCAATAATAAAACATTACTAAATGAAATAAACCCGTAAATAAAACATTACTGATCGCAACAAAGTCAGTAGCCACGTTCCCAGCTGATGCATCATCCAGGGTCTGGAAGGAGCCAGGTTTAATAATTATCAGCTTGCAGGCTTTAATAATTTATGCTGGTGACGCCTCGCGCTGGGATTTTTTTTCTTCCCCCGCCAGAGCTCCAATATGTCACCACGCTGAGCTGTGGCGCGGGACAGCCATTCGTCTTGGTGATTGCGTAGCTTCTCGTGCATGTTAGGCTTTCGCGGGCAACATGCATCTGTACACTGGCAACCTGTCCTCTTAAAAAGAACGTCGCTTTTGGCCGTTTGCCCGTATGGCCGAATATGGACGTAATATGAAAATTAAAAAAATTAATATAAATTTTGGATTTTTTTTTCAACAACAGTAAGTTAAGGGTCCTCTGATAGGTTAGGTGGGCAGGAAATTCTCATAAAGTTTCAAAATGGTATGAAAAACGTTAATGGAAAAAATCCTTTTCTAAGCTGGCCGAGTAAGCCGGACGACTCAAACAGAAAACGGAACAGTACGTCACTTTTGTGAGTCGATTTCATTTCAAATTACGTCCAAATTTGGCCATAGCGCGCATGCGAGCCAAAAGTGACGTTATTTTTAAGAGGACGGGTTGCCTGGTGTTCGACCTGGGTAGCGGCTGCTGCAGACCCGATGGTGGCGGAGCTGTTTAAGTGCTCGTTTGACTGGGGATGATTGGAGTTATATAGGAGTTAATGCAGCGGTTGGTCCCACCTCTCTACGTCAGGCTGATACATTCTTACGAAAGCTGGCACTTTAAGAATGTTTTCATTACAAAAGAAAACGAGCTTACGAAGACGCGTTATCAGAGACGCACAGGCCTGCACTTCTTCAGGGACAACTATAGCGTTTTGGCCATAACAATTACTTGGGTTCTGGAGAGTATATAGAGCCTTACACTGTTAGTTTCCCGGGTATTATTATGTTCCTCTGTAGCACATGATAGTTGGGCAAGGAGTTCCTTCTCCTAATGTGTTCCTTCTCCCAATGTGTTCCTTCTCCCTATGTGTTTCGTCTCCCTTATGTGTTAATTCTTCTTATGGGTTCCTTCTCCCTATGTGTTTCGTCTCCCTTATGTATTCCTTCTTATGGGTTCCTTCTCCCTATGTGTTCCTTCTTATGGGTTCCTTCTCCCTATGTGTTTCGTCTCCCTTATGTGTTCCTTCTTATGGGTTCCTTCTCCCTATGTGTTCCTTCTTATGGGTTCCTTCTCCCTATGTTTTCATCCTCCCCACACGTTTCTTCTCCCCCATGTGTTGCTCTCCCCATGTGCCCCGCCCTCACCACCCTGTGTTCCGACCCCTATAACAGCAAGTGCTAGGTAGCGACACATATGCCATCAGAATTCATCGCTGCATGGTGATCAGTTGAGATAGAAACTGACAGTCATTACCTTTTTATTTTTCCCCAGCAAGAGCAATTAACAGCAATTATAATGCTCATTAATTCACATTTACTGACAATGAAAGCTGAGCTTATCAACGAGTGCACGGCTGGAAAAATTATATAGAATATATAATTCTCTAATCTAATTAGAGCTATAACTTGCACTTCATTTAAGCTGTAAGTAAAGCCTATTGAGTGCTCTATCGTTTAATGCACTGCCAGATGAGTACTGTAAACGTTGTTGTTGTTGTTTTACATTCAGCTAAACAAATGTTGATTATTTGTTTAGATTGATTTAGATTCACCTGAACAAATGTTCCAAGTAGCACGGGCTATGGTGAGCCCGTAGTTACTGTAAACATATCGTCGGCTGCTGATGGCCCGTATCGCTGGGTGCTGATGGCCTATATAATTATTGATTATCTTCCTTACAATTATTGAGGAAGCAAAGCTATCTCGTTAATTCACATAAACACAGTGAAGTCCAGTGCGAGGATAATGATTCCGCGGAACCTTACCCACAGTTCCCAGAAATCAGGATAATTTACCATTCTTCTTAATCGTCCACATCCCCTAGCGAGCCTCTGGGAAGAATATGTTGTTGTTTTAAATTTAGCTACTGAGAATGAAATGTCCAGCATGGGCTATAGTGAGCCCGTAAGAACAGGCTTCTAGGAGCTTGCGTTTATATACCTGGCCTAGCGCCTTGGCATCCATTATTAGACGGCGTTGTGAATAGTTATCTTAGATTTAGCTACTCAGAACGAAATGTCCATGTAGCACGGGCTATTAATGAGCCCGTAATTGAGTTCGGTTATTGGCGATAACCTTGTTACTGTGATATTTGGGTCAAAGAGGGGAAGAATACTCACAACGCGGACTGGTTTACGGGCTCGCCATAGCCCGTGCTACATGGACACTTCGTTCTGAGTAGCTAAATCTAAGACAACTATTCACAACGCCGTCTAATAATGGATGCCAAGGCGCTAGGCCAGGTATATAAACGCAAGCTCCTAGAAGCCTGTTCTTACGGGCTCACTATAGCCCGTGCTGGACATTTCATTCTCAGTAGCTAAATTTAAAACAACAACTTGTTCCGACCATTGTATACAACACTTTGAGAAAGGATGAAAGTTACATTCGAAAATCTGGTTTTTAATACACTTAAACATAATATATTGGGTGTTGACCAAACCACACACTAGAAAGTGAAGGGAGGACGACGTTTCGGTCCGTCCTGGACCAATTTCAAGTCGATTGTAGACCACTCTCACAATCGACTTGAGAATGGTCCAGGATGGACCGAAACGTCGTCGTCCCTTCACTTTATAGTGTGTGGTTTGGTCAACATATTTCAGCCACGTTATTGGGACTCCTCGTCTCCATAATATATTGGGTCTTTCTTTCAGCTTCAAAATTATTATTACCATTACAATTACTCTTACTTACGTTGCTATTTATTGACTTATTAATATTTCATGATAAATATTTGGCCACGAAATCTGTTAATAGTAGTATGAACACTGAACAATCACTGGGCTCGATTCACCGTAATGCGGGAACCGGTACCCGGTTCCCAGATACATCTATCAATGTGGATGGACGTAATTGAATAACAGCTTTGTGGCGCCCGAACTGTTGAAGCAAATCTGGGTACACACACCACATGACAGATGGGGGCTTGGATTGCCGTGTCTGGGTCGCGTGGCGCTGCCGTCAGTAAAGACAGAACGCCATTAAATTTGCGAGTTTAGATTTGGACGGGAAGCAACAATTACCTATTAAACGGACAGTAAAGAATGCTATTGCATACAGAGTTACAGCCAGGGAAGTCCACTACGGGCTCACCATAGACCGTGGTACTTGGAACTTTTTGTTCCGAGTTGCTGAATCTAAAACAACAACAATAATGCTTCTCCAGCCATTCGGGGGCGTTTTATCGCTCCGTCTAGAACCCTCAATATGCAAAGAATAAGTCACAGAATCGTGTTTGAAACAAATGACCGAAAACACATGTTAGAAATCTCCGACCGTCCTAGTGGTTAGAGAACCATTCCTTCCCCCTCCGTCCCCATCCCCAAATCCTTATCCTGATCCCTTCCAAGTGCTATAAAGTCGTAATGACTTGGCACTTTCCCTTGATTATTCCAAATTTTAGTGCTAGTCTAGAATTTCCCCCCTTCGCAGGTGGAATCAGGGAGCTTAAGCTCAACCTATACCAGCTCAATTACGAAAGTACTTTCCCTGTTCAGATTGATGAAGATGCCAGAGGGTAGAAATAGCCTAAGCTACTCTATCCCTTTGAGATGTATTTTATTGTCTCAATAAAAGTAACTGATGAAGATTTAGCCACCCAAGAGATGGCACGGGCATGAATAACCCGTAATACACGCGCACACAACCACGTTGTGGTTGTTGTTGTTTAAGATTCAGCTACTGGGAACAAAACTTTCCAAGAAGCACGGGCTATGGTGAGCCCGTAGTGGACTTACCTGGCACAGGAGCGGTGCTGTAACTGTGCGCACACAGGTTGATTGATAAAGATTAAGCCGCCCAAAAGGTGCAGCACCGCTCCTGTGCCAGGTAAATTACGGGCTCGCCATAGCCCGTGCTACTTGGAACTTGTTCAGAGTAGCTTAATCTGTAACAACAACAACAACAACCAAAAGGTGGCACGGGCATGAATAGCCCGTAAGTGGTGGCCCTTTTGAGCCATTGCCAGTATCAACAGCTGATACTGGAGATCTGTGGAGGTGCGACTTCACCCTGATTAATCGGGGTGAAGGGAGCCGGTCGGCCGAGCGGACAGCACACTGGACTTGTGATCCAGTGGTCCTGGGTTCGATCCCGGGCGCCGGCAAGAAACAATGGGCAGAGTTTCTTTCACCCTATGCCCCTGTTACCTTGCAGTAAAATAGGTACCTGGGTGTTAGTCAGCTGTCACGAGCTGCTTCCTGGGGATGGAGGCCTGGTCGAGGACCGGGCCGCGGGGACACTAAAGCCCCGAAATCATCTCAAGATAACCACCCTGCGTGACGGGAGATGTCTCCCGTGGCACACAGATTGATTGATAAAGATTAAGCCACATACACAAGAGGTGGCACGGGCATGAATAGCCCGTAAGCGCGCACACACATTTTGTTTCATTTATATAGAGGGGGGGATACATATATCCCAAGTCCCCTGTCTATAAATATTCTTGTTTGCGACTTGGTTGTGTGTTTACCGAGGCATTTTAATAGCCCGTTGGCAAACACTGGGCCAAAGTCTGAAGTCATCCTGACGTCACGGCGGCAATTTAGACGCAGTCATCTGACAGATATAATTGCAAGGTCACTCCGCACCAGAGCTGCATTTTCCCTCTTTTTCCGTCTTTTCGTTTTGCAACCAACTTCTTTCTGTTCTCATTCATGGCTAATCAACGTTATATTAACACACTACACACGTTCAACGTTACACACGTTGTTCAACGTTACACACGTTGTTCAACGTTATATTAAGGCTATGTTTCTCGGTGTATACACACTGTGGAGCAGGCTACACCTCTGGGGTATTGATCCTTGTGGGTGTGTGTCATGCCTCTCGCCTGCATTGTACCAGTGAGATAATGCTTCTAGCATACATTTTCATCACCTTTAAAATCTCAAACACCACCAACCACGCCAAAGGACATTCGCTGACCAGTACCCAAACCATACACACTGTTGCATACAACAGTGTATGCATCAGTGTATGCATCAACAGTGTATGCATCAACAGTGTATGCATCAGTGTATGCATCAACAGTGTATGCATACAACTACACAGCTTTGTGAAGGAAATAAGCGGACGGTGATTCCGAATTCATACAAATACTGGTACATATTAGCACATCATAAAACAGCCGATCTAGGTGTATACGGATTTGATAGATATTAATAAATGAAAGCCTTTTCGCGTTATTTTTCATTTTTGTTTTTTTTTGCACAGATTTGATTCGGTTTGGAGTATATTAGATTTCGGTTCCGATGGATTTGATTATAGTCGCGCGTTATATCCATATATTGCGATGAAACCGACATATTTTTCGTACTTGCAGACAGATACCGATTTAACTAATTGCCTGTTAACAAGAAATCGTCATATTGGTCCTCACGAAGCCCATATTAACGCACCTTATCTATCGAAGCCGTTACCTGGTGATTTTATTTTTAACAACACGTCCCCCTTTTTTAGCGGATTGGTTTATTCCGTTAAGAATGCGACGTATTAAGTGAGAGGACAGGTTGCTTGGCGAGTAGGATCAAATCCCTGATTTTCTTTTACTAATCTACGTCTGTAACGAATACTTACATCACCACTGTAAGATTTGCAACTCGCTGTAATGGTTGTTATAAACTTGTAACCCTATTTGGCTGTAATAATTGTATTGAGGTAATCCCCCAGAGCTGGGAAGAGTCTTAAATCTAAAGGAATTCCATTTCGTCAGTATTAAAAGGTTAAATTCTCTAAGCACTCAATGTTAATTGATGAATCTCCTCCCGAGTCAATTAGCTTAATTATTCAAGTTCTAAGAGGGAGTGGTTATCTTGAGAGGTTATCGTGAGATGATGGTAGCGGCATTGTTTTATGAGTAACCTTATCTTCCATCTAGTCTGGATTAACTGTAAAGATATCTTTAACACCTCTGGTTGACCAATCCATCAACCAGGAGGCCTGGCCGAGGAGCGAGCCGCGGGGATATTGAGCCCCGAAATCATATCGCAAGATAACCGCAAGGTTGGTCATTTCTCCCCCCCCCCCCCCCCCCCCCCGATAACTGTTTTGAGCATATTCCGCTGCGAGGGGGAACTGGGAAATGCATTTTCCCAGTTCTTACGCAAGTTACCTCAATACAATAATTACAGCCTGAAAAAGGGTTACAAGTTTATATCAACCATTACAGCCAGTTGCAAATATTACAGTGGTGACATCAGTATTCCTTACACGTCATCGATACTCTTTAAGTAAACCTAACCTAACCTAATCCGACCCAATCCAACAAAAACGCAATCCAATCTACAGTAACCTAACCAAAACAAATGATAAAATGCGTTTATATGCTGTATCCACAAGATGTGACGTCAATATGACGCAATAAATGGACTCTGGCTCAGGTATAGCGAGTCTGATTGATGATTGATTGATGAAGATTAATTAAGCCACCTAAAAAGTGGCACAGGCATGAATAGCCCGTAAGTGGTGGCCCTTTTGAGCCATCTGTGGAGGTCTGTGGAGGCGCGACTGCACCCCTGCTCGGTGACGGGAGATGTCTTCCCGTCTATAGCGAGTCCTGACAACCTTGAATAAAAATAACAATCTCCGTTTTCTATAAACTCATTTTCCAACTCAATTGGGTTAGGATTGTGTGATGGTGGTTGATCGTATTCTGCTTGTAAATGTCCGGGATTCGTGGAATAGCTGCTTATTTAATTTCTGAAAATTAAAGTTATTTTGGTGTGTTAATTCATTTTGACTACTTAATAGGCAATTAGGTGGCAATGAAAGCACATAGTGACCGTAGAGAATACTAAGTAAATGGGTAGCGAGTGGCGGTTGCCTGATGGCAACAAAAGTATATTATTATACCTAAATAATATGTATAATTGTTGTTAATTATTATATATTACAATATTATATATTTTATATGATTATATGTATTATAATAATAGGCATCACGAACGCGCAAGCCATATCACTGAGAATTCTAAATGACCCGAATAGGATTCGAACCCATGACGCTCAGGATCACCCCTAACCGTACACGGTACTGTAACCACCTAACGCAATGACGGTCTATCACTGGTGAGGTGGTTACAGTATCGTTACTAGTTACAGTACGTTTAGGGGTGCTCCTGAGCGGCATAGGCTCGAATCCTAGCCGGGTCGTTTAGAGTTCTTAGTGATATATATATATACATACATATATATATATATATATATATATATATATATATATATATATATATATATATATATATATATATATGTATATATATATATATATATATATATATATATATATATATATATATATATATATATATATATATATATATATATATATTATCCACACAATGTATGTACACACAAATCCACTGATGTATACCTTCCGTTGTGTATACCTGAGCAAATACGTTGACGTGGGTGTACACAGCTGTATGTCACAGAGCGGGACACTCGCAGTCAGCAGTAATTAACACAAAACCTGTGAAGACCAATACGTTCATCAGAGGGATGAGTGAGAGAGCCAGGGGCCAGACAGGGCTCACGAGACAGAGATAAATGTTCCCACCTAGTTATCACGGTACGACATTGGGAATGGTTGGACGTCGGACTGGTGGGTGGACGTCGGACTGGTGGGTGGACGTCGGACTCGTGGGTGGACGTCGGACTCGTGGGTGGACGTCGGACTCGTGGGTGGACGTCGGACTCGTGGGTGGACGTGGGACTCGTGGGTGGACGTGGGACTCGAAGTAGGACGTATGACTCATGGAAGGACTTATGACTTGGAGAGATTTGGGATACAGAGGCAGGAAACTGGCAGGTTTGTGGGATTCGGTATAGTTGAATTGAATTATCAGGGGGGGACAAGCGCCAAGCTATTACGACTAAATAGCACTGGGAAGAGATCAGGATAAGGAATTGGGATGGGACTGGTGGAAAGGAATGGTGCCCAACCACTTAGACTGTCGGGGGATTGAACGCCGACCTGCATGAAGTGAGACCGTCGCTCTACCGTCCAGCCCAACCACTTGGGCTGGATGGTATGGGTGAGAAACAGGAAGATTATGGTCACGAATGGGATGAAAGTGAGACACGGAAACACGGAAACGTTGTACGGATCTTATGGCAGCTTAGTGCTGGTAATAACCTCATACATGAGCTTAGAGCATTTGTGATAAATTGAGTTCAGTTAATTTATTATTCACCCAATACTCATCCTCTGATCCCCCGAGCTTAAACAGAATTATGTTTAATGTTATAAACGTCACTTCAAGAATATGATTAACTTCAGGTTACCTTGAGGTGACTGAGACCGAATTTATTTAGAGTTATTCAACTATAAAAACAAAATTAAATAATATATCTAAGACATATTTGGATCTACTTTTATACGACACCAGTGTTATAGAAGACTGAGGATAATGTGTTAAGACCACTTGATCTCAGGTGGTAGTGTCCTCTTCACACTGTCAGGTCACCTCTCCATTGCCTGCATCTACTTCCTCATCACAATCGACTTGAGAATGGTCCAGGACGGACCGAAACGTCGTCGTCCCTTCACCTTCTAATGTGTGGTCTGGTCAACATGCTTTAGCCACGTTATTGTGACTCATCGCCTGCACCTTCTCAAGATTCCGCCAATATCTTCAGCTGTTGAATCATGATATTGTGGAATTTGGAGAGTTATGGAACACCTGTGTTAGTATTAATGAAGCAATAGTGTAGGCTTCCAAACATTGTCAATCATTATTAGCACACATACACACACACATATTCCATTATGACCCTAGCGGAGTCTTACCCACGACCTGTAAGATACCTGGAGGAACCTCTCACCACTTCACGACAGCAGCCACGGAAGAAAGAAGGCAGCAGGTGGCTTAATACCGGCCATCCAACGTGTCTTTTATACCTAACCGGACCGCGAGTAGCATTTTAACTCCCATGTCCCGTTTATATGACACGGAGGATAGAGTTCTACTGGCTATTTTACTGGCGGTCAGGTAAGGTGTAAAAGGCTGGTTGGATGGTAGTAACGCCTACGAGAGATATACCACCGCTTCAGACGGGGCTAACTATTGACCGTGCTTCTTGCCCCTCTCCTGTGCCAGGTAAGTCTACTACGGGCTCACCATAGCCCGTCCTACTTGGAATTTGCTCCGAGTAGCTGAATCTATAACAACAACAACCCCCGCTTCTTAGGCCTTAAGCTCAAGAAAAAAAAAGTTACACCATCTGTCGCCTTTTTAGTGTGGCCGCCGCTGAGGTGTGTACTCACTTAGCTGTGCTTGCGGGGGTTGAGCTTTGGCTCCTTGGTTCCGTCTCTCAACACACATGGCCCTCCGGTGTGTGTGTGTACTCACCTATTTGTGCTTGCAGGATCGAGCATTGACTCTTGGATCTCGCCTTTCTAGCCATCGGTTGTTTACAGCAATGACTCCTGTCCCATTTCTCTATCATATCTAGTCTTAAAATTATGAATAGAGTTTGCTTCCACAACCTGTTCCTTTAGTGCATTCCATTTTTCCACTACTCTCACGCTAAAAGAATACTTTCTAACATCTCTGTGACTTATCTGAGTTTCCAGCTTCCACCTATGTCCCCTCGTTCTGTTACTATTGCGTGTGAACATTTCATCTATCTCCACTTTGTCAATTCCCCTGAGTATTTTATGTTCCTATCATATCCCCTCTTTCCCTTCTTTTTTCTAGTGTCGTAAGGTTCAGTTCTTTCAGGCGCTCTTCATATCCCATCCCTTGTAACTCTGGGACAAGCCTCGTCGCAAACTTCTGAATCTTTTCCAGTTTCCTTATGTGTTTCTTCAGGTGGGGACTCCATGATGGTGCGGCATACTCTAAGACTGGTCTCACGTAGGCAGTGTACAGTGCCCTAAAAGCCTCCTCACTTAGGTTTCTGAACGAAGTTCTCACTTTCGCCAGTGTAGAGTACGCTGATTGATTGATAAAGATTAAGCTACCCAAGAGGTGGCACGGGCATGAATAGCCCGTAAGAGAGTACGCTGCTGTCGTTATCCTATTTATATGCGCTTCAGGAGTTAGGTTAGGTGTTACGTCCACTCCCAGGTGGGAATCGTTACTCGAATCGTTACAGGTAGGCAGTTCCCTTTCATTGTGTATTGTCTCTTTGGCCGCCTATCACCTGATCCCATTTTCATAACTTTACATTTACTCGTGTTGAACTCTAGTAGCGATCTGTGTGTGTGTGTGTGTGTGAGTGTGAGTGTGAGTGTGAGTGTGTGTGTGTGTGTGTGTGTGTGTGTGTGTGTGTGTGTGTGTGTGTGTGTGTGTGTGTGTGTGTGTGTGTGTGTGTGTGTGTGTGTGTGTGTGTGTGTGTGTGTGTGTGTGTGTGTGTGTGTGTATTTTACAGCTGCTACCATGTTGTCTGCAGGGTTATGTCTGCAGGGCCTGACTGTTCCTGATTAACATACCAAAACAGCTCCAGATATTTAATAGGAAACAAAAAATATAATATTATCCCATCACAGCGTCGTATATAAAAAAAATATACACTGCAGGTTAGAATATAGAAAATATTCTATAGGTTTGTAAATATAGAAAATATTTTTCTTCCCAGCTTTAAAAAATACGTGACAGCGATTACCATATAAACTGGTGCTCATGGGGACCTGGTCGACCCCTCGGAAAGACAGTTTTCTCCTGGAAAAAAAAATTCGATGCCCCTGAGGTCCGCTCCGTCCTCGGTCCCATTTTCTTCTAAAACGATGAAGCAAAAAATGTTTTCGCTCGAAGGCGGTCGATGAAACACTTTACCCACACAACGCTTAATATCTTGAGATCTTGAGGTTATCTTGAGATGATTTCGGGGCTTTAGTGTCCCCGCGGCCCGGTCCTCGACCAGGCCTCCACCCCCAGGAAGCAGCCCGTGACAGCTGACTAACACCCAGGTACCTATTTTACTGCTAGGTAACAGGGGCATAGGGTGAAAGAAACTCTGCCCATTGTTTCTCGCCGGCGCCTGGGATCGAACCCAGGACCACAGGATCACAAGTCCAGCGTGCTGTCCGCTCGGCCGACCGGCTCCCTTGATGGAGACAAGGAAGAAAAGGAGAAATCAATAAATAAGAAAATCATAAATAAGTCACAGACGGAGTTAAAGGTGTTCCCGTATATCAGAACAAAAAATGGAAAGAATCTTAGAAAGTAGTAAATAAATTGTATTTATTTAATTATTTTTTATTTATTTATTTATACAAGAGTTCTTATATTCTTGTAAAGCCACTAGCACGCGTAACGTTTCGGGTCAGTCCTTAATCACACGTTCCCCGGAATACGACCCGCCAAATCGTTTAACAACCAGGGGCCAGATTCACGAAGCAGTTACGCAAGCACTTACGAACCTGTACTTCTTTTCTAAATTTTTGACTGCTTTATTTAGAATTATTAAACAGTTAATGAGCTCCGAAGCACCAGGAGGCTGTTTATAATAATAACAACAGTTGATTAGGAAGTTTTCATGCTTGTAAACTGTTTAATAAATTTAACCAAAGGCCGTCAAAGATTCAGGAAAGATGTACACGTTCGTAAGTACCTGCGTAACTGCTTCGTGAATCTGGGTCCAGGTATCCATTTTACTGTTGGGTAAACATAGGCTATAGTTAAGGATTGGCGCCAAGTAAATCCTCCCGGGCCAGGATACGAACCCAGGCCAAAGTGCTCGCGAAACGCCAGGCGAGTGTCTTAACCACTACACCACGGGGACTGCAAAGGAAAAATCCAGGAATGATGAACAGAAAAGAACAGGAAAGAATATGATAAACTGGGAAGAGTGGGTGGATGGATGACAGGGCGTTGTGATGTGAAGCGTAGTCTACCTTTGTGTCCGTAACAGTCTGATGCAACAGCTCAACAGGAGGCTAACGAGGTAGTGATAACGCTGCTGGAGACGCATACTATACAACACTTGCATAAGGCACTTGCCAACGGAGCCTCACTGACAGACATAAAATACTAGGAAGGATACCAGGAAGGTATCCTCAGCCACTTGCAACACATATCTGAACAAAAAATTAACTTAGTTCCGTTTTTTCGAACTTTAAGTTTTCCAATAAATGTGGAAAGTGACACTGAAAGGAAATGTGTTTACTTAGACATTTTGTAGTAATAAATATATAAATTGGCTTATAAAGGATCTCCTGGTGCAACGAGAAGTGAAAAAATAATGTTTTCTATAAATATATGCAAAAGTACATTTACTAATCAAGAATTTAAAAGAAAACAAAAATAGTCACCAGCGTGGGGCCTTAAGCTTCTTAAGCAGAAAAACTGGAGAGAGTTTAGACGTATACCACTAGACTACTGCCATAGCTGAGAATAATGAATACTAAGGAAACACTAAAAGAATTAAAGCTCGTGACAATGGAAGACAGAAGACTTCTGAGAGATGTGAGTTCTGCATCAAAATGTTGGTGGAATTGACAGTAGAGTCAAATACAGATTATATGGTATTTTTGTGGAATAATAACAAAGGGATACTAGGTATCCAATCAAGCCACATGGATATTAGAAAATAATGTTTTCATAGAGTAGTGAACAACTGGAATGAGCTAATAAGTGAATAGGTGACGACAGACTCTGTACACAGTTTCAAATGTATATATGAAGACAGTCCAAGAGCCTCTGGAACCAGTTAATCAAAGGATTACAGGCGGGAGCAAATATCCAAAGCTCAACCTCCGCAGTTAAGTGAAAACAATTGTGTGTGTAAACACAAACACCCACACAGCAGAGACTACCTGGCTCTACCCTATTAGAGACTACCTGTCTATAATGTATCATTGACTACCTGTCTATAATGCATCATAGACTACCTGCCATACTGTATCATAGACTACCTGTCTATAATGCATCATAGACTACCTGCCATACTGTATCATAGACTACCTGTCTATAATGTATCATAGACTACCTGTCTATAATGCATCATAGACTACCTGCCATAGTGTATCGAAGACAGCCTTCCTATACTGTATCAGAGACTACAGTCCTATACTGTATCAGGGACTACCTGTCTTTAGATAACTTTGAAGGAGGGTTGTGGCTTCTCTTTAAAATGCAAATTACGTACGGTGAAAGTAATCTACTCATTAAAAAGCTTGTCAGTAACATGTATGTTTACCGTCTCGCAGTAATTCAGGAACGTCAACGTTACAAACAAAAATAAATACAAAAAAAGTATTTGGCTTGCATCTGTGTTGTTGTGTGGGCTTAATGAATTCCATCCATCCAATTAAAATTTTTGCTTGTTGCCCCTTTTTTCTGCGACAGGTTAATCGCCAGAGTAAACAGCACGTGGGAATAGGATACTGGCGCGGTCAGTCATTGCTCACTAGCTGGGACATGTCCAGCCTGTTCCAGGAAAGTATCCTCAGTCTGTTCCAGGAAGGTATCTTTAGCCTGTTCCAGGAAGGTATCTTCAGCCTGTTCCAGGAACGTATCTTTAGCCTGTTCCAGGAAGGTATCTTTAGCCTGTTCCAGGAACGTATCTTCAGCCTGTTCCAGGAAGGTATCCATAGCCTGTTCCAGGAACGTATCCTCAGCCTGTTCCAGGAACGTATCTTCAGCCTGTTCCAGGAAGGTATCTTTAGCCTGTTCCAGGAACGTATCTTCAGCCTGTTCCAGGAAGGTATCCCTAGCCTGTTCCAGGAACGTATCTTTAGCCTGTTCCAGGAAGGTATCTTTAGCCTGTTCCAGGAACGTATCTTCAGCCTGTTCCAGGAAGGTATCCCTAGCCTGTTCCAGGAACGTATCCTCAGCCTGTTCCAGGAACGCATCCTCAGCCTGTTCCAGGAAGGTTACCACCATCCTGGAAATACACCAGATAATATCGTTAAGATGTTCAGCCCTCTGTGAACAAATCAGTGAGCAAAGGAGGGCTATAGTAGAGGAGAAGCAGTAGTATATCAACAACAACAGTTGTAAAGCAGCAGTAGCATATCAACAACAGCAATAACAGTAGTAAAACGGTAGTATACCAACACAGCAATAGTATAGCTGCAAAGGATGGAAGCAAAAGTATAGGAGCAGAATTATAAGAGGAGTAATACAGCATGGAATAGTATAGCAACACTAATAAAACAGAAGCAGTACAGCAGATGTAATAATATAATTATAGCAGCAACAACAACAGGAGTATAGCATCAGCAACAACAGTGGTATAGCAGCAGTAACAGTAGTAGTAAAGTAGGAATAAACAAGAGAGACAATCAATATCAGTTTCCAGTACGCATTGTCTGATGAAACCTGACCTCGTCTGACCCCGAGTCTTACGGGCTTAGCGGACAACCAGGAGTCGGGCGTCGGCGTAATTGTTTTGAATATACGCCTGAAAGATTTTTAACTTTAAGGGTGCAGCCATAGAACCCCCCCCCCCCCTATCCCTCGTCCCGACCCTTGAACGAGGCTTAGCAGATAAGTACAAACCCCTGGCGATACTGGTAGAGTCCGGAGACCGACAGAGATTGCATGGTTTCGCTGTTTCTGAAGAGAACCAATGTTTTCAAGATGAAATTGAGGTGTTTTAATAGATAAATTCCTAACTTTGTATTGGTGCATTTATATTTTTTTCGTCTATGCATCACAAGCGGACGGTGGTCGGGGAAATAAGCAATCTAAAAATAATCCAACATCTAGAAGGCTCTGCTAGAATTATTCAACAATGGTGAATGACAATATGGGAACAATACGAGTGTACGAACCGTAGCCCCCCCACAACACTGGTGGTGAAGGATTCAGGTCAGGGAGTGACGTTCAGCGCTGGGTGTCCTCAGAGAGCCGAGTGATGAGTGAGTGGGCAGGATTACGTTTGTTTTGTCCAGGTGAAAGCAGTGATCCTGCCCACTCCGGCTTGAGCACCCAGGGTGGGGTCGAGGCCAGGTGATGACTGCCAGTTGGCCTCCTACCTCCTGTATTTGTTTATATATATATATTATTTACCCTGATGGGTACTTAAGTAAAGGTGTAATAAAATGGTTGTTTTAGGTTGACGATAAAGTTGACAGAAAATTATTTAAAAAAAAATGGGATAGGGGTGGGGTGTATATTTATTTGTTCATTCTTGATGTTCATCTTGGATTAGTATTAGTTTTAATATTTATTTGTTGGAATTTTATCTTTATTAAATGGTTTACTGTGTCCTCATGCACGTATATGTATATAAACACACACACACACACACACACACACA
>NC_091167.1:35170561-35258061 GCF_040958095.1 Procambarus clarkii
ATCTTTTATCTTCTTACTGATTATTACCTCACTTTTTACATTTTTCTCGGCCTCTCTCCCTCCCTTAATCCCATTCCCTTTGAGAGGCGTGTTGCGTCACCCAGCATCTTTGCATCACCCAGCATCCTTGCATCACCCAGCATCCTTGTATCACCCAGCATCCTTGCGTCACCCAGCATCCTTGCGTCACCCAGCATCCTTGCGTCACCCAGCATCCTTGTGTCACCCAGCTTCCTTGCGTCACTCAGCATCCTTGCATCACCCAGCATCCTTGCGTCACCCAGCATCCTTGCATCACCCAGCATACTTGCGTCACCCAGCATCCTCGCATCACCCAGCATCCTTGCGTCACCCAGCATCCTTGCGTCACCCAGCACGAGCACAATAGTGTCAAAGGAGATTTCCCTGTAACTCTCAGTCTTCCACTCTGTGGTACGTCACTAGCGTTGCTTATTGCGCGCCTTCTCCCTCCTCCACTTCCACCTTCGCTCTCATTCCCTCTGGAAAAATATATATAAGAAATTCTGGCTGAGCAGAGAGCTTGGGCAGGAGGTAATGAAAGAAATTTCATTCATAACTTTGACTTTGATAAAATAGAAGAGATTTTCAAGTCCACTAGATGACCGATAGTTGAGGCCTCGAGAGTTGGGTTGAAATAGTGCATTCTTTCTGATACAAAAAAATAATAATAACACACATTTGTGACCAGAAAGACGGAAGATGAACTATGGAATCACAGAAACCACTAAACTGCAACCGAGTCTCTTTCCTACATATCTTCTAAGGTGATGGAAAAAAACATTAAGAAAGAAGATATTAGCACATCTGGCGAGAAGGACCTATATAACGTCAGGAAAGCCATATCTTGGTCCACAAACTTTATAGAATTCTAGAACTAGACGACTGAGATCAGAAAAAAACTGAAAATGACAGGTAGATTGCAACTTCAAGGACTGTCAGAAAGCCCTAAACACAGGACCTTACAGGATAGTCGCGCACAAGTTAAAGACAGCTAGGAGTGGCATGGAAGGTTATCCTTCTGGTTATCCTTCATGGAAGGTTATCCTTCTGACCTCCTATCACCTTCCATTAGGAAGGGGATAGGAGGTCAGAAGGAAGGAACAGTACACAACCCATTAGAATCTAGAACATCAATCATCGAACATTATATCAACTACATATATAACAGCTACATGTACGAACTATGCATAACAGCTTCATATAACAACTACATATAACAGGTACATATAATAACTACATATAACAGCTACATATAAGAACTACACATAACAGCTACATATACCAACTACATATAACAGTTACATATAACGACTACTTATAACAACTACATATAGCTACTACATAAAAGCTATAACAAGTACAAATAACTATCATATAAAAGATATAACTACTACTTAAAAGATATTACTACTATATAAAAGCCACAACAACTACATATACCCACTACATAAAAGCCATAACAGCTACATAATGCTATTCAAGAAGATTTTCTACAATGTATCTCAATTTCTATTAGTTTTTATAGCCCACCTCTCTACCCTCACCCCGACTGCTATTCTTCACATCATTCCCCACTGTAATGGGCAGAAAGGTGCCCCCCCCCCAACTCTCACTGATGTAACCCCCCCCCCCCTCCACCTTCCTCGCTGGGGTAGGGAGAGGGATACACAAATCATTCAGGAAAGCATCCTGAAGCACCATCCAAATACTCGTTTTTCTCCTCCGCAGTAGAAGAAGCCTCACACCCGCCCTCCACTTTCTCAGCGCCATACCGGGAGCGGCTCTTCCCAGCCACCAGTAGCTGGTTGTTTACACAGTAAGACGTGCTTGGTCAGTCACAGGAACTCTGCCACCTGACCCACTCTTAAGATCTCTCTCTCTCTCTCTCTCTCTCTCTCTCTCTCTCTCTCTCTCTCTCTCTCTCTCTCTCTCTCTCTCTCTCTCTCTCTCTCTCTCTCTCTCTCTCTCTCTCTCTCTCTCTCTCTCTCTCTCTCTCTCTCTCTCTCTCCCCCGCACCCTCCTTCCGGCATTCACATACAGGGGCCTGTGGCATTTTTTTGTGGTCAGCGCTCTGGATTTGTTGTTCTATGACCCGGGGATCGATCCCTGACGATGGCGGAAACAAAAGGGCAGAGTTTCTTTCACCCTGATGCCCCTGTTACCTAGGAGTAAATCGGTACCTGGGAGTTAGACAGCTGTTGGAGGCTGCTTCCTGGGTGAGCGTGTGTGTGTGTGTGTGTGTGTGTGTGTGTGTGTGTGTGTGTGTGTGTGTGTGTGTGTGTGTGTGTGTACTCACCTATATGTACTCACCTATATGTGCTTGCAGGATCGAGCATTGACTCTTGGATCCCGCCTTTCTAGCTATTGGTTGTTTACAGCAATGACTCCTGTCCCATTTCCCTATCATACCTAGTTTTAAAAGTATGAATAGTATTTGCTTCCACAACCTGTTCCCCAAGTGCATTCCATTTTTCTACTACTCTCACGCTAAAAGAAAACTTCCTAACATCTCTGTGACTCATCTGAGTTTCCAGTTTCCACCCATGTCCCCTCGTTCTGTTATTATTACGTGTGAACATTTCATCTATTTCCACTTTGTCAATTCCCCTGAGTATTTTATATGTCCCTATCATATCTCCTCTCTCCCTTCTTTTCTCTAGTGTCGTTAGGTTCAGTTCCTTCAGCCGCTCTTCATACCCCATCTCTCGTAACTCTGGGACAAGCCTCGTCGCAAACCTCTGAACCTTCTCCAGTTTCTTTATGTGTTTCTTCAGGTGGGGGCTCCATGATGGCGCGGCATACTCTAAGACGGGTCTCACGTAGGCAGTGTAAAGTGCCCTAAAAGCTTCCTCATTTAGGTTTCTGAATGAAGTTCTAATTTTCGCCAGTGTAGAGTACGCTGCTGTCGTTATCCTATTTATATGTGCCTCAGGAGTTAGATTAGGTGTCACATCCACTCCCAGGTCTCTTTCTCGAATCGTTACAGGTAGGCTGTTCCCCTTCATTGTGTACTGTCCCTTTGGTCTCCTGTCACCTGATCCCATTTCCATAACTTTACATTTACTGGTGTTAAACTCCAGTAGCCATTTCCCTGACCATCTCTGCAGCCTGTTTAAGTCCTCTTGGAGGATCCTACAATCCTCGTCTGTCACAACTCTTCTCATTAATTTTGCGTCATCTGCAAACATTGACATGTATGATTCCACTCCTGTAAACATATCATTTACGTAAATTAGAAAGAGGATTGGTCCCAGCACCGATCCTTGAGGTACTCCACTTGTTACTGTTCGCCAGTCCGACATTTCGCCCCTTACCATTACCCTCTGGCTCCTTCCTGTTAGGTAGTTCTTCACCCATACTAGGGTCTTTCCGCTTACTCCTGCCTGCCTCTCAAGTTTGTATAGCAGTCTCATGTGCGGTACCGTATCAAAGGCCTTTTGGCAGTCAAGAAATATGCAGTCTGCCCAGCCTTCTCTGTCCTGCCTTATCCTTGTTACTTTATCATAGAATTCTAAAAGGTTTGTTAGGCATGATTTCCCTGTCCAGAACCCATGTTGGTGCTTGTTTACAAACCCAATGCTCTCCAGGTGTTCAACAAGTCTTAGCCTAATTATTCTTTCAAGTATTTTGCAGGGGATGCTTGTCAGTGATACGGGTCTGTAGTTAAGTGCCTCCTCCCTATCACCTTTTTTGAAAATCGGTACGACATTTGCCTCCTTCCAGCAACTGGGCAATTCTCCCGACATAAGTGACTCATTAAAGATCATTGCCAGAGGCACGCTGAGAGCCTGCGCTGCCTCTTTAAGTATCCACGGTGATACTTTGTCTGGTCCAACAGCTTTATTTGCATCCAGTGTTGTCAACTGTTTCATTACATCCTCTGCTGTCACCTCTATATCTGATAGTCTTTCATCTTGGGTAATCTCTTCTAACAAAGGGAGCTGCTCAGGCTCGGTTGTGAACACTCCATGGAATTTTGCATTCAGTACCTCGCAGATTTCCTTGTCGCTTTCTGTATATGCCCCTTCTGTTTTCCTCAGTCTTGTCACTTGGTCATTTACCGACATCTTCCTTCTTATATGGCTATGTAGTAATTTTGGTTGCTTTTTCGCTTTGACTGCAATATCATTCTCATAATTTCTTTCCGACACTCGTCTTATGTTAATGTAATCATTCCTAGCTCTGTTACATCTAATCCTGTGTGTGTGTGTGTGTGTGTGTGTGTGTGTGTGTGTGTGTGTGTGTGTGTGTGTGTGTGTGTGTGTGTGTGTGTGTGTGTGTGTGTGTGAAAAAAAAAGATTGATTAACAGTTGAGAGGCGGGCCGAAAGAGCCAGAACTCAACCCCCGCAAGCACAACTAGTTGAATTAAATTCTGTCGACTGAACATTAAATTCTATATTGAAATATAAATACGCACAGAGGTTGATCAAGCTGTTGTCACCTCGTTCAGTACAATGGGGTCGTTCATTCGCACTCATCACAAACAATCGACATAGTATTAAACATTTTGGGTGATAAACATATACATTTCTCCCCGTACACAGGCAATATTACAGATAACGTATACACAAATGCATACAAATCCTTTATATCTAAGCATAAATACACAAGTGTAAATAATAATATTATGTACATCTTATTTAAATTTCTGAGTATTTGGTATATTAGCTGCAGTAGTAACTGCGTGTGCTTCCATAAGGCAGCTTGTATGGGGCTACTAAACTGCAAATCATCAGGAGTCCTGAAGAGGATTCGAACCTTCTCACTTAGTACTCCGAAGCTAGCGCCGTAGACTGTCACAAGCCCGGCTAGCTCAGTCGGTAGAGCACGAGACTCTTAATCTCGGGGTCGTGGGTTCGAGCCCCACGTTGGGCGGTTAATTTTGTCACAAGTCGAGCCTGGCCTGAGTAGAACTCCCAGAACCCAGGGAAGGGAAGGGAACCCTTGTTCCCTTGCTCTCCCTTGAAGAAGGCATCCCTTGCTCTCCAGGTGTGCTCCAGGTATGCTTACACCACGACACAAGTTACAAAATGAAGCCAGTCCAGGTTTCTCACGTTAGCGTGACTTTCTTATGAATATATATTTATTTATATTGGCCTTACATTTCTGGTGTTCCGTGAGGGATGTTTTCACGCTTCGTGCACCACAACACTGTAAAATTAATGTAACCCGGTGGGGATTCAACTGAATCTACGAGGAGTCCTCAGGCTCCCACTTGGGCTGGACGGTCTCGCTTCATGCAGGTCGGCGTTCAATCCCCAATCGTCTAGGTGGTTGAGCACCATTCCTTTCCTCCGTCCCATCCCAAATCCTGATCCCTTCCAAATGTTTTATAGTCGTCATGGCTTGGCGCTTTCTCCTGATCGTTCCCTTCCCTTTCAAACCGGAGCCCAAACCAAGGAGTTTCACCCACTGCCCCTCACCCCCCCCCCCCCCGTGTTCTCTGACTTGGGGTCAAGTAGTTCACCTCCAACAGCCTTGTATGTTGCTGTTGACACGTAACAACACCGTACAAGACAGTAGTAATAAATAATAATACTATGAGAGAGTGCTAAGTCTGGACGACTATATAACACTTGGAAGGGACGTGAGGACAGTGTAGGAGACGGTGAAGGAGGACTGAGTGGCAGAACGGTGCCTAACCACTTAGGACATCGGGGGATCGAGCACAAACCCTTGACACCCGGAACTACATCCCTTGCTGTTGTAGTCAGAACTAGAACGACGTATATCGAAATCCCTGGCTTGACGCCTTCCTTTGATAATTACTAACTTATTTATGTCAAAGTCTTAATTCATTGTACTGAGGAGTTGCAGCTTGAATGGTATAGTTGCACTTATGTTGGAGCGTTCTTAATTATTCTAACAGGAATGGTGTGACGAGCTCAGCGCCATCTATGATTTAGGTTCAGAATTAAGCCAGTTTACTCTCTGATTAATAATGTTTCCCCTACTTCTAGTCTGCTGTTCTGGGAGGTGACTTGTAGCAGAGGGTAGAGAGAGTGAAGCAGTGACGCCGTGGACCTGGGGCCAGATTCACGAAGCGGTTACGCAAGTACTTACGGACTTGTACATCTTTCCTCAATGTTTGACGACTTTGTTTACATTTATTAAACAGTTTACAAGCATGAAAACTTCCCATTCAACTGTTGTTATTGTTATAAACAGCCTCCTGGTGCTTCGGAGCTCATTAACTGTTTAATAATTGGGGACAAAGCCGTCACAGATTGAGAAAAGATGTACAGGGGCCAGATTCACGAAGCAGTTACGCAAGTACTTATGAACGTGTACATCTTTCCTCAATGTTTGACGGCTTTGGTTACATTTATTAAACAGTTTACAAGCATGAAAACTTCCCAATCAACTGTTGTTATTGTTATAAACAGCCCCCCCCCCCCTGGTGCTTAGGAGTTCATTAACTGTTTAATAATTGTAAACAAAGCCGCCAAAGATTGAGAAAAGATGTACAGGTTCGTAAGTGCTTGCGTAACTGCTTCGGGAATCTGGCCCGATCGACCATTGGACGTTTCTGCTGGAGCGTGTTAGCGAGGATGGAGCGTTGGAAGACTAACCCATAGGAGCGTGATAGTGCAGCGCTGGAAGACTTCACCGTTTGAAGACTTCGCTGTTTTGAAGACTTCACCGTTGAACGGAGCTAGCAAGAGGGTTAGTGGAGCACTTGAAAACGTCACCAGAGGAGTGTGGATTCAATCCCCACTGTTGATAGAAACAGTGTCAGTAATATTCGGTGTCCATGTAATGTACATATTTTTAGTCGAGCATGATTACATCTCATTTCTCTAACCTTAAACTCATCGTTGCATTTCCACTGGGGTTATGAGTCTGGACTCGAGAAGGATGCACAAAACAACCCGGTTAAGGAGGAGTTTCGTAATGAATGTTGATTATGCAATTATATCTCAACTAATATTAGCACAAAAGTCTCGGAACATCACACCTAATGTTTGAATTTGGACGGTATGCACACCGACGTCCAAAATGAGGTGGTTTAATTTATTTACAACACCTCATTTGAACGTTTCTACGGACGACTGAACATCGGCATTAGCAGGTTATGTAAGTTGGATTAGACACGCCCCCGTCCTCTCGCCTAACGCATCGCATTTTTTTACGCAATATAACATTTGATTGGGACGTTGCGATACTCGTAAACTGTTTAATAAATGTAAACAAAGCCGCCAAATATGGAGAAAAGGTTTAAGTGTTGATGCGTAAATGCTTGTCGAATCCTGGCCCGGGCTAGGGAAAACAGTCGTTTTTTTTACGGAGTGGCAGAAGAGGGCATATGGTCAAGCACGAACATTTTATATTAAACGTTGAAGCAAAGACATTTCCCTGTTATTAATGGTAATTTTTGTGCCGTAGAGAGACAGAAGTGCGTGAAGGCCATAACACACTTACTTTCCTTGACAGAAATGACTTAAGCGTGGTAAACAAATTACAGCTTGAATGTTTCGCAGTGCATCTTCCAATTAAGCCGACTGTCAGCATGAAAAAGTAGCTGTCATCAGCACATTTTATTATTTGGAGTTGAAGCCCGAAGACGGCAAGGAAACTCTTTCTTTCTTGATGAATATCAATGATATTTTTTTCTTACAATGCACTTAAATTGTGCATTGATAATTGTGTACTGCATTACACAGAGATTTATCCTGTTCTTTAATAACGCGAGAGATGATCTATATTTATACTTTGAGGTGGACTCATTGGATCTAGGTGCTTTCATCCGTTTTCTTTATTTTATATAATATAATGAACGTTGGTAAATCGTAGAAAGTAAACAAGACATTAGGTATTCATTATATATACGCTTTGGAATATCGCAGCATCCGAGCGCAGTCTTATACGGTATTTGGCAACTCTGAGCCGGCATCAGTCCGTTCGCTTGTTCAACCGCCAGTTGTTGTGGACTAGTGGTCGAGGGAAGGTGTATTCGCTCCACTCGTCGCGTTTCATACTTGGAAAGTTCATTGAACACTTATTCTCTTGTTTTACTGGATCTTTTGCCCGTAACTTTGTTAATTATTGATACAGTGGCTGTCATTGGAAAGTTGATTGAAGTTTTAAGTGGTAAAAACTCGTTAAAAAGTGGTGTTTGGCCGTGAGGTAGATTGGCGTACGGGAGTTGTGGGATGTTCGCTTAACCCAGGCAGGAAGAGAAGCCTGCACCTGCTTCAGTAATCTGCACATAGTAAGGTAAGGAAGCCAACGACACGTATTTTATGAATGGGGTTATTTTGGTTCGAGTGCAAATGAATGGTTACGCGATGAGTGCGAGTCGGTGCGATAGGAATGCTGCACTCTCCAGCCTGGTGGGTACTCGAGTTACCATCGTCCAGGCAGGCCCAGCGATATTAGAACTACCGGTCAGGCAGGCTTCTTACGTGTCAGGCCTCGTCGCTCGTCTTATCGCCCCAATACGGGTAGTGCCATGTACTTGAGGTAAATATTATGAACGTAATAAGAGTCTGGGAGGTTGTTGACAATGGAGTGCATTGTAGCGTTGAGGCGGGCGGGTGTACTGAAGGACAAGGCCAGCCAGGGTGGGTTGGCTTCATCTGGGAACTGGGTGATGGGAGGGTTTCTGGTCTCGGTCAACAGTTTCGTGCTGATGCTCTTCGTGCTGTGTTTATGTGGGTCAAGTAATAGATTTAAGAGTCCCAAATTTCCAGGTCTCATTAATCAGTTAAAGCATTTAATTAAAATAATGTTTCTGGTATATCGTTTTGAAGGTGTGAGTGTCCCTTGTAGTCTGTTAACCTCTGGCTAGCAACAGTTCCTCAGACTACGGTATTATTATACCTACCTACTTACCTACCTACCTTAGTAGTTTTGCTAACGTTTCTTGTGGCTCGCCCTGCCAACGCCTCTTGTCGCTCGGCCTGCCAACGCCTCTTGTCGCTTGGCCTGCCAACGCCTCTTGTCGCTTGGCCTGCCAACGCCTCTTGTCGCTCGGCCTGCCAACGCCTTTTGTCGCTTGGCCTGTCAACGCCTCTTGTCGCTTGGCCTGCCAACGCCTCTTGTCGCTCGGCCTGCCAACGCCTCTTGTCGCTTGGCCTGCCAACGCCTTTTGTCGCTTGGCCTGCCAACGCCTCTTGTCGCTTGGCCTGCCAACGCCTCCTGTCCCTCGGCCTGCCAACACATCAATAGTTCTTTGGATTTTCAACACATCTGGCACATTCGTCCTGTCATCTTATCTATCGTTCGTCCTGCCAACATATCTATCGTTCGGCTTGCCAACATATCTATAGGTCGGCCTGCCAACATATCTATCGTTCGGCCTGCCAACGTATCTATCGTTCGGCCTGCCAACGTATCTATCGTTCGGCCTGCCAACGTATCTATCGTTCGGCCTGCCAACGTATCTATCGTTCGGCCTGCCAACGTATCTATCGTTCGGCCTGCCAACATATCTATCGTTCGGCCTGCCAACGTATCTATCGTTCGGCCTGCCAACGTATCTATCGTTCGGCCTGCCAACGTATCTATCGTTCGGCCTGCCAACGTATCTATCGTTCGGCCTGCCAACATATCTATCGTTCGGCCTGCCAACATATCTATCGTTCGGCCTGCCAACATATCTATCGTTCGGCCTGCCAACATATCTATCGTTCGGCCTGCCAACATATCTATAGTTCGGCCTGCCAACATATCTATAGTTCGGCCTGCCAACATATCTATAGTTCGGCCTGCCAACATATCTATCGTTCGACCTGCCAACATATCTATCGTTCGACCTGCCAACATATATGTTCGTCAGTCTGTCCTCAGTTTGCCACCAGCTTGACCTGCAGCCCTAGAGAGGTTGTGTGTGTGGTAGGTTGGCAGCAAATTTAACATAGGCATTTAACTCGTTAAAATATTTCCGTAATCTTGAACGAGCCTTTAGCTGGTGCTGTGAGATAACAGTTGCTGTTTATAACAGACGCGTCAGAAGGTCTAACAAATTAAAGTTCATGATAACAGTATTTACAATGGGTTAAATCTTATATATGGCGTGTAAACGTTTGGGTCATCAACACCAGCAATAATTGACAGGCTCTTCTTGCAGTGTGTGTGTGTGTGTGTGTGTGTGTGTGTGTGTGTGTGTGTGTGTGTGTGTGTGTTTTCACCTATTTGTAAATACACGCACACACACACACACGGTAACATTTGGGAGATGAAATCCTTCAAGAATGACGGAGAGAGAGAGACCTGGGGGTAGATATCATCCCCAAACCTGTCTCCCAGAAGCCCACATCGAGAGGATATCATCAGCGACGTATGCTAAGTTGGCCAACATAAGAACCGCCATTATAATTTGTGTAGGGCGTTATTTAGAGGCTTGTATACCACATATGTCAGCTCAATCCTGGATTATGCAGCACCAGCGTAGAGACTGCATCTGGTCAAGCACAAGACTAAATTGGAAAAGAGTCAACAGATGCCACCAGACTGATACTAGAGCTGAGGGGTATGAGCTACGAGGAAATATTACGGAAACTAAACCTCACGTCGCTGGAAAACAGAAGATTTGCGAGAGACATGATCACCACACTCAAGATATTCACAGGAATTGATAGGATAGGTAAAGACATTATTTAACACAGGTGATACACGCACAAAGGGACATTGATGGAAATTGAGTACCCAAATGAGCCTTAGAGGCATTACAAAACACTTTCAGTGTCAAAGTAGTTAACAAATGGAACGCCCTAAGCAGTGATGTGGTGGAAGCAGACACCATACACAGTTTCAAATGTATATAAGATAAGAGCCCAGTAGGCTCAGGAATCTGGAAACCAGTTGATTGATGATTGTGAGGCGGGACCAAAGAGCCGAAGCTCAATTAGGTGAATTAAGTGAAAACACACACACACACACACACACACACACACACACACACACACACACACAAACCTGGTAGCTTGGAGCCTGGTGGATAGCGCACAGGACTCGTAATTCTGTGGCGCGGGTTCGATTCCCGCACCAGGCAGAAACAAATGGGCAAAGTTTCTTTCACCCTGAATGCCCATGTTACCTATCAGTAAATATAGCAGTAAATAGGTACCTGGGAGTTAGTCAGCTGTCACGGGCTGCTTCCTGGGGCGTGTGTGTGTGGTGTGGGAAAAATATCTTCTTCCAATCGAGGAAGAAGCTGATAGTTTCTTTCATCTGATACACCTATTCACCTAGTAGCAAATAGGTACCTGGGAGTTACAGTTGCTACGGGCTGCATTCTGGGATGTGTGTGTGTGTGTGTGTACTCACCTGTGCTTGCGGGGCTTGAGCTCTGGCTCTTTGGGCCCGCCTCTCAACTGTCAATTAGTCGACTGTTTTTTGTTAGTTTTTGTTTTCCACAGACACACACATCCCCAGGAAGCAGCCCCTAGCAGCTGTCTGACTCCCAGGTACCTATTTACTGTTAGGTGAACAGGGGCATCAGGGTGAAAGAAGTTCTGCCCATTTGTTTCCGCCATCGCCGGACCCTAGGATTACGAATCCCGAGCACTGTCTACTCGGCTATCAGGCCTTTGCGTGTGTGTGTGTGTGTGTACTCGCCTAGTTGTACTCGCCTAGTCGAGCTTGTAGGACTGAACATCTGCTCTTAATCCCTTCTCTTCGACCATCATGGAATGATTCCTTCTGAAGATGTATTAATATACGGAAGTACTTAAGGAATTTCCTGTTTCAATTCTTCCTCCGTGGTCTGACACTGTCACATTTTTCATCACGTGTTAATTTTCGTGATTTACACACACACACACACACACACACACACACACACACACACACACACACACACACACACACACACTACGAGGGGGCCTCGTAGCCTGGTGGATAGCGCGCAGGACTCGTAATTCTGTGGCGCGGGTTCGATTCCCGCACGAGGCAGAAACAAATGGGCAAAGTTTCTTTCACCCTAAGTGCCCCTGTTACCTAGCAGTAAATAGGTACCTGGGAGTTAGTCAGCTGTCACGGGCTGCTTCCTGGGGTGTGTGTGTGGTGTGGGAAAAAAAAAAAAAAAAAAAAAAAAAAAAGTAGTTAGTAAACAGTTGATTGACAGTTGAGAGGCGGGCCGAAAGAGCAAAGCTCAACCCCCGCAAAAACACAACTAGTAAACACACACCACGAGGTGTGGGGCCTCGTAGCCTGGTGGATAGCGCGCAGGATTCGTAATTCTGTGGCGCTGGTTCGATTCCCGCACGAGGCAGAAACAAATGGGCAAAGTTTCTTTCACCCTGAATGCCCCTGTTACCTAGCAGTAAATAGGTACCTGGGAGTTAGTCAGCTGTCACGGGCTGCTTCCTGGGGTGTGTGTGTGTGTGTGGTGTGGAAAAAAAAAAAGTAGTTAGTAAACAGTTGATTGACAGTTGAGAGGCGGGCCGAAAGAGCAAAGCTCAACCCCCGTAAAAACACAACTAGTAAACACACACACACACACACATTATATATATATATATATATATATATATATATATATATATATATATATATATCTCGTTTTTTTAACTATGGGCGCCTGACAGCTGGGTGGACAGCCCTTCGAATTCGTAGTCCTGAGGTTCCGGGTTCGATCCCCGATGGAGGCGGATACAAATGGGCAAAATGTTTCTTTCACCCTGATGCCCCTGTTACCTAGCAGTAAATAGGTACCTGCGAGTCAGACAGCTGCTACGGGCTGCTTCCTGGGGTGTGTGTAACAAAAAGGAGGCCTGGTCGAGGACCGAGCCGCGGGGACGCTAAGCCCCGAATTCATCTCAAGATAATTTCAAGATGCATAGAATTGACCTTGACAGGTTCATCAGGTTCCTCGTCAAGTCCGTTCAACCTATTTGCCACTCCGAGACTGGCAAGGGCACTGTGACATCCGTGACTCAACTGTGTTTTCTGTATCCAATAATGCCCTTACCTTGAGGTTACCTTGCGATGGTATCACAGCTTAACGATCCCGCGTCGTCGACCAGGCCCTCCTGGTTGCTGAGCTGGTCAACCAGACTGTTGGACGTATGAATCACAGCCTGATCAAGTATCCTTTGGAGGTGTGAGGGGTCGGCCAGTTATGCCCCTTATGTGTAGTGGAAGCGTGTTCAACAGCCTCGGGCCTCTGATGTTGATAGAGTTCTCTCTCAGAGTACCTGTTGCACCTCTGCTTTTCAACGGGGGTATTCTGCACATCCTGCCATGCCTTTTGGTCTCATGTGATGTTATTTCTGTGTGCAGGTTTGGGACCAGCCCCTCTACTATTTTCCACTTTCAACTGTTCCTCAATGTGAACATTGCTTTTATATCTACTTTCTGAGTCCCCCTTCCCCTTAGTAATTCCAAGTCGTTATCATGTTTGCCCTAATTCCTCTTCTTTCCCAAAGTGTAGTGAGTTCCCTCAGCCTTTCTTTATAACTCGGGCCCCTTAGCTCAGGAACGAGGCGTTTTGCATATTTTTGGAACTTTTTCAAGTTATATTGTGTTTGTTTAGATAGGGGCTCCATGTCTTGGCAGAATAGTCTACCTTGAGGCTACCTTGAGGTGCTTCCGGGGCTTAGTGTCCCCGCGGCCCGGTCGTCGACCAGGCCTCCTGGTTGCTGGACTGATCAACCAGGCTGTTAGACGCGGCTGCTCGCAGCCTGACGTATGAGTCACAGCCTGGTTGATCAGGTATCCTTTGGAGGTGCTTATCCAGTTCTCTCTTGAACACTGTGAGGGGTTTGCCAGTTATGCCCCTTATGTGTAGTGGAAGCGTGTTGAACAGTCTCGGGCCTCTGATGTTGATAGAGTTCTCTCTCAGAGTACCTGTTGCACCTCTGCTTTTCAACGGGGGTATTCTGCACATCCTGCCATGTCTTCTGGTCTCATGTGGTGTTATTTCTGTGTGCAGGTTTGGGACCAGCCCCTCAATTATTTTCCACGTGTAAATTATTATGTATCTCTCCCGCCTGCGCTCAAGGGAGTACAGATTTAGGCTCTTTAGTCGGTCCCAGTAATTTAGATGTTTTACTGAGTGGATTCTAGCAGTAAAGGATCTCTGCACGCTCTCTAGGTCAGCAATTTCTCCAGCTTTGAAAGGGGCTGTCATTGTGCAGCAGTACTCCACTCTAGATAGCACAAGCGTTTTGAAAAGTATCATCATCGGTATAGCATCTCTAGTGTGAAAAGTTCTTGTTATCCAACCTGTCATTTTTCTTGCAGTTGTGACGGCTACTTTATTGTGTTCTTTAAAGGTAAGGTCTTCCGACATGAGTACACCCAGGTCCTTTACATTGCCTTTTCGTTCTATGTTATGATTTGCCTGCGTTTTGTACGTGGTTTCTGTTTTTATATTTTCAATTTTTCCGTAGCGCATGAGCTGGAACTTATCCTCGTTGAATACCATATTATTTTCTGTAGCCCATAGAAAGACCTGATCTACATCTGATTGGAGGTTTGCCGTGTCCTCTATGTTGCCAACTCTCATGAAAATCCTAGTGTCATCTGCAAAGGATGATACAGTGCTATAGGTTGTGTTCTGGTCTGCACAATAGACCTCACAGAGGATGTATTCCGCTCTTGAATAGTATCTTTGTGTCCAAGTTTCTGAAGGATAACCGGACGTTTGCAAGTATTACAAATGCAGCCTTCGTTATTCTGCTGAAATGTGCATCTAGGGTTAGATCTCAAGTTATTTTCACTCCCAAGTCTTTCAGAAGATCAGAAGTCTTTCTTTCAGAAGACTTTCGTGTTTTTTCAGAAGATGGTAGTTGGCGTCCTTTCATACTGTACTGCATTTGAGGTCTTCCTACTCGATATTCTACCCTCATAACCTTGCAGTTTTCAGGGTTAGTCTAGTAGCAATTACATAGACCATTTAAGGAAATTGTCAAGTTCATCTTGTAATGTGTTGCTTTCTTCCTTGGGTCTGCAAGTGTGTCTGTCAGTGCTTCGCTGTGTACTTATCTAATTGTGCTTGCGGGGGGTTGAGCTCTGGCTCTTTGGTCCCGCCTCTCAACTCTCAATCAATTAATGTACAGGTTCCTGAGCCTACTGGGCTCTATCATATATATACTTGAAGCTGTGTATGGAGTCAGCCTCCACCACATCACTTCCTAATGCATTCCATTTGTCTACTACTATGACACTGACAAAAATTCTTTCTAACGTCTCTATGAGACTGTGTGTGTGTGTGTGTGTGTGTGTGTGTGTGTGTGTGTGTGTGTGTGTGTGAATCGTGAGTTCAGGTCTCCGATGGCGTAAGTAATAGGTAGATAATTATCAAGGGAAAGCGCCAAGCCATCAAGACTATGTAACACGTGGAAGGGGTCAGTATAAGGATTTGGGATAGGACCGGGGAAAGGAATGGTGCCCCAATCACTTGGTCGATCGGGGATTGAACGCCGACCTGCATGGTGCGAGACCGACGCTCTACCGTCCAGCCTATGGCGTAAGTTAATGAAATTTTATTTCCAAATTTATTGTGGTTTGCAATTGATATGACTGGTGCGGAAATCACCTAATACCACCAGACTCGAGTGATACGCCAGGAGAGGTTCAAAGTCCCCAGTTGGATGCTAGTGGTGTGTCTGGGGACCCTCTCTTATTGTGGGTATTCAAAGAAGAGTATGTAGAGCTCCTGTCTTCCACTTCGGTGGTCGTGGGTTCGAGGCTTCGATGGTGCAAGTGAATGAAATGTTATTTCCACGTTCATTGTAGTTTGCAATATATATATATATATATATATATATATATATATATATATATATATATATATATATATATATATATATATATATATAATGTGTGTGTGTGTGTACATAATGTACCAGTAAATTGAGTGGATTTGTTCCATTTAACAACCAATGACATGTAGAGTTACTGAGCGTAACAGTCAGTGTCTAGTTGTTATGGTACTGGTATAATCCTTTTTTTTACTAATGATACTATCTTAGATGTCCATCTTCACGCTCGGTGCGACTTGCTGCCTGTACGTGGGTTTTTATGCAGCTGCCCTACACTTGAATCTACATCTACACGAGAAGAAATAATTTATTCAACATCCCGTTGTCTGAAGAGAATCCCACATCCAGCAAACAGCAGAAGCTTTAACTCATTTTTCAGTTACTGGCCACTCAAATTTTGCTGAAAGATATTAGGGATAACTTGATTGTAAGAAAATATTGGCTTAGACTTAAGAATGAGTGATTTGAAGAAGGGTGTTACAGGCTTACTGGATATGATGAAACCACTAATTAGCACGGAAATTAGTCGAGTCATACCTGGAGAGGGCTTCAGGAGTCCTTCTACTCCCCGAGCCATAGCTGGATTCTTTATATTAAGGAATTAGGTCTACTAGGATGAGTTTGGAGTGCACAATAAACTAGCCGCCTCCGGCGGCAACAATCATGTCACGGATGGTTTTTTGACTATCAATTTAAATCTGTTTAAAGTTAGATTATTAAATGGGTTGTGTTCAAAAGTTTGATGAAGGCCATCTGCTATTCATTAACTCATCTTCATGAATTAATGTATTGGGGACTACATATATATTGATAATAATATTGGCTATGTTCTTTTAATTCATAAACTGCAAACGCATATAGCCGAGCATACACATGCAGGCGATGAGTCACAATAACGTGGCTGAAGTATGTTGACCAGACCACACACTAGAAGGTGAAGGGACGGCGACGTTTCGGTCCGTCCTGGACTATCTCAAGTCGATTGTGATTTGAGAATCGACTTGAGAATGGCCCAGGAAGGACCGAAACGTCGTCGTCCCTTCACTTTCTAGTGTGTGGTGAGCATATACATGTTTAGCTCAGATTAAATACAGCTTTGTATTGTCTTCTGAATAGGCTATGTCTCTCTTTTCTCTTTCTCTCTCACTCTCTCTTTCTCTCTCACTCTCTCTTTCACTCTCTTTCTCTCTCACTCTCTCTTTCTCTCTCACTCTCTCTCTCTCTCTCTCTCTCTCTCTCTCTCTCTCTCTCTCTCTCTCTCTCTCTCTCTCTCTCTCTCTCTCTCTCTCTCTCTCTTTCTCTCTCTCTCTCTCTGAATTTATCGACAACGATAACCAACATTGGTAGCGTCGCTTCTTGCAGACTCTGCTTTTAATCCTTGATGGTTCACCATTCCTTCACTCCTGCCTCATATCCTCGCTCTTCGCCCTTATCTCTCTTCCAATTGTTACATTGCCACACTGGGTTAGTTCTTCGGGTAATTACTTTATCTCTCCCACACTCCCTCTCTTCCTTCTTTCCCCTCCCTCCCTCCTTCCCTCTCTTCCTTCCTCTTCGCTCATTCACCACTCATGTGCTTAAGAATATAATTTTTTTTAGTAATACATGAGGTACATCTGCATTAGTGCAGCTACCCTAGACTATATGAAGTGGAGTACAGTGTGTCAAAAAAGCTAACTAGGTGATGCTAAAAAAAATCCCCATCACACAGGATAGTTAGTCATACAGAGGCATGTGATAGGCAGTCTGCACTGGCAGACTCCGGATGCATTTTGAGGATATCATCAACACAAAAGTGAATAAGGCAGCAGTGGTAATAAAAGTCCCCATCTCGCAGGATGGTTAGTCATGCAGCGCCATATATTTAGTAGCCTGTACTGGCAAATTTTGGGTACACTGTGAGGATATCTTAAAGAATACGAGAGTGAATAAAATAATTGCAAAGCTCCAGGTACATCATGCCAACTGGTCTGAAAGGTCTAATAACTGGGCATTTGGTGATGTAGTGTGAGAGATCGTGCCTCAGTTCCTGCTCACACAGTTTGCACCTGGAGTGTTCAGGATTGGGAGATCTACGCCAAACCAACCTACAAGATGGGGATTCTGGTATCATATAGGCTAGCTATCTCGACGTAAATCCCGCAACGATCTATGTCTACTTTGTAGAGTAGCAGTATAGGATAAATGCCCGTGTACCTAGGCTATGGATGTTAATAACCAAAATGAACATTTGCAAGGTGATGACGTAGGTGGTAGGCGGAGTTTTCTCGTAAAGAAGTAATTGATTACCATCTTGGATTTGATTTTGAGCACCCTGAGGCAGCAGTATTCCGGGAATAGCATCAAAATCTAGTAGACTTGAGGCAAAGTGACATTCACATAAGGTGCTTAATCAATCGTCGTTCTATTATCCAGGAAGAACGGCACATCTAGGGATCATCCAATAAAGTTAGCCGACATTAGATGTCTGCTAACTTGTAGCAGAGTTTGCAGTCGAGCCTGAGCCTACTAGGCTTGAGCTTGGCTACAAGTATCTCTGATGTAGACTTGATTAAATGTAAACTTTGTCAGCAGAACTATTCACATTGGCGTCATTATATTAATGATTCCGAAAAAATTAAGGAATGTGGAGATAACTATCAATGGAGTTCAAAAAATGTGTAAGTACTTCGTTCATTATGATGTACTTCCAGAACTCCTAGCCAAGTATCTAGAGTTTGCTTACTGTGGGTGCAGCATGCAAATGACTGTAAAGCTGCCGTCCAATTGGCCGAGTTAGTAATTAGGATTAGTAAGCAGGATTAGTAACTATTACTGTTTCACTGCAGATGTAAACAGCCTTGTATAGAGACTTGAGACAGCTTCTTGAATCACTTGATATAAAAATACTATTGATATATGTATTTGCGTATATATATTATATAATATATATATAATGTGTGTGTGTGTGTGTAGTTTCCTAAGTGTAGTTACAGGATGAGAGCTACGCTTGTGGTGTACCGTCTTCCCAGTACTCTTTGTCGTATAACGCTTTGGAATTCCTGACGGTTTTGGCCTCCACCACCTTATTTAATTTGTTCCAACCGTCTACCACTACTAACGTGTGTGTGTGTGTACGCATACATATAATTGTATATGTATGTAGGTATATACCTACATGCATATACCCACATACAGAGGTATTTAAAAATTTCAAATTGTGTAATTACACAAGATTGCTACTTAGCTAAATGAACTGCGGGGTTCAGTTCCTGAACCCACTATGGGCCTCTGTATGCCTTTCCACCACCACCCTCGGGATGAGTATAAGGTGCATAATAAATTACATGAATGACATGTATGCTCCAGGTAACCTCTACCACTTCTCTAACATATTCCTTCTCTGTAATCATCTGTTAAGTTCAACGGAGGTGGGGGATAATTCTCTCAATATTAAAGAGCCCAAGACTTTTTAATACCTTTTAATACTTTAGGAAGATAACTAGCCGATCTCTCACATTGCTCAAAAGAGAACTTAATAAACACCTCCAAGGAATATCTGATCAATCAGGCAGTAATACATACGTCAGATTGTGAGCAGAGACGTCAAACAACCTGATTAAACAAGTTCATCAACCAGGAGGCCTGGCATTGGTTCCCGGAACCACGTCAAGATAAGGTAGGTTCATAAAGAAAGGTAAGGCCTGTAATCTCAAGATATTTCTTGTGAGAAAATGGTGGGATTGCCACTTGACACTGCCAATGGGACTATCATTTTTGGATGACAGGTTCCAATATATATAATAAGATTAAAAAAAAAGAAGTGATAAAACAAATGATGATGAAACCACACATTAGAAAACGAAGAAACGACGACGTTTCGGTCAGTTCTGGACCATTTTCCAATCGTGTAATGACTTGATAATGGTCCAGGATGGACCGTTTCTTTATTTGGTGATGTGGGGTTTGGTCATCATATCTTCAGCCACGTTATTGTGACTCATTGTCTGATTAAAGGAATAAGAGACAGGCCAATGTAGTGTCAATAATGTTGTGGGTGAGAATAATCAAGGTCCGAGCTTCACTGCTTCACTAAGGTTCTCACACACACACACACACACACACACACACACACACACACACACACACACACACACACACACACACACACACACACACGCAGTCTTCCTGGTGTTTGCTCGCCGAGGGCACTTGTCTTGCCACTTACCCCCTGCATCTCGTGCAACTTCAGTCTTGTTTTTCTCCAAGTTAAACTAGTGTGTGTGTGTGTGTGTGTGTGAGTGAAGTGAATTAGTCACGTCTCCCCTAACGTTTGGAAGATCTTAAATTAGCATCTCGTGTTGTGTTTTCTTAGGAAAAATAAGTGACATATGGCCCTAGTTTAGTCTCTGAAGAATGTTGGAATCGTGCCAGCGTTCATTACCGCACTTACCAGCTAGTTTTACTCACTAATTTTCAGCTGTGATATATACAGATGCCATCCTAGACCTAAGCTTAGCCCGCATGTAGGAGGAGGCTCGAATAAGCGTTTTGTGGTCGCAGACGCACATAAGCCACACACGGCAGGACCAGTTCGGTGTATCAGAAGCAGCCTCGCATGGGCGAACACCCGGGGCGGGAAACTATGTAAACAAACTCAATGTTATGACCAGCGGGTGTGTCAGTGTTTGGAGTGGCGCCAGAACTTAACCCACGCGCATAGTGTAGAGTTTGCACCTGAACATGTGTGTATCTTTTCACGCCCTAAGACAGTTCCATCCAATGAATTGTAAATACTTATAGTAACACTACTCAAAATACTAATTTTTCCGTGAATAGTAACCAGTTGTGTAATGTAGGCTCTTATTAGCCTACCTTGTTACCAATCACACGATTAACTTAGGGAGCAGAAACCTGCTCCCTACTGTCACAAGAAAACTGCATTGTTGCAGTTTTACAGGCTACAGTGCCTGTAGCCGTGTTGTGTCGCTGATGCTGTCTCCGCTCTTTGCTCTATGACAAGCCAATATAATTAGGCTACTAGGCTAACTCTCCAAGATGCGAGCTGGTTTTGGACATCATTAGTGCAGTAAGGAGCTTTAATGATTAGAAAGTTCCCTCTTGTTATGCTGGACCTGCAAGTAACTGAAGCCACGAGCTGCAGTCTAATAGTATGCATTAGTGTATATGTCTCTGTGCCTTTTCTTAGGGCTTGAGAGGTAGACTAGCTTAAACTACGCCACTGATTTGCAAACTTGGGTTTTTAAGCTGGTTTATAGATTCCAGAGCCTGTTGGGTTCTGTCATATCGACGTTTAAAACTGTGTATGGAGTCTGCTTCCACCTCTTCGATACTTTGCACATTCCAACTGTAGACTCCTCTGGCTCTAAAGAAAATTATTTCTAGTGTGTTCAGCTAGTTTGGGTACTTTGCATTCATCTATGTCTCCTTTTTCGTTTACCACCCTTGCTAAATCTGTCCTTGTCAACCCTGTCTTGAGTTTTTATGTCTGTCCAGCCTTAGCCTTTTTTTTTTGTGGTAGTCAAGTCTCCCCTATGACTTCTTTCTTCCAGTCACGTGAGGTTTAACAATTGTAATCATTTCTCATAGCTCGTATCTTTCACTCTAGTATTATTCTAGTGATATATCTCGGAACTTTCTTCAGCTTTATTTTGCTTAACGAGATAAGGACTCTAAGCTGCTGAGATGTCTATTTCAGAATTGCATAAACGATACACAAGATTGGGAATGACTCTTGTTCAGATTCCTAAAGGCAGTTCTAATATTAGCCAACCTTCTGCATGTATCTGACGAAATTCTTTTGATGTGGGCTTCCAACGACAGTTTAAGGGTTTGTGTGTGTGTGTGTGTGTGTGTGTGTGTGTGTGTGTGTGTGTGTGTGTGTGTGTGTGTGTGTGTGTGTGTGTGTGTTTTATTTGTTCCTTTCTCGTTCTGAAAGGCTCTCATAGCCGTTTATAAATAAACATATGAAAGTATACAAACATTATCTATTGAACAAATATCCTAGAGAAGAGCAAGCCGGTCAACAGACCAGTAGGACGGTGAACTTAGTATTGTGCTAAGGCCCTAGGCCTAAGGGGGTGTAGGAAACTGTTACTTTAAATGCGTATAGTTATTAATAGAACTGCTGAGAATATGAGAGGGAGCGTTAATATTTACACAGTGGTGCCTAGCTAGACTAAATAAATGTTCAATCTTCGTTTTAATCAAATAAATGTACACCTCGTGTCACCATCGTCTCCTTCAATCAGCCTTGTGGGCTATTTCTGTGTGTGTTTATGTGTAATAAAAAAAATGTGTAACTAGTTTCAGAATATTGTTACTTGCTACGCTAAATGAACTACAGTATAGGGCTCAGTTCATCAACTCATTATATGCCTCTGTAACCCTCTCCACCACCGTCCACTGGATGGGTATGGGGTGCATAATAAATGGCTAAACTGCAAAAAAACTAGCCCACATCTTCCCCCTCCCTCTGCCATCCTCTATATGCTATCTGCTCCGAACAGGACCTTCCCTTTCCTAACCACCATATCTATCCTGGACAGGACCCCCCCCCCCCCCATCCCCTCCAGTCCACCATTATGCAGTCAAGACACCGTTAAAGGTCTAGTGTGCTTGTTTTTGTGGGAGTTTTACCCCAGTGTGTGTGTGTGTGTGTGTGTGTGTGTGTGTGTGTGTGTGTGTGTGTGTGTGTGTGTGTGTGTGTGTGTGTGTGTGTGTGTGTGGTGCCACGCAGGCTCTTAAGACGCCAGTTAGGGTTCGAGTGGGATCCTTGGTAGGCTAGGCGTGTTTTCTTTGTTTTTCTACCTTTGGGGAAGCCTAAAAGTGGATAAAAAAGTGATACAACAGGTGTGCCGGATAAGGAAAGGTGTTTAAATGGGAACTAAAGTGGGAGTTATGAAAGCATGTGGGGCTGTCCGGTATGCCGACGCCTGTAGCCTGCGTGTGATTGGAACCTAAACAAAGCCTACTTTCTTTTGCGAGTTGGTGGCGTGTAGCATTCTTGACCAGACCACACACTAGAAGGTGAAGGGACGACGACGTTTCGGTCCGTCCTGAACCATTCTCAAGTCGATTGTTGAGTCAAGTCACAATCGACTTGAGAATGGTCCAGAACGGACCGAAACGTCGTCGTCCCTTCACCTTCTAGTGAGTGGTTTGGTCAACATACGTCAGCCACGTTATTGTGACTCAACGCCTGCATATGGTAGCGTTCCTGTTTGTAGTTTTGTATTTTAGTAACAACCGGATTTTTACTGGCCATTGGCCCAGTCCTAATTTGAAGTATCAAGGGCTACGTAGCATAGTCTTGCTGTAAGGGGTTAAGGACACAAAAAATGAAATCCTTACATGTAGCAGGTTGATGAACATTTTTACATTTACATTTTTTCATGTTGTGGTGAAAAACACGAACAGTGAGTGGTTATGGAAGGCGCTTCGCGAAGATAATAGCCTTGTCTAAATGGTTCTCGCAGGTCAAAGTCAAGATTCATCTACGCTGTTTTGTCTATGTGGCATTTTGCCAGTTTACACAACAGCCAACTTTTTTTTAGAGCAAATAAGACGAGAGCTCTATACCCTGGAAACACAAACCGAAACTGTCTCTATTTTCCGCTCGTTACAACTTGTAATAAAGTTGTTACATCTTGGCTTAACGTGTGTTATGACGTATTAGAACGTTGTTACAACTTGCTATATTGGTTGTTATAACTGGTTAGGAGGTGTTAAAACTTGTTCGAACGTTGTACCAACGTCGTAGTTTCGGTGTGTGTGTTTGGCTGGTTTATATTATAAAGTTTTACAATAATGTTTTGTTTACCCACAAGTCACGTGGCTGCCAAGCCTTATCACAGCGATCAAGTGCGTGCGGAGAGCAGGCAGGGGCTTCCCTGTGTAGATATAATCACATCGAGTCTACTCTCAACCTGCCTTATATGACCAACCTCACTTCACCCTGGCCTTCAACGCTGAGGTAGCTAAATGACAGAGTGAATCTTTAAAATTAATCCTAAAACCTGGTGGCCTGGTCAGAGACCGGGCCGCGGGGACGTTGGTTCCCGAAATCACCGCAAGGTTATCTTGAGATGATTTCGAGGCTTAGCGTCTTCGCGGCCTAAGTACATATTCACTAGGTGAACAGGTGCATCGGGGTGAAAGTTCAGAAAATATTTGTATTTGAAGTATGTGGGTGAAGCATTTATAGAATTGTGGTTCGAACAGAGGACGTGAGCGAAGTACTTGTTCCGGAAGTGTTCGGACGTCATCAGTTGTGAGTCGTGTGTAAACAGCTTTACATTCATAAACCAGGGAGTTTGGCGGCTGGATTAACGAGCTTTGATCTTTGTATGCGAAGACGGGCTGAAGTTCATGCTATAGCGCACCATCTTTCCCCTTCACTCGTATTTTTTGTTCATTCACACTCGATCGCTCGTTCATTCACACAAGATCATACACTTAATCACTTGTTTAAGGGAGCCGGTCGGCCGAGCGGACAGCACGCGGGACTTGTGATCCTGTGGACCTGGGTTCGATCCCAGGCACCGGCGAGAAACAATGGGCAGAGTTTCTTTCACCCTATGTCCCTGTTACCTAGCAGTAAAATAGGTACCTGGGTGTTAGTCAGCTGTCACGGGCTGCTTCCTGGGGGTGGAGGCCTGGTCGAGGACCGGGCCGCGGGGACACTAAAAGCCCCGAAATCATCTCAAGATAACCTCAAGATACACATTTAATCGCTCTATAATTCACTAGTATATCCATATATAGCCCATCCTCATCTACAAAGACCAAATGCTCATTAATCAAGTCGCCAAATCCCCTGGTTTATGAATTAAAAACTATATAAATACGACTCACAACTGATGGCATTTTAACTTTTTTCGAACAGCGCTGCGCTGACGACCGGTTCGAATCCCAACGCTGTTACCTTGAAGTTACCTTACCTTGAGGTGCTTCCGGGGCTTAGCGGAAGTGCTTCACCCACGTATTTCAAATTCAAATAATCGCCAACGGAACCTAAATGCCTAACCTAACCAACGCCTAACTAAACATAGAACTTTAAAATACAATAATGGAAATTAAACAAACCTATTTTTAATACGCAGTATATTAAAGTTGTTGAATGTGTCTTGACGGAGCCAGAGCTATAACGAGCGTGACTCAAGGAAAGACTGCCATATAGCGACTTGCTATTGGTTGGAATACCTTTCGTAGTGTGGGGGAAGGGAGTTCTTTGTGTGTTTTTTAACCAGCGGAAGGGGCGTGTCGCAGTGACGAGGCTGTTTGTGCGCGTTTTGGTAACGTGGTGCTCCATTACATCTATCGGCGCTCCATTACATCTATCGTCAAACATTCCGCGCCTCACACATGTCGTCAAACAGTTCACTTGCTCCACCCACCATATCTCTACCCTATCAATTCACATCTGACAAGCCTCCTCCTACACAACTACCATTCTGATCACATTTACTCGGTACCACCGGCCCTTTATTGACTGCCATACTTCTTTTACAACCACCACCACCACATGCGGCAACCATTACCTCCCGGGAGTATCCTGTACCGCCCACCTGTTGCTGTAGCTGCCCACCTCCCCCATGCCTCCTACCCACCCGTCTTGATCCGGTGTTAGCGTACCGGGGCGTGTGGGCGGGGTGGAGCATGATTGGGGTGGGAAAACAGTGAGGTAGTTCTTACCGAAGCCACGCACAGCCATGTGCTGCTGTCCGCTGCTCCAGAGAGAATTGCCACAGAGTAATGCGCCGTCATGATCGCCATAATGAAGTCACTGATGGCAATAGGCCTGCCAGGTGCTTTGTCACGTTGACACTAGCCAGTTGTCACTAGGTCTAAGGTCGTGTCTCCCTAACAATACAGGGCAGCCTACCGAACCGAAAGGTGAACCGTTATGGTCAGTCAGGTACCCGGAGAACCGGTTACACACACACATCCCCAGACCCTTATGGTCAACCGGGTACCGGAAGAACTAGTCTCCAGTCTCCAGATGTAACACATCTCCAGTCCACGAAGGAAGCAACTCCTTGCGGAACCTGAAGAAAGAAATCTTGCAAGAAATCTCTTCGGGGAGAAATTGGGGCAATGTATTAGGCGAGTGATTGTTTTTTTTCTGGTATTACCCGGCCGCCTTGTTTTATTGTGGGGAGCTGATAGAATTATTGGCACGCCCGTCTCCACACTTTACGAGGTGGAGGTACAGCATTTTGTTAAGACATATTTATGGAGTTTTTTTTTGTGGGAATGTAATTGAGTCGAACGAATATGGAAAATATATTATTAGGGCTATGAGCTAGTTTTTTTTTTTTTGCCTGAAATTTTCATTTGCCTTGCTCAATTATCTGTTTGTTAGCATTCCTGTCCTGATTAGGTACCGTTGTTGGTCGTAATTATATATATATATAGAGGTAATCATCTGTCTGTATTTATATACTCGGTATAACAAAAATCACCAAAACCCAAAATATATGTATATAATGTATATTATATATATATATATATATATATATATATATATATATATATATATATATATATGATCAGAAAAATCTTGACCCCTTCGAAAGATTCGAACCCGGTCAGCCAGGTCCTCCATGCCCCTTGGCGTATCCAGTACTATACCCACTCGGCCAAACTGACTGTACAAAACTATTGGAAGACATCTGACCCTTCTGAAGAAATTATTGGTTTGATTTACTGCAAATATTTTTCTCGTTTTTTTATCTGATTTACTGATTTATCTGTCCAATCAACCTTGTTTATTAATATTACTGGAATAGTTCATTGATTTAAAAGATGTGTAGCTTACAACTTTCAAAATCATGTTTATAGTTAGGCCAGACTGGCCTACAATAGCACAAGAAAGAACAAGAAAGAACATGGCTCGTTATTATAATTAATTCTCTCTGTCGCTTACACACAGTCACACACACACACACACAAGAATAATATAGGGCGCTGGTGGCTGAGTGGACAGCACGCTGGATATGTAGTCATGTGGTCCGGAGTTTGATTCCCGGCGTCGGCGGAAACAGATGGGCAGAGTTTTTTTTCACCCTGATGCCCCTGTTACCTAGCAGTAAATAGGTACCTGGCAGTTGAACAGCTGTTAGATGCTGCTTCCTGTGTGTGTGTGTGTACTCATTTGTGCCTGCAGGATCGAGTATTGACTCTTCGATCCCGACCAAGATGCACAAATGCAATCATTCACTGACCAAGATTGGAGAGATAGTGTGTGTATGGGGGGGAGGATAAAGTTAGTAGATAATAACAGTTAATCGATTGACAGTTGAGAGGCGGCCCGAAAGAGCTGAGCTCAACCCCCGCAAGCACAACTAGGTGAATACACACACACGCTGACACTCACTCTCTCTCCAATCTTGGTCAGTGAATGATTGCAGGTGTGCGAGGGTGGCCAGCTTTGTGCATTACACCCTTAACAGCCAGAAATGATTGTCAAAGTCCCGTCCATTAGTTGGTGTAGCTGTGGCCCATCAAGGGTACAGATCTGTGAGGTGGATTGTTGAGTGAGCTGTAAGGTGGTTTGTTGAGTCAACTCTGAGGTTCACTTTGTTGCAGTGATATATATATATATATATATATATATATATATATATATATATATATATAACGTCGTCTATGCCTTCACATGCCCGCTTGGGGACTGTAAGCCCCAAAGAACTCAGTATATAGGCAACACAACAACGTCTCTTTCTAGGCGATTAACTATGCACAAATAACAGGGCTCCATCAAGGAGCATATCTCCTCTTACAACCAGACCATCACTAGAGAAATCTTAACAAGCAACACAGAAATCATCGATAAATACAGCGTTAGCAGGAGACTCGACATCAGCGAAGCACTACACATCAAAAAGTCAACACCAGCAATCGACAGCCAATTAATGAATAACTATATTCTACCCACTTCAAGACCCCGAACCAACAGAGAAGCAGCAAGAGAAAGTATGGGCCAATAGGCCTTCTGCACTTACTCCCATTCTTATGTTTTCATACCCATTGATTTGTGTTCAAGCATAGTTCTGTCACCTCACCCAAAACTAGTGTAAGTATGATGTATGTTATGTGTAAACTAGTCTTTGAAAATGTAAGAAGCATTACGAAACGCGTTCAGGCGTCAGACCAAAAATAATGAATTTTGGAGAGTTAATTTTTCAATCACCCTCGACAGTGAAGAAAAACGTTAGAAATATTGAGAAGATTCGTGTTAGAATTATTCATCTTACCCTTTCGGTCATATTCAACCACATATGTTTACAAGAAAGACTGCTACCAAAATATACTAAAATTATATATATATATATATATATATATATATATATATATATATATATATATATATATATATATATATATATATATATATATATTATAACCTATGTAATGAGGTGTTATTCAGCTGTGATTCATTTATTCTATATATATCATATTTAATTAAAACATAGATGACGCTTAATACGACTCTTGACGTATTTAAGTGGGTAAGTTTTGTTATGCGGTAATTAATTGTTTACTTTTCTCGAGTTTAAACGGAGTGTGGTATGACAGCTGTGTGGGTGTAGAGAGTTACAGCGTGTGGGTGTAGAGAGTCATAGCGTGTGGGTGTAGAGAGTCATAACGTGTGGGTGTAGAGTCATAACGTGTGGGGTGTAGAGTCATAACGTGTGGGTGTAGAGTCATAACGTGTGGGGTGTAGAGTCATAACGTGTGGGTGTAGAGAGTCATAACGTGTGGGTGTAGAGTCATAACGTGTGGGGTGTAGAGTCATAACGTGTGGGGTGTAGAGAGTCATAGCGTGTGGGTGTAGAGTCATAACGTGTGGGGTGTAGAGAGTCATAGCGTGTGGGTGTAGAGTCATAACGTGTGGGTGTAGAGAGTCATAACGTGTGGGGTGTAGAGTCATAACGTGTGGGGTGTAGAGAGTCATAGCGTGTGGGTGTAGAGTCATAACGTGTGGGGTGTAGAGAGTTACAGCGTGTGGGTGTAGAGTCATAACGTGTGGATGTAGAGAGTCATAACGTGTGGGGTGTAGAGAGTCATAGCGTGTGGGTGTAGAGTCATAACGTGTGGGTGTAGAGTCATAACGTGTGGGGTGTAGAGAGTCATAACGTGTGGGTGTAGAGAGTCATAACGTGTGGGTGTAGAGAGTCATAACGTGTGGGTGTAGAGAGTCATAACATGTGGGGTGTAGAGAGTCATAACGTGTGGGGTGTAGAGAGTCATAGCCAATGGGTGGAAATCGTGGCAACATCGGGCAAGGTGGACATAGCACAGTGGGATTCGTTAGGATACGACCCGCATAAATATGTAGGCAACGCCTTCACGAGTACGCTGAATAGCGCTCAACGCTGGAATCAGCCCGTCCTCATCAACGAAACAGCGAAATGCTCGTTAATCCTGCCGCCAAAACCCTTGTTTATGAATGGAAAATGGTTTACATACGACTCGTAACTCAACGTTCGAACATTTAGCAAAATGCTTCGCTGGGTGAGGATTCGACATCTGTTCGAATCAAAACGCTGTAAATGCTTCACCCAGGGACTTCAAATTCCAGAACACAAGACGGAAACTGAACATATACCTAGCCTAACCTACACCTAAAAATACACCGAACTTTAATATATGATAATATTAATATATAAATGAGAACAAACCTATTGTTAATACACTATACGTTAAAATTGACGAATGCGGGACAGCCGCTGCTTTAACGAGCCTGGCCTTGCAACCCGTCCTCGACTCGAGTTCATTACATCTAACGGTCGACCCCACAGACGCATTCATAAATTTTTATATGCTGTTCATACAAGACGGGAATTTTCTCGTATGTAAATTGATATTATAATATATTAACATATTGTGCATATATAGGCATAGGTTAGGTGTTTAGGTTCTGTTGGCAATTATTTGTATTTTTAGTACGTGGGTGAAGCATTTACAGCGTTGTGGTTCAAAGAAAATTCGCCAGTGAAGCACTTGTTCCGGAAGTGTTCGAACGAAATCAGTTGAGTCGTGTGTAAACCGTTTTTCATTCATAAACAGGGGAACGTCAACGAACCACAACGTTATAAATGCTTCAGCCCGCAGCCCGCCCTTCAAAACAAAGATCCAAAAGTGATTGCATGCACCCGCCAAACCCCCTGTTTATGAATGAAAAACGGTTTACACACGACTCACAACTGATGACGTTCGAACACTTCCGGAACAAATGCTTCACTGACGAATTTTGTTCGAACCACAACGCTATATATGCTTTACCCACGTACTACAAATGCAAATAATCGCCAACAGAACCTAAACACCTAACCTAAGACTATAAATGCACAATATGTTATTATATTTTAATATTAATTTATATATGAGAAAATTCCCGTTTTGTATGAACAGCATTTAAAAAATTTATGAATGCGTCTGTGGGGTCGACCGCTGGATGTAATTGACTGAGTCGAGGACGGGTTGTGAAACGTTGGAGCCAGTGGGAAATATCCGATTTTTAGGTAACACTGAAATATTTCTTTAGTGCTGAGAATACTGCACAAATATATATATATATATATTAGAAGTGTGATGGAAAAAGAAGTGTAGGTGTTCGGCAGTCCTCCTAATGGCTGGTGTCAATGCCAATCACATTTACAAAATAAAAGTTGACTGCGTGGCTGTTGCCTCCTGTGGCAAAGTAAGGGAAAACACGCAAAACAAATCGTATGAACAATGAAACTTAATTAACTTGAAAACATATATGAACAAAGACAATCACTTGGCTATGTACAGTGCAAACAAACAAGATTATAAAGTAAAAAAATAACAAAATAAAACAGTGGTGACGTTACTCTACAATGAATAAAGACAAAAAATGAATTAACAGGTGCTGAGAATATTTACTGGCTAAACACATCCACTATTACACAGAGCGTATATTAGATAGGTGTGTCAGCTTTGAGAGCACAGAATATTCTAAATCCAATGGCTTGTACACGCTCAGTCATCGGCTATGTAGATGGCGCTGAAATGGAGTGCAGACGACGATCCACCAATGGGACGCGTGCTGGCTGGAAGTTTTTTTTTTTTTTTTTTTTTTTATTTTTATTTTTACATGCAAGCATGCGTATAATGTACAAGAAAAACATAACAAATATAACATAGAACAAAAGTACAAAGCACACATATGTACAAGGACAAAGGAACAAATCAATAGAAGACCAGCCAGAAGGGCTGACCACAAAACAAAAATGCATATACAAACAATACACAATTAGTAACACAGTGGAATACAAACATAAGGGAAAACCCCAGGACAAAATGCACACAAAACAAGCCTGCTAACACCTCAAATACATACAGAGAGGCGAGAAACATACAAGAATAAGGACAATAACAATAAAGAAAACAGATCCGCCATAACAAACGGAAGGCAAAACATAAAGAGCACACGCCAACAGCCAGAAGGGCACACAATATGACAAACAAGCGCACACGACATCCATAACCGAACACACAAACGCATAGGAACCGCACACCCCCCCACTAGCCATACAAAAAAACCCACAAAACAAACCGGAGCACGCAGGAACCGGGAAACAATACCCACCCCACCCACTCACATACACACCCCACAACCAGGCAACACAAAATACATAGAAATCACTTGCGAGGAACATCGGAAGAAACGTACTTCTCCGGGAACAGCTCACAAGGATATTTCGACTTGTAAGCTTCCCAGACGAGATCTTCAAGGTCGGTAGGGTTTTTGATCCCCCGCGCTCGAGCGGGTATCATAAACTCAGGAACATCGATATCTGGCGGCATCGGCCAATGCCTAAGGTCACTGACGCAAGTCGCATAACGAGGCTGGGGAGCGCCAACAACGCCCTTCGAGGAAGCAGACGACACCAGAGAAGCGGACGAGGGACGCCGAGCCTGCCACGCCTTCGCCATCGGAGCAGGTGGCGGACGTTGAGACGATAGCACTTCCACGGATACCGCAGGAGACACGGAAGGAACTGCAGGAAACGGAAGAGGCGGCAAGACCGCTGCCGAGGAAACGGGTAACGAGGAAGGGGCCACAGAACATCCAGAGCGAGCATCCTTTCTCAACATCACCACCAGGCCACCCCGCTCACCACCAACTACAGCAGGGGGAACCACCGCCCACGAAGAACCGGAGCCATCCGACGCAGGCAACGCACCTGAAGCAGGACCCTCGGACACCGGACCAGAAGTGGAGGCCGAAACGCCGGCACCGGCATCCTCAGGCAAGTGTACCTCCGCCACCACCGTAGTGTGCACCACATCCGGAGCCACGCCACCGTCAACGGAAGGACGACACTCGTCGAATTCGCCAACATCAGCCCACACAGAAGAACGCCGGGAACGCTTAGGCTCGGGCCGCACATCATCAGACCCGGAGGCAGACTCAGCGACCCGCGCAGCACCAACCGAGCGAACCGACGCACGCCGCAGCACGGCAGCCTCCTCAACCACACGGGGCACCAGGCCAGGCACAGGAGGGAATTCCGGATCCACCTCATCTCCCAGCACAGCCAGGACAGACGGCGAGGGTGCAGGGACCGGGACAGACACAGCAGAAGAAGAACTGGAAGACGAGGGGACCGAGCAAACGGCAGGCGGAAGAGGCGCAGGGACATCAGCCGGAGCACTAGGCGAGGACCCAACCTCTGGAAGAGATGCGGCAACAACAGGGGGCGCAACAGGCGGAGCAACAGCTGCTACAGAGGGCACCTCCTCAGCCGAAGAGACGTCCATACCCACCGAATCATCCCCCACAGGAAGGGGCGGAAAATCCTCCTCACTGAAGAGGTTCACTGGTGCAACAGGAGGCGCAGAACAGTCAGCAGCCTGATGGCCCAAAAGACCACAACGATAACACGTCCGCGGCTGACGGGCGTAAAACACCCGAACGTTGTACCCCATAAGGCGCACAGAGGACGGAATATCCGCCCGGAGTCTCATGCCCAGGGTGCGAATGTTAGACCTCACACCCTTAAGAGGACTAGAAGACACCACGTTCACTCTCACACTAACAACTGCGCCAAACCGCCCGAAATACCGCCGTAGCAGAGCCTCTGGAAACTCCAAGGGAGCCCCATGCACACTGATGTAAGTAAGTGCACCACTTCTATCCGAGAGGGTGACAGTGCCCGCACCATCCGGCAGGGGCAGTGTCCGCCCCTCGTATCGCCGGAGAAAATCGCGATACGCCGCCTCCTCTGCAAACTTCACAATGGCCCTACGGGCCGTTACCAACTCGACCCCATAAATCGCAAACACAGGGACAGAGAGCAGTTCACAAGCCAGGGCAATCTCCGGGTAACCAGCCCGCACAGAGAACTCTAGTCCCACAGACTGAGCCCGGACGACAGGGGGTAGAGGGACCCCCATCGTAACGCCACGTCAGCACAGGCGAGCAGACACACACCCGCCCCCAACCGGCCAAACGGGCAAACAACACCAAACTGCTGGAGCGCCGATTCAACACGTCTGCCCCGCACCGAAGCTAGGGCCAGACTCCTCAGTAACGTTACTCTACAATGAATAAAGACAAAAAATGAATTAACAGGTGCTGAGAATATTTACTGGCTAAACACATCCACTATTACACAGAGCGTATATTAGATAGGTGTGTCAGCTTTGAGAGCACAGAATATTCTAAATCCAATGGCTTGTACACGCTCAGTCATCGGCTATGTAGATGGCGCTCAAATGGAGTGCAGACGACGATCCACCAATGGGACGCGTGCTGGCTGGAAGTGGTGGTTTGGTGATCGACGAAGGTGGAGGGGGGAGGAGGAGAGCGAGTGTATGATACGTATGCGCCTGGCAGAAACGTATTTTACTCAATATGTACTACACTTGCTAGTAGTATCTAGATGTTGTAGATGTACTGAAGTAACATGATGATAGGAAAGAGCAGGCCAAATCTCTCTTGAAGGAGATTATCGTAACAGAAGGTACATTGGGTTGGGATATTACTGTACATTGGTGATTGAGTGGCACTCTTGCAAAGCAACTAACACTCATAGAATGGCTGAAAACAAAGAACACAAACCACACCTTTGAAGAGAAATGAAAGTGGCGTTTCGGTCAGTCCTGGAACCTTATCAAGCGGTAACTGAACAAGAGTGTGACAGGGAGTCAATATAAGGCAAAAGGGAATGCGAGTTTTTTCAGTCCCAGACGCGGTCATTCATATACACAATGCAAACCAGAAAATATACATTTTATTCTGTTTTCGATAAACAGGGCTAGAGATCTACTAAACCCATAGTGTAGTATGGAATTATTGAGCACCTAACCACAGGTAATTGAAGTGCTTTTAGAATGCTAACTGGCTTACATACATTTTCGTCTGTTCTACATAGAGGGGGTTAGACAGCTGCTACAGTACATAGTGAATTATGGAATGGAGGTGAAGGGTAGGTGGAGACAAGGCCGGCAACTATGGGGCAGCACTAACCCAGAATAAGAATGCAGCACTTGCAAGGGATGAGAGGTATAGTGACGACAACATATTGCCCCAGAGTGTCATCGATGTGAGAAGACTTGCTTTAGATGGCTATTATTGTAGGGATTTGGCCAAAATTGTTGTTGGTTTTACGCTACTTGATAAATACTAAATTTTGTGGTAACATTTGTGGTAACTGTTGCTGAGAGCAGTGTTTGGCGTTTATATCTAGGGTAGGATTGGTTGGTGGAGTAGCTGTTGTTTATGTAATACTAGGATTGGTGTCTTCTTTTGATCACTCATTATTGTAGGAAATGTGATGTTTGTTGATAAATGTACCAGATATGAATGTACCCCGTTGAAGTGCAGAGGTGCAACAGGTACTCTGAGAGAGAACTCTTTCAACATCAGAGGCCCGAGACTGTTCAACACGCTTCCACTACACATAAGGGGCATAAATGGTCGACCCCTCACAGTCTTCAAGAGAGAACTTGATAAGCACCTCCACAGGATACCTGATCAACCAGGCTGTGATTCATACGTCAGGCTGCAAGCAGCCGCGTCCAGCAGCCTGGTTGACCAGTCCAGCATCCAGGAGGCCTGGTCGACGACCGGGCCGCGGGGACGCTGAGCCCCGGAAGCACCTCAAGGTAACCTCAAGGTAAGGTAACCCAGTTTTCTCAATGGGAATAAACATGGCAAGAGACAAATAGGCATGGGAGGGGACACACTGAAAAGACATGATGATAAAATGGGTGATGTCGGTCAGGGAACAACAGTGTTTCATTGATTTTGTGCGTTGGTAGACTTCATGGGTAATGGAGATAGAGGGGATGATAAGCTGAAGAATACATATCTCACAGATAAAGTGACACAATTGTCTTATAGCCGTTTCTTCTGGAACCTGCTTTATATATATATATATATATATATATATATATATATATATATATATATATATATATATATATATATATATATATATGTCGTACCTAATAGCCAGAACTCACTTCTCAGCCTACAATGCAAGGCCCGATTTGCCTAATAAGCCAAGTTTTACTAAATTAATATGTTTTCTCTAATTTTTTTCTTATGAAATGATAAAGCTACCCATTTCATTATGTATGAGGTCAATTTTTTTTTATTGGAGTTAAAATTAACGTAGATATATGACCGAACCTAACCAACCCTACCTAACCTAACCTAACCTATCTTTATAGGTTAGGTTAGGTTAGGTAGCCGAAAACGTTAGGTTAGGTTAGGTTAGGTAGGTTAGGTAGTCGAAAAAACATTAATTCATGAAAACTAGGCTTATTAGGCAAATCGGGCCTTGCATAGTAGGCTGAGAAGTGAGTTCTGGCTACTAGGTACGACATATATATATATATATATATATATATATATATATATATATATATATATATATATATATATATATTTATATATATATATATATATAATATAATATTTCCCCTTACATCTGCCGTATTCATTCTGTTTTTCTTAATCACTTCCTCCTCCTCCTCCTCCTCTATCATCTAATCTATTCCTCCAGCTCTAGCACTTCATTTCGCTTTGTATTCCTTTGTTTTCTTCCCTCGTTTCGACTCCCTGTGTACTAGTACTTCCAGCTTGCAGAAGATGAAAAGTATCACAACCCCACCCTCACCACCTCCCGGGGCGTGTGGGTGTGGTGGGGTTGTGGAGAGACCGTGGTGGCCACCGACCACAGGAAATGCCGCTCAGGTTGCCAATCAGGCTCTGTGCATCAGGTTACTCTCTCGTCTTTCTCTCCTGTGTCTTTCTCCTGTGTCTTTCTTCTCTCTCTCTCTTTCTCCTGTCTCTTCTCTCTCTCTTTCTTCTCTCTCTCTCTCTTTCTCCTATCTCTTTCTTCTCTCCCTCTCTTTCTCCTGTCTCTTCTCTCTCTTTCTTCTCTCTCTCTCTCTTTCTCTTATCTTTTTATTCTCTCTCTCTCTCTCTCTCTCTCTCTCTCTCTCTCTCTCTCTCTCTCTCTCTCTCTCTCTTTCTCTCTCTCTCTCTCTCTCTCTCTCTCTCTTTTTCTCTTTCTCTTTCTCTCTGCCTTTCCTTCCGCTGCTTCTCTTTCCCAGCTCTTTCTGACTCTCCGCCTCTCAACCTTTCTTTCCTCTGCTTCTCTAACCGCTATCTTTTTATTTTTGCCTATCTCCCCTCTTTAGTTTCGTGTTTTCTCTTATCCCTATTGTTTGTGAATGGAGGTGGCGGAGAAGAGAGTGAACGAAGATGGAAAATTGCTCACATAGACAAGCGGTAAAAAAAAAAAACTTAATTCACTCTCCATTATCCAAGGTAATGGGACTGGGTAGAGAAGAAAATAACCATTGCAACGTGACTGGAAATTGAGTTTGTTGTGGACATTTTAATATCGGCCCCATTTAAATAGTGCCTGGGGGACAATTGAGTGCGGGGAATGTGGTGGTTTTAAATTCGCGATGAATTTGTCTGTGAGCTTTAATTTACTTTTGCATAGAGGCCTGGTCGATGACCGGGCCGCGGGGACGCTAAGCCCCGGAAGCACCTCAAGGTAACCTCAAGGAGGTTGCCCCACCGTGCTGTGGGCGGTTAGGTCTTAACACAAACACGAGTGTTTGTGTGGCGATGTTTAGGCTATAATATGTTTGGATTGGAGAGGGAGGGGGAGGGAGGTGCTCATATCAGTGACCACCCCCCTGGGTCAACACTTTTCCCCCCCTTCCTCTCCTTCCTCCTCCCCCCACCTCTTCCTTGCATATCCCCCTCTCTTCTCTTCTCTTCTCTTCCCTCCTCTTCCTTGGGACAGTTATCTGGGTGTCGCACACTACCCTTGGTGTCCTGTCCTCGCCTGACACACACACCTTGCACCGCCCTGCGCCACGTCACCTTAAAGCCACTATTGTGATCGAGGAATATCTCATTTTAAATTATTGTTAGGTTTGGAGTTTTTTAAGTCGTTGTACCGTGATTAATTCATAAATGTGCACTCATTGGATTCCACGTAGCTCTGACGGTATTTATAGTGTGCAGGCGGGAGGGCTTAGTGGTGGTGAGACTCAGATCAATCAGCCAAGAACCCTGGCATTTTGCATTTTTACATTCCTTTGTGTATATACTCCTTCTTAGGAAATACCTTCGGATACCTTAGGAAATACCGTGGATACCTTCCTCGGACACGACTGAATCCCATGTCAGGATTCAGGAGGCCAATAACGCTAGTTATTAGCGTTGTTGCTGGTGAGGAGGACTCCAAGCACTCAAGTTACTGGCGACCTGGGCAGCGTTGCTTGATAATTCTCCACTGCCAGGAATTTATCGGTAGAGAAAAGGAGATAGATGCATTGTGCGTATTACATTAGCTGGATGACGGGACTTAGATCTGCGCATACTAGATTTTATGGCTTGACATGAAGGGAGACTTGGTCACTACATACAAAATTATCAGGGGAATTGATAGGGTAGATAAAGACGGATTGTTTATAACACAAGTGGTACACGAGAAGTTAAGAAGTTTATGATGGACACACGTCTGCCCTCTGGATAGGAGAAAGATTATTTGGGTTCGCTTGAGCAATGAACCAGTTGTCTCAAGTTTGACACCTTTTGGGGAGTCAAGCCGATTGTATATATTACAGGTTGGGTTATTATTAATCTTGACAGATCTAGCCAAAGTTTATGCTAAAAAAAAAATCATTTTTATCCTGTACCGCATCAGTTTAGTGGTACAGTGACCTCATTCTATGTCTGCTTTAATGATTAAAGTTTAATGATTAAGTTTATTGAGGTAAAATACACACAAAGGGATGAGGTAGCTCAAGCTATTCTCACCCCGTTCAGTACATCGTGTTAATACATACATATCTTGAGGTTATCTTGAGATGGTTTCGGGGCTTTAGTGTCCCCGTGGCCCGGTCCTCGACCAGGTCTCCACCCCCAGGAAGCAGCCTGTGACAGCTGACTAACACCCAGGTACCTATTTTACTGCTAGGTAACAGGGGCATAGAGGGAAAGAAACTCTGCCCAATGTTTCTCGCCGGCGCCTGGGATCGAACACAGGACCACAGGATCACAAGTCCAGCGTTCTGTCCGCTCGGCCGACCAGCTCCCCAAAAAATAATATGTCCAGGATTTGAACCCGGGACCTCCTGCACCCAAAGCAGGAATCATACCCCTAGACACACATACATAGATACATAGACACACATCACAAACAATAAACATATTACCAAACATTCTGAGAGATAAACATATACATTTCATTTTTATTGTGTGTATATTCCCTTTTCTGTCATTCAAGGTTTTTATTTTATTTGCAAAATCATCTTGAAATATGTTTCTCCAGTAGGATATTGTGTGAACCAAATTGCTACGGCCAATTTTTGGTGGTACGTATTGTGGCAGGCAGTGGTGGGGGGCATGTAGTCTCATTGGTAAGAGACGTAGGCCTTATGGCAGGTGGAGAGAGGCGTATAGTTCCGAAGATCAACGTCTCCGCGGCCCGGTCTCCAAACCAGGCCTCCAGGATATTGCCATAAGCCAATATGGTTCTGCCTAGTGGCAGGTGGCCGAGGCGCTGGTGTATGGAACGCCACTGGTGACGATTGCCGTTTTAGGAACTTACGAGGGGATTGTATTGATTTTTTGTTAAGAGAGCAGGGTGTGTGTGTGTGTGTGTGTACTCACCTAGTTGTGCTTGCGGGGGTTGAGTTCTGCTCTTTCGGCCCGCCTCTCAGCTGTCAATACAAAAGTGTTGGTGTGACTCAGACGAAAGATACATATTGTAGAGGTTTCTTTTGTGATTGGTTATGTATCGGCCATGTGGGCATTTAGGCACTAGGTGGGCACGTGAGGCTGTTCAGAAATACTTGGTGGCTTAATGAGGGAGTGTTACGGAGAAAGGTCAGAAGTGCGTAGTGTAGGAGTGGTGTAACGCATGCCAGGTCTAGCCTGTGGGTGTAGCGTGACGCATGCCAGGTCCAGCCTGTGGGTGTAGCGTGACGCATGCCAGGTCCAGCCTGTGGGTGTAGCGTGACGCATGCCAGGTCCAGCCTGAGGGTGTGGCGTGACGCATGCCAGGTCCAGCCTGTGGGTGTAGCGTGACGCATGCCAGGTCCAGCCTGTGGGTGTGGTGTGACGCATGCCAGGTCCAACCTGTGGGTGTAGCGTGACACATGCCAGGTCCAGCCTGAGGGTGTAGCGTGACGCATGCCAGGTCCAGCCTGTGGGTGTAGCGTGACACATGCCAGGTCCAGCCTGAGGGTGTGGCGTGACGCATGCCAGGTCCAGCCTGTGGGTGTAGCGTGACGCATGCCAGGTCCAGCCTGTGGGTGTAGCGTGACGAGGTTGATCTAGGTGATTGTTGTTATATTTAACAAAAAATATATATAAAATCATGTTATGCTCGTTCACGTGTAAAGGTTAAACAGGTAATCAGTAGGCTAACGACGGCGTGACCCAATCACGCGAGAACTTTCCTGGAAATGAAACACTGAATATCATGATACTCAAAGGCTCGTACTGCAGGTCACTTCACTAAGAAGACAATGAAATTTAGTTATTAACACATTTAGGTACATCTGCATTTATGCAGCTCCCCCTAGAGTATATAGAGTACATAGTGTCTCAAACGTTAGCTACGAGATGCTAGATCTCCATCATACAGCATGATATACGAAGCCATTGTAGAAACGTTGTTTGAATGAATATATATATATATATATATATATATATATATATATATATATATATAATATATATATATATATATATATATATATGTATATATATATATATATATATATATATATATATATATATATATATATATATATAATATATATATATATATATATTCATATATATATATATATATATATATATATATGACAATGTCAGACCACGGAGGAAAAATGAAACAGGAAATTTCCTTAAGTACTTTCGTATATTAAATACATCTTCAGAAGGTCATTTTACAGATCGAGTGATGGGTATAAATAGGCAGGAAGGAGTGGTGAAGTAAGGTGAGGTACAATACTTTTGTCCAAGTATTGTACCTCACCTTACTTCACCACTCCTTCCTGCCTATTTATACCCATCACTCGATCTGTAAAATGACCTTCTGAAGATGTATTTAATATACGAAAGTACTTAAGGAAATTTCCTGTTTCATTTTTCCTCCGTGGTCTGACATTGTCACATTCTTAATCACGTGTTTATTTTCGTGATATACACACATATATATATATATATGTATATATATATATATATATATATATATATATATATATATATATATATATATATATATATATATATATATATTCTTTCGCGTATGTAAATGCCACAAGTTATGCAAATATACTGCTAGCAGTATGTTTCAGCAAGCGTGAAAACTTCTCCCGTAACTCTATTGCTATGGCGTGTTTTCACTACAGCCAAAGGGCGAGAGCTGAATGAAAAGTGTGCGAGCCGCCAAAGCCGAAGCATGTGGCGGACTCAGATAGGTTAGAGGGTATTGGGCAGTCGGTATCCCATAGTTCAAAACATTTTTAGTGACTCGTTCCAAATCTGCACACGGAAATAACACCATATGAAACCATAAGGTTTTATATGGTGATTAAGTACTAATATATACATACATATACACGTTATTCAGTCGACGAAGGCAGTGTGACGTTACAGTGCCTAGATCAATATTCCAAGTCCAAACTTCTCGGTTGAAGGGCATAAAGGGAATATGTATCCAGCGCATCAATAGCTGTAAATGGGAGATGATGGCGAGACCGATCCAGGCCCTCAAGGGCTGGCAACAGTCGTAGCAGTGTCCATATCTTATCATATAGAACATATGCGAGAGTTATATTACCGTGTGTCGAAGGCTATGGTTCGCTAGAGCGCACTGTTGTTAGAATTAAAGAGCTGAACAGTGTTGTTAAAATAATATAGGGCTGTGGAGCTGGTTTGCTACTACGCCCAGTGTGCTCTGGGGCGGAGGTTCGGTGGCTCGCAAAATCCCCAGGAATGTACACGTTTAGAATTATCGCGTATTTTAAGCCGAATACCTCATGATGTATATTTATGCGGCAAAAGAATGTACAATTCAAACACGAATGTTCCACCTGACACCGTAAATCTTGCTTGTCACGCACCTGGATCAGTTTACACGGAATATCTCGTGAACTCCTTTACCTCTAACTGCACAATTTGTCTCGAGTTGATTGATAACCGGACTGTATACTTTGTATTTTATTAATGAAACTTTTGGCATCATTCATATTTCCTGACTTTGAATCGTTCGGTGTAGCCAGGTAAATAGATGGTGCGGAGAATTAGTCCAATGGCCCCTAAAACTAAATCTTCCCTTTCAGAATTGGCTATCAAAGGGGAGAGAGCTTTAGCGCCTCGTTGCCGTTAAGGCGGCAATATCAGATAGGCCTTTGGAAAGGGGAGTTTCAACAGGTACGATGAGAGAGAGATCTCTCTCGACATCAAAAGCCCAGGACTTTTCAACACACTCTTTACACATAATGGACATAACTAGCAGGCCTCTCGCAAAGTTCAAAGGAGAACTTGATAAACACCTTCAAAGGATATCTGATCAACTAGGCTGTAACTTGTACGCCGGGCTACGGGCAGGCGCGTCAAACAGCATAATTGACTAGACCCCCCAACCACGAAGCCTGGTTAGAGATAGGGCCGCGGGGACATTGATCCTCGAAATCATTATTCAGTAAGCATTAGGTATAAGGCATTTAATAAGGTATAAGCCACTTGCGTTGCTATCTCCCCTCCCCCCTCCCTTCTATTCCCAAACTTCAGTTTAACGAGACAGTGGGCAGACTACAATCACACACACACACACACACACACACACACACACACACAGCGTTCAAAGCGTTATATGACAAATAGTGCTGAGAAGACGGGACACCACGAGCGTAGCTCTCACCCTGTAAATACACTCAGGAAATTACACTTAGATAATTACACACACTAATTACACAAAATTACACTCTAAAGTAATTACACTAAAGTTCAACCCAAGTAAATGCAAGGTAATGAAACTAGGTGGAGGAAATAGGAGGCCAGACACTTGCTACCGAATGGGAAATGAAGTCCATTATAAAACGGACAGAAAGAAAGATCTAGGAGTTGATATCACCTGTCTCCTGAAGCCCACTTCAAAAGAATAACATCAGCGGCGTATGTGAGGTTGGCTAACATCAGAACTGCCTCCAGGAACATGAGTAAGGAATCTTTCAGAACCTTGTTTACCACACACGTTCGACCAATTACACACAGAAATCACACGTAGATATACGACCGAACCTAACCAACCCTACCTAACCTAACCTAACCTAACCTAAACTACGACCAATCCTGGAGTATGCAGCCCCAGCATGGAGTCCGTACCACGTCAAGCACAAGACGAAGCTGTTAAAAGTTCAGAGGTATGCCACCAGGCTAGTCCCAGAACTAAGAGGCATGAGGTACGAGGAAAGGCTGAGTGAACTGCACCTCACGTCGCTGGAAGACAGAAGAGCTCGGGGAGACATGACCACCACATACAAAATTTTCAAAGGGAATTGACAGGGGTGGACAATGATGGAAAGGAACAAAGGGACACAGGTACAAGCTGAGTATCCAAATGAGCCACAGAGACACTAGAAAGAACTGTTTCAGTGTCAGCGTAGTTAGTATATGGAATGCACTAGGAAGTGATGTGGTGGAGGCTGACTCCATACACTTTCAAATGTAGATATGATAGAGCTCGAGAAGCTCAGGATTCCGTACACCAGTAGAGTGATGGTTGAGAGGCGGGACCAAAGAGCCGAAGCTCGACCTCCGCAAGCACCACTAGGTGAGTACACATACACACACACACACACACACACACACACACACACACGCACACACACACACACACACACACACACACACACACACACACACACACACACACACACACACACTCACACACACACACACACACACACACACACACACACACACACACACCACACACACACACACACACACACCACACACACACACACACACCACACACACACACACACACACTCACTCACACACACACACACACACACACACACACACACACACACACACACGCACACACACACACACACACACACACACACACACACACACACACACACGCACACACACACACACACACACACACACACACTCACACACACACACACACACACACACACACACACACACACCACACACACACACACGCACACACACACTTACACACACACACACACACACGCCTCACATAAACATATACACACGGACCCATCAACCCTGGGAGGTTATTAACCTAGATGTTCTAATTAACAAGCGCAGCAGAGGCGCCAAGACTCTGGGGGTCACCACAAGTCCTGGACACACACGTCTCGCCCTCCATGATTGTTGTTTTTATGCTAATTTTTCTCCCTGATGCTCGCACTGACAGACAAAACAGGGATGAGAAGGGTTGAAATGTAATTGCTCTGCTTAGCCTTACGCTCAGACCAGCCTTGCACATGAGTATAAGTTGGTATTCAGTATTCAGACATTACAATCGGGATGATGAGTGATTTCTTCCAGGAGCTCCTTAATTAAGTTCCAATTGGAAGTCATATGCTCCCTTTGACGGAAAGGTGACACAAGGCCTCCTTCACATTTACTGTTAAGACACTCTTTACGTCCTTTCTACTCGATGCACGTACCATTAGAGTGGTATCAACCAATCAATCAGAGTGGTGTCAACCAATCAACCAGGTAACCAGGTGTTATAAGTCTGCCGAGCCTACCGCTCTACGTTAAGTAATTGCTTGTTGGTGGCAACTGCTTGACGTCGCAATTACGGCCCCTCAAAAATAATATCCTAAATATTATTATTAAAGTCGTGTTGTTAGTAGCGTTTCCTCTTGAGCGGCTTTGTGGAGGTCCATACCTGCTTGATGGGGTTCTGGGAGTTCTTCTACTCCCCAAGCCCGGCCCGAGGCCAGGCTTGACTTGTGAGAGTTTGGTCCACTAGGCCTGGTCGACGACCTGGCCGCGGGGACACTAAGCTCCGGAAGCACCTCAAGGTAGGCTGTTGCTTGCCTAGCGTGCGTTCGTATGCACTGAATTATATCCACTTTGCTTGGGTAGAATTTCCGCTCAAGCTTCCAGTTTATTGCACTCTAGGGTAAGAATATGATACTTGCTCTTGAATCCACCCACGCCGTCCATTGTACCCCCAATACCTCTTTCTCTACTTAAATTTCTTCATTAACTCTTCCTTACACAGAAAAGTTCCTTCTTATGTTTTTAATGCTCATTTTGGCAATTGGTGCCTCTTGTGGTGTTCCCCTCACAAGGCAGCCAGTCCTGTATCATATAGCAGCTGCCATCAGGTATCCTTTTGATTATTCTCTATACCAGAGATGTGAGGTTCACCTTTAGTCAGTCCTCGCAGCTCATGCTCTCAGCTCCGGAATGAGTGAGAGACAATTTTCTGAGAATTCTTAACTCTCTGTGTGCCTCTGACAAGATGGCAACGCTTACTGTTCGAGCCTTACAATTGGTCTCTGCGTATGCTGTATATAATGCTCCTTATGTGAGGTTTACACGTCTTGTGAGGGCGGTTTGGATATATATATATATTTATATATATATATATATATATATATATATATATATATATATATATATATATATATATATATATATATATATATATATATACATTTACATATACATATACATATACATATTGATACTGTTCTTAAAAGATTTCCCCATTTTGCACCCGCAAGATAACGTAAGCTTTTAAGGGTTGATAAATGTTAATCTTCTTGTTTGAGGAGCTGTTCACTTGAGACAGTTAAGCAAGTCCCAGCTGTGTCTGGGTACAAGTGACAGGATGAACAACCCAGCGGGTTTTCTTCCTATTGGGGAGTGTTGTACATTCTGCTATGGCGGTATGTTCACTCACAAGATGAGTGGCGCTGCCCAATAAACTCGCCCCTCGGGGCAAAATTTAAAATATACATATACATATATATATATATATATATATATATATATATATATATATATATATATATATATATATACATATACATATACATATATATATATATATATATATATATATATATATATATATATATATATATATATATATATATATATATATATATATAATCACTTGCTCCTTTTGTACCCTCTGTAATCCTTTTTGCGCAACCGCTCACAGGATGAGTATGGGGGCGCACAGTAAACTATCCGCCTCCGGTGGCAATAATCAACAATCAAAATGTTAATGCAACAGAGGCATTAGGTGAAAGAAAACCTCCCCAACCATTTCCATCTCACCAGGGGATCGAACCCGGGACTGGCTGACTGTTCAGTTGCATGGGGCTAGGGAAGCTTGTCCTCAATGCTGTGTGAGTTGAAAAACTCGAAACGGGTAAATCACAGGTTGTTCGGGAAGTGAGTTGTAGATGAGGGGAAAACCCCTTGAACCAAGTGCTTGTTGCTACACGTAAGTTAGTTCCTCCCACGACTTGACTTGTCGCAGTGGGAGCCGGTCGGCCGAACGAACAGCACGCTGGACTTGTGATCCTGTGGTCCCGGGTTCGATCCCGGGCGCTGGCGAGAAACAATGGGCAGAGTTTTTTCCACCCTATGCCCCTGTTACCTAGCAATAAAATAGGTACCTGGGGTGTTAGTCAGCTGTCACGGGCTGCTTCCTGGGGGTGGAGGCCTGGTCGAGGACCGGGCCGCGGGGACACTAAAGCCCCGAAATCATCTCAAGATAACCTTCTCAGTGATAACGACACGGCTGAAGCCAGGCAGCCGTGTCGTTACAATACAAAATGTCGTGCATCCAGGTAATGAGTGCCGCGTAAATGCTGTAGGTTCGTAGGTACCGGCTTTAAAGAGACACCTGATAGGCAGCCTTTATAACGGTGTATCGATTTGTGAGGTTTTATGGCCAAGGTCACAGTGCTGGCTTGTAACGACAGCTGTCCGGGGCTGCTGGATGTACTGCTTGTCTGTCGGAGGTGTATCTGGCTTGCTGAGGATCGTGGGTGCAATTTGCAATGTTTTCTGGCTTAGACTATCAAGATATAATTTATTAGAAAATCCTTGATTGGTTTTTAGTGGCTTTCAGATGCATAATACATAAACAAAATGAGCGTAAGTTCTATCAACAGCGGCAGCATATATATATGCAAACTGATCATCCAAAAGCTGCAGTATCTATAGTTACTATGAATAGTAATAAAAAAAATATGGAATGTTTCATGCAAACAAAATACCACTTTTTGTACTATTAATTTATAAAGAAGACAACAACGACACCTAAACGTTCCTAAGCCTAATATAGCAGCTGTATGTACCAAATTACCCTAAGATGGCTTACATTAGGATTGTTTATTTAGGCCTAGGATAGGGTATGTTCATAGTTTCTGATCCTCTTGTTCACATGCCTTACATGCTTCCCCTTCAAGAGGAAACTAGATTTATTCCTCCAAGGAGTGCCGGACCAACCAAGTCAAGCGTGGCCTCGGGCCGGGCTTGGGGAGTAGAAGAACTCTCAGAACCCCATCAACCAGGTATCAACCTTTTTTGCAGTATTCCAAAGGTAGAAAACGAGCTTGGGGGGAGGGTTACAACAGCTAATATTTCGTATATTCTGTCCATAAGTATGAGGTGCAGCACTTGTTGATGATATAAAGTGACGTTCGTCCTCGGTGGTTAAAAGTTAGCACGTGCATTGTATCATTCACGGGGTTGATCCTTCACAAATGCACTTTACTTGGTTGATGGGGTTCTGGGAGTTCTTCTACTCCCCAAGCCGGGGAGTCGAGGAGGAGTGGTCCGGCACTCCTTAGAGGAAACAATCTAGTTTCCTCTTGAAGATGTCCACGGTTGTTCCGGCAATATTTCTTATGCTCGCTACTCTCTTTATCTAAACTAAATATCCAGATAAGCTTGCATGCTTATATCCCCCGCTTCCTACAGCATACAGGCGTCAGTACTACCAACAGTGCCAGGGTGTCCGGTAGAAAACGCTGCGGCGAGCAATTGTTTTTTCCTGTGGTAAACCGCACAAAGCCAACTGTCCCAGCAATTGTGGCAGGACGTTGAGTTGTGGCCGTTCTCCTGTTTCCTTGCCCAGGCTTTTAGCGACCCTTATCGACTCAGACGTTGAGGCCGCGTCATCCAGACTCAGATGTATGAGAGATCTTAACGCTCGGTGGCAACCATTGCGGCCGGCGATATATATCTCCGAGTTGGACTGAGCTATGGCCGTCCTGTTGCCTGTACATGTCTGAGAAACGAGGCATTATTCTGAAGTAGCCAGTGTTATGGGCTGAAGTTCGCCTCGTTTGAAGGCGGTGCCGCACGCCACAATGGAACACAGGGAGGGTTGGTCTCAAAGACCCATTTTGCAAAGATAAATCGCCTCCGGTGGCAGGCTTATGAGCACGTCCAGATAGAGTGGATGTTTTGGTCGATGATTGAGACATAATGGCGTGAGAGGATAAGGAGAGCCAAGGAGAGGCTTGGCGTTGGGACGGTAAATATTATCTTGTCAAGTGGGAGCTACATACAAGGCGGCAACACTGGCTACACCGTACATGGCTTCCAAGTGGCTTTATCACGTGGGCGATTGCTCATCTGCTGTGGGAGAGGGTGTTTGTTGGGCAGTGAGAGTTTGTTTTGACTGTGCAAGGTGGAAGGGTGGTGTTTGCTCCTCTGGCCTGGTCGTCACTACCATCATACCTAGCTGCTGCTGCTGCTGCTGCTGCCTCGTTACTACAAACTTCTGCACCTGAAGTGCCTGCGTACACCTTTCATTATTTGGTCATATTTAATTCACAGATTGTATTGTGTTTAGTAATTTACAATATTACAAAATAATTAATAAACTTACTCTGGTTTGAAAGAAAGTAAAGTTAATTAAAGGAAATTTCAGGTAGCGTCATCCATGGAGTGGCTGGTGGGTTGCCCACGTGGAGGGCGCTCGGCTTTTGTCTTCTTGAGCTGTTTCTTTGGCTGTAATGGCGAATTCTACTACGCTTTTTTCCTCGGCAAGAAGCATTTCCTAGTTACATCCTGCCCCTCAACTCCATGCAAACCTTGGAATCGATTCTGTAAACTGGAAATAAACGTATAGCTGTTCTGTGCGTGAGAGATGTAAACACGAGGGAGGAGTTTACGCTGCCGCCCTTCTTCCCCCTCCACCCCCCACCCCCGCCGACCATAGCCCAGGGCTCTGGGAGGGGGTGATGGAGTAGATCATATCGTTTAGGTGCATATTTGGGCTTAATACGTAAGTAAAAATATATTTTTTAGCTTTCTCTTGACGTTTCTATCATTGTGTTTCAAGCATGTTATAACTGGGTCGTTACTGCAAAACTTTGTCCGATTTGGAGCATGGGGTTTGTGAGTCAATAACGAGATTAGCCGGAGGCTGTGACCAGAAAGATGTAGCCTCCCTCCCAAACTGTTCCCCCAGCTGACTCTTCTCCCTCTCATCTCTTGCCTCCACGCTATCGCCCTCTTGGTCTACCTTCTAACTGAAGCAGTTGACAACAAGCCATTAGCAATGCTTGCCGAGTGGCCAGTAACCCTGACCGCCTGGGCCCGGCTCTGACGGCTCCAACACTTCGTCGCACGCTGGCACGCGACTCGCATACTAAGAGCTTATGTATGAATGAACTACAGATATCAAGAGTATATACATACTACATCTCCCCTTCTCTCTCTCTCTCTCTCTCTCTCTCTCTCTCTCTCTCTCTCTCTCTCTCTCTCTCTCTCTCTCTCTCTCTCTCTCTCTCTCTCTCTCTCTCTCTCTCTCTGTCTCTCTCTGTCTCTCTCTCTCTCTCTCTCTTCTCTCTCTCTCACTCTCTCTCTCTCTCTCTTCTCTCTCTCTCACTCTCTCTCTGTCTCTCTCTCTCACTCTCTCTCTGTCTCTCTCTCTCTCTCTCTTCTCTCTCTCTCACTCTCTCTCTCTCTCTCTCTCTCTCTCTCTCTCTCTCTCTCTCTCTCTCTCTCTCTCTCTCTCTCTCTCTCTCTCTCTCTCTCTCTCTCTCCCTCCCTTCCCTCCCCCTCCCTCCCTCCCTCCCTCCCTCCTTCTCCCCTCACTCTCCCCCCCCCCCAATTGTACGAGTGGGTAGCGGGGGTTGGTGTTGGCTGCGACATCTGTCTCATTACCAGCGAGTAGAAGGCGCCGAAACCGTCAGTGAGCTGACGCTTTCCTTACTTGAACCATAGGCAGCTGGTAATGTGTGACTCGTGCTTCAGTCTTGTATACCCGTCCTCCTCATCCCTCTTGGAACAGGGTCAGGACAAAACCCTTTAGGACAAAACCCGCCTTACCTTGAGGTTACCTTGAGGTGATTCCGGGGCTTAGCGTCCCCGCGGCCCGGTCGTCGACGAGGCCTCCTGGTTGCTGGACTGATCAACCAGGCTGTTGGACGCGGCTGCTCGCAGCCTGACGTATGAGTCACAGCCTGGTTGATCAGGGTCTTAAATTAACCTGATCAGGTTCTTAAACTTCTGGTTCCTTAGATTTCCTCAGGTTCTTAAATTAAAACATGACAAAAGCCCCATTTTTTGTTTTCAGACTTTAATGCCATTATAATTAGGAGAAAAACATAATGTAGGTCATTTAATACACGATTAGTTCAGAAAATTGTAGAATCTTATACAAAATACAATTTAGGTAAGTTAATACTGAAGTTAGGATAAATTAGAGGTTTTATCCCCCGGGAGCTTTATCCTTTTTCCTTGTGGGGGGGTTTTCCTGCACTGTTTTGAACCACCACCATTCAAAGACCCTTTAAGATAACAACAAACATGTACATGATCATCAGAATGTACATACGAATGCCACACATTATTAGACATCCATTTATGTTGACATGTGAACAACCTTACAAACATTCGCAGCTCCTTGCAAAGGAGAGCGAGCGTAACTTTGATACCACACACACACATACGTACATTAGGGCGGCGGTGGCTGGGTGGACAGCACGCTGTACACGTAATCATGTGGTCCGGGGTTCGATTCCCGGCGCCGGCGAGGAACAATAGGCAGAGTTTCTTTCACCCTGAAACCCGTGTTACCTAGCAGTATATAGATACTTGGGAGTTAGACATTTGCTACGGGCTGCTTCCTGGGGATGTGTGTGTGAAAAAAAAAATCAGTCGATTAAAATGAGATAGGTCAACGGGCTCACCATAGTCCGTGCTACTTGGGACTTTTTGTTCCTGGTAGCGAATCTTAAACAACAACATTGATTGACAGTTAAGAGGCGGGCCGAAAGAGCCGGAGCCCAACCCCCGCAAGCACAACTAGGTGAATATACACTCATCCCAGACAGGGCGAGACGGATGGGCAAGTCTCCTTACACTCTTTGCCTCTGTTCACCTAGCAATGATTTTGAACCTGAGTGTTAGTCGACTGTTGTGGGTGGCATCCTGGGGAATGGTCAAATGCTGCATATATCCTCAGGTATACTCGAATTTCCCACAAACGCCGCAGGGCAATGCACGAGGAACATACACATGAAACATGCCGCAGGGCAAAGAAACTAGCGTCACAAGGTCAGTACAACGAGTGGATCTGAAGGTCCCAGAGTTCAAAAAAGGGTTCACGCCCGAAGTCAAAGAGCGGGTTCACGCCCAAACAAAGTAACTACATTTGTGTCAGCAAGGCAGACTGCCCGCCGGCTATCTTATCTCAGATTTTCCATTTCTAAATTGATTCCTTTGACTGTACCTCTCCATCCCTAGGGTCCCTTGATTGTTTCAAACATACACACACACACACACACACACACACACACACACACACACACACACACACACACACACACACACACACACACACACACACACACACACACACACACACACACACACACGTGGGTTGGACATGTATACGAGTGGGTTTAGTTGGTTATAAATAGGATCTGCGTCGTATGGGCCAATAGGCCTTCTGCAGTTACATTTATTCTTCTGCTCTTATGTTCATCTTCTTTACTACAAAGAACTCCTTCCTGTGGTGGCATGATTGTGTTCTCCGACTTCATGTGAGCTCCATTTCTGGCAAAGGATATATGGGACATCTGCTCCAGCTGAGATTAAGAAACTTTAATTCAAATTTTAGAGCGATAATAAAGGGTACGCTAGACAAATTATTTACCTTACAGTACTCTAATAAATATGTTTTTGTCTCGATATACCCGAGTAGATCTGATCTTAGAGAGATCAGAGATCTGATATCTGATCTGATCCTAAACCTAGATGAGTTTAGATTATAGAGTCGTATTCGTAATAACTTTAATCGCATGCATGAGAGCACGCACTAGTGCCTTAGGCGGCCCTCACACCCATATTTCAATTACGTTGATCTCTTTCTGTCATCCTTCATTTAAATCGTCCAATTTGGCGGCATCTGTGCGTCTTTATTGAACCGTTTTTCCAGCCACGGTTGAGCAGGAGCGTTGATCTGAGCGGCAGTGTCACCGCCCACTACTGCCTCCCCGGGAGCACCTTCACGCCTTAATTAAACCTCTATAATCGAGATTGCATCTAGCCCCGTGGACTGGTTTCTAGGGACGATGCACTAAGGTGTCGTGCGCCCCCCTGCGAGGGGTGAAAAAGATGGCGGATGTGAGGGGAATAGGCTACACGAGAGAGTGAATAGGAGTTTGATGGGAGTCGGCTACACGAGTTAAGTGTTGCACAACGCTAAGCTCTGTTGCTTTCCCAACAGGTTTCTCGGAGGTTGGTGTCATAGGATTAATAATTATTCTCTGGGGGGAGAGAAAGAGACGTGATGAAGAAATATTTCCTGTTGGTCATTTCTAGGGATTCTGTAACGCTGTAATTTGTTCGAACATTTTCTGGAAATACTTTCCATTGACTCGTTACAGTGGCAGTCCGTTTGCATCGTACAGTTTATGGACTTGAAATTGAAATTGAAATAAGTTTATTGAGGTAAAATACACACAAAGGGATGAGGTAGCTCAAGCTATTCTCACCCCGTTCAGTACAACGTGTTAGTACATACATAGACACACATCACAAACAATAAACCTGTTACCAAACATTCTGAGAGATAAACATGTACATTTCCTCGTTTATGGACTTTGTTTTCTTTTGTTTGCCGGGATATTCCTGCGCGGGCCCTAAGCCTGTGGCTGGCCCACTAAGTGTTTATTGTTTCTTGCTTTTGTTTTATTTAAGCGGAGTATGAGTATTTATGACTCGTATGTCCGCTTCAGTAAGATTATACCCAATGTGTTTAACAACTTCTTCTCCTCTGTTGAGTCTAAGTTGATATCTTATTGGGCTTGTAACTGTGCACTGTGTTAGACAATGTTCCAGTGGTCTGTCGGGCCTTTCTCCACAGTGCTGACATTTCCTTCTGACCATAAGTAATGAATGAATCAGCCTTCCGCCAAGGTTCAACCCGTCCTCTCGGCTCATACGTCTCAGTTTGCAACCCTTCCTCCTGCTTAGATAGTACCTATTGTGATGATCGTCAATAGTCAGAATTCGTACGTTTTTAGCTTCTAGATAGTAGTGTACTGAGTAGTAAGGAATTGTTTTAAAATAAATGAAGCTAAAACATAAACTTAAATGTTCCTAGGCCTAGTGTAGCACACATATGTACTATATTAGGCCTCAGATATCGTGGCCTAGGGAGGTTGGGATAGGTTAGTTTAGTTTGTCAAAGCAACACAAGTAGAAAAAATAGTTTCCCGGTTTGTCCAACTCAATAGTTCAGATTTCTACCTTCTAATTTCGTTGTTCGTCGGTGCAACGTCTGTGTCTTTCCCTCTATTACAATTTTTTTTTTTTACCTTCCCTCCACCATTTCCTTTTACATTTCTCTTCTTTTCCCTTTCTTCTACACTTTTCCTTACCCCCCCCCGTTTCCTCCCCCCAGTTTCCCTTTCACAAGGCCTACTCTACATCTTACCAGGGAGGAATTTCCTCTGTTGAGACTGTATATATTCCCAGCACGCAGGACTTAAGATGAACGTGAGACGCGCCTCCCACTCCGAACTCCAAAATACATTTCGCATGCAGATTTTTCAAGATGCTGTTGTTATTTCGTTGTTATGGAAATTGTGTTGTTGCAAGACTTTCTCTCCACCATTAGTCCATTGGAAAATACACATGTAAGCAGTAAATAACTTGTCAGACACTTCTTAACGTAGGATCTTATGTTTGGGAAGAGGTTTCTTGAGGACTTTGATCCCGTTATGAATTCCAAGTAGAGGCGAAAGGGGCACTGGGAGGGTAGTTAGTCGAGTCATTTATTATGCACCCCATACCCATCCCGTGAGAGGTGTTGGAAATGGTTATAGAGACACATAACGGGTTCAGGAAATGAACCGTAGGTTGTGGAACCACCTACCTGCTCTGCGGTGGTATTATGCTTCCGGGTATTTGGAATAGGAAGCTTGTGCTTATTGAGGTACTTACCTGGTCCTTACCTTCGCCAGGATGCAACCCTACAACAATTACCTAACTCCAGGATAACAATTTTAAAGCTAGGCGAACAGACACGTCAGTTGAAAGGAAACATGTCCAACATTTATTTCTGTCCTGGCCGGGGAATTGAACTGATGTGAAGTCGAGAACACATCAGGGCAACCGGGCTTGTGTTGGTATGTGGGCCTACGGGCCGCTCCAAGCAACAGTCTAGTGGACCAAACTCTCACCAGTCAAGTCTGGCCTCAGGCCGGACTTGGGGAGTAGAAGAACTCCCAGAACTCCATCAAGCAGGTATCAACCAGGTATCATCAAAATGTCGCTGCGTGTACTATGTTCTGTGGCTCATTGTGATGGTTTCTAAGGATTCAGCATCCTGTCCTGTCCCTGGCCCTTCTATCCCATGAAACACTACCTCTCCTGTGAAGGGGAGGGGGTTAGGGGGGTAGGTTGCAATATGATCCAGAGGGCAGTAAAGTGGCTTGTGAAGCTTCTCTCCTGAACAAGGGATAGGATGTAGATTAAGTGTTCCTGCTCCCGGAGATGAGAACTGTGATCCTGGTGGGTGGTGGGTGGGGGCCACAGCTCTCTCTGGCTCCTACTGTGTCTCCTGGTGGGTGGGGGGTCACAGCTCTCTCTCGCTCCTACTGTGTCTCCTGGTGGGTGGGGTCCACAGCTCTCTCTGGCTCCTACTGTGTCTCCTGGTGGGTAGGGGGTCACAGCTCCCTCCCCCTGCTACTGTGTCTCCTGGTGGGTGGGGGCCCACAGTTCTCTCTGGCTCCTACTGTGTCTCCTGGTAGGTGGGGGCCCACAGTTCTCTCTGGCTCCTACTGTGTCTCCTGGTAGGTGGGGGCCCACAGTTCTCTCTGGCTCCTACTGTGTCTCCTGGTAGGTGGGGGTCCACAGTTCTCTCTGGCTCCTACTGTGTCTCCTGGTAGGTGGGGGCCCACAGTTCTCTCTGGCTCCTACTGTGTCTCTTGGTGGGTGGGGGCCACAGTTCTCTCTGGCTCCTACTGTGTCTCCTGGTGGGTGGGGGCCCACAGTTCTCTCTGGCTCCTACTGTGTCTCCTGGTAGGTGGGGGCCCACAGTTCTCTCTGGCTCCTACTGTGTCTCCTGGTAGGTGGGGGCCCACAGTTCTCTCTGGCTCCTACTGTGTCTCCTGATAGGTGGGGGCCCACAGTTCTCTCTGGCTCCTACTGTGTCTCCTGGTGGGTGGGGGCCCACAGTTCTCTCTGGCTCCTACTGTGTCTCCTGGTAGGTGGGGGCCCACAGTTCTCTCTGGCTCCTACTGTGTCTCCTGGTGGGTGGGGGCCCACAGTTCTCTCTGGCTCCTACTGTGTCTCCTGGTGGGTGGGCTTGAATATTGTCTTTATACGACGACCTCGTTATTACGGCACCAGATAAATATATTAAAAGAAAGTTAGAACGTTGCAGTCCACAGTCCAAATAATGAGTCAGGATATATATATATATATATATATATATATATATATATATATATATATATATATATATATATATATATGTATGTGTCATTTACGCCGCCACTGACGAAACCTGTACATCTTTCGGTAGAGTAAGACCAGAGGCCACCGGTAGACGCTGAAAAGGAAAATGTGCTGAAGGAATGTAAGGAAATACTCTTACCTGTACTGGTAGTCAAAGAATGGAATGAAAGAAGAAAGAAGTTATGAAAGCCATCTCCATCCACAACTTTAAGGCCAGATTCGACAAAGAATTTGAATGGTATTAACCAGGTATCAACCTGGTATTGACGGTTGAATTGTAACGCAACAGGTTATCTTGAGGATATCTTGAGATGATTTCGGGGCTTAACATCCCCGCGGCCCGATCCTCGATTAGGCCTCCTTTTTTGTTACAACCCCCACCCCCCCACCCCAGGAAGCACCCCGTAGCAGCTGTCTAACTCCCAGGTACCTATTTACCTCTAGGTGAACTGGGCATCGGGGTGAAAGAAACTCTTGCTTATTTGTTTCCGCCTCCACCGGGGATCGAACCCGGAACCTCATGACTATGAATCCCGAGGTCTGTCCACTCAGTTGGCTTGAACAGGCCTTGAACACGGGGCATAGAGAGCTAGATTTAAGACTGTTGTCTCTACCTGCTGTTGGTTCAGGGAAGAGAAATGTCTCCGTGGTCCCGGCTCTGACCAAGCCTGCTGGTTTGGTGATCTGGTCAACCAGGCTGTTAGACTCTGCTACTCGTAGCCTGACGTAGGACGCCAAGCCCGGTTCATCAGTTATCGTTTCATTATCAAGTTCTCTATTCAACACCGTCAGAGGTCGGCCAGTTATGCCCCCCTTATGTTCGTTATGTTTAGAGGGAGTGTTGAAAAGTCTTGGGCCCTTCGTGTCAATCTGGAAACCTTCGCTTAATCCGGGTAATGTGATTCGGTAAATTCGTCATATCATTTAATGAAGTGTGAACCAGCCAATCATCGAGAAGTATCGAAGGTGGCAGGGCGTGTCCGTGGCCGCCAGGGTGTCATGAGGGCTGTGGCAGGGCGTGTCCGTGGCCACCAGGGTGTCATGAGGGCTGTGGCAGGGCGTGTCCGTGGCCACCAAGGTGTCACGTGGGCTGTGGCAGGACGTGTCCGTGGCCACCAAGGTGTCACGTGGGCTGTGGCAGGGCGTGTCCGTGGCCACCAAGGTGTCACGTGGGCTGTGGTAGGGCGTGTCCGTGGCCACCAAGGTGTCACGTGGGCTGTGCCAGGGCGTGTCCGTGGCCACCAGGGTGTCACGTGGGCTGTGGCAGGGCGTGTCCGTGGCCACCAGGGTGTCACGTGGGCTGTGGCAGGGCGTGTCCGTGGCCACCAGGGTGTCACGTGGGCTGTGGCAGGGTGTGCCTTGCCGTCCACAGTATCTCCCGCAGTAGGAAATATGACAGCGTAAAACAGACAAAAATGCGCTGCAAGGAAATTGCATGGAGTCTGGAGAGCGTTCACAGAATGTTAATACAACAGCGACCGCCTTCCAGGTGAGCGTTAACGCTGTTATGGTGATAGGGGGCGTGTCTCACCTCCCATGGGGGGAGGTGTTGGGGAACTGAGGGTGTAGGTAACGCTTTTATGGTGATGGGGGAGGGGGTCACCATCGATGCGTGGGGGGAGAGGCCTTTGGGGACTGATGGTGAAGGGGGGAGAAGGAAGGTATACCATGCCTGGTGAGGCCTGGTGTACATGATGTGGGTTCTGGGGAGTTCTTTTCCACACACACCCCCCAAGCCTGGCCTGAAGCCACGCTCCCTCATTACCTATTCCTCCCATCTGCCTCTCGTGTGAAGCATTGCTGCCTCTCGCCACCTCGTCTCTATCCCCAGCCTTCTTACCAAAGCACGACACGCGCGTACGAGAGGAGGGAGAAAGTGGAATGAACTGCGAGAAGGTCAGTCAGTCAGCGTCATTCACAACTTTGAAGACTTGGTGCGACACACACACACACACACACACACACACACATACACACACACACACACACACACACACACACACACACACACACACACACACACACACACACACACACACACACACACACACACACACACACACACGACGAGTCTTCAATCTCTTCAACAAATAATCGATAGGCACTAGGCTGGGTTCCGAGAGCTGGAGTTCATTCCCTGTTGGTGTCGGGTACAACATATAGGTAAGAACATAACAATTTGCCAACGCTGCCAGTTTTATTAATTTTCGAAACTAATGTACACATATTAAACTAAGATTAGTTTATCTTATTAGTCAGATCATATTAAACTGGCTGAACTAAACCTTGGTCACATAATTTTTATTTCTACCAGTAAACTGAACGTGCTGGTTGGAGCTGCATGAGACGTCACTGGCCTAAGTGACATATACAGCCTGTGAAAATATTGAGGCAATACAGTGGGTTCGAACCCTCGTCCCAGGACTACCGAGGCACATCATGGTCTGTTCGGTAGTGGGTATGCCTGGGAAGCCCAGGGATGAGAGTTCGAGCCCGTCGTATAGTCTCATATTGCGTCAATATGTGCACTGTTACCGCCGTGCTTTTTGCATTATTTTTTCAAAATGAACAGATTAGGTATTCTTGGGTAATAACCTTACGCTATAACCCAAGAATACCTAACCTCTGTTATAACTCAAGAATACCTAATCTCTGTTATAATCCAAGAATATCTTATAACCTTGGGTTATTTTCTCATTTTATGTGTATTCAAATAGCGGGCTAGATATTTGCTATTCTCTAAGTTGAGATTCAGGGAAGACCTGGGTAAATACTGGCACGGAAATAAGGTGATTGAATTATGGAACAAATTTCTGTGTGGTGACATGACAGACGTGGTATCGCTTGATTGTTTCAAACATAAGATTATATATATATATATATATATATATATATATATATATATATATATATATATATACATATATATATATATATATATATATATATATATATATATATACATATATATATATATATATATATATATATATATATATATATATATATATATATATATATATATATATAATATAATATAATATAACTGCGCCCCTGGAAGGGTGGCAGACAAGTGGCGTGGGACTGACTATACTTGCGTATCCAACCACATACATCAACCTCTCTGCCGGTCAAGCAGGAGCCGCGGCTACACACACAGAAGAATACAAGTCAACCAGGTACAGGGAATTAGATCATCGGTACAACTTCGTTCCAATAGGGTCTGAGACCCAGGGCCCATGGGGAGAGAGTGCAAGAAGGTTTCTTAAGGATCTTGGTTCCAGGCTCATTGACACTACAGGGCAAGACACTGCAGGGCAAGAAGAGACCCTAGAGCGGCTAAGTTTTCTTTTTCAGCGCCTCAGTGTCGCGATCCAGGGGGGGAATGCCCGCTGCGTCCTCGGTTCCTGCCCGGCGTCGGAGGAGTTCGAAGAAATCTACAGCCTCTAGGAAACAAACTTTCCCTTATGTCCTCTTAATGTTCATTTTTTTGTAAGCTATCATATATGTAACTGTATAACCTTGTATAATAAAGTGCATAACAAAAAAAAAGGGGGATGGTAGGAGAAGTGAACACTCATGCGTTACCTTAAGATTACCTTGAGGTGCTTCCGGGGCTTAGCGTCCCCGCGGCCCGGTCGACGACTAGGCCTCCTTGTTGCTGGTCAAACAGGCGTATTCAGAGTTAAATGACAAGTTTTTCTCTGAATGCTCTGTGTTCCCTTCCTCAAGGCTGTGGGTCCCTACAACTGCACCAGAGGTGGTACCCCCTCTATATATATATATATATATATATATATATATATATATATATATATATATATATATATATATAGTTTGGGTGGAGATAGGAGCCGCTTCGTATGGGCCAATAGGCATTGTGCGGTTACCTATTATGCTATATTACACCCATTAATAAGAAACTATGATGTTCCATCGCTTACGTGTCCCCAGGCACCGCCGGTCCTCGTATCAGCCTCTTGCCCAACGTTCTTTGGTAATTAAGTTAGCTTGGGAACCTTCGCCAGCCATCGCGGCAATATTCCCTTAATGCACACCTAATTTTGACTTCATTACAGCTAAAGCTCTGCCATTTTTAGCGCGGACCCGCAGTGAAGCCCACGCCAGGGAACACTTCGCCTGTAGTGTTAATACTCAACTTTGTCTTTCAGGGGGTAATAGCACGTTCTGGGGAAGTGTCTGCTTAGTTTGTAGTTAATTCAATGCGAAAATTCATCGAAAAAAATATAAGAAGTCCGTTATGTGTTATCTTCTTGAGGATATCTTGAGATGATTTCGGGGCTTAGTGTCCCCTCCTTTTTGTTACACACACCCAGGAAGCAGCTCGTAGCAGCTGTCTAATTCCCAGGTACCTATTTACTGCTAGGTGAATAGGTGCATCAGGGTGAAAAAACTGCCCATTTATTTCCGCCTCCATCGTGGATCAAATCCGGAACCTCAGGACTACGCTGTCCACTCAGCTGTCAGACCCCCGACAGATGCTTTAAGTTGCACATTAAATTCCAGCTGATAAAAGTTATTTTTTTTTATAAAAGAGTTTTGGTAGTTGGTTAGCCACTTTGTTATTACTTAACAAAGACAAACTTTCCACGACCTTGTGTGGAAAGAAGTCCGCGTAGATTTATGGCGTGAGCTTTATGAGGTCTTAGTGACGTCACACACCATGTAGAAAAACTGTTGCCTCTATACTTTCGTTAGGTTAGGATAGATTAAGATAGGATGGGCTATGTTAGGATAGGTCGGCTCGAGTTTCGTTTTAAAGAGAAGAGATGACGGAAGGATTACATACCTATCAAAGGTCTTAGACCTTACACACATGTTTTTTTGATGTGAGGACATAGCGTTTCTGCCCGAAACGCTATGCATGTTAATGGCTTTACAAGGATGTAAAACATCAATGTTATGTACTCTCATAAACCCAAGGTACCTTCTTGTATATAAATAAATAAATATATAAATAAATAAATATATGGATGTACAGTAAGACCAGCACCGTTGACCTGACAGCAGCAACACGACTATCATCTCTTGAGGTTATCTTGAGATGATTTCGAACGTTTGGACATTTTGCCCATTTGTCTCCGCCTCCACCGGGGGATCAAACCCTGAACCTCAGGACTATGAATCCGAATTAAGCGCTGTCCACTCAGCTGTTAGCTTACCTTCCTCATCCAAAAGCCTGATTTGTAAAATAGCTTTTCCAGATTAATACCAAATAGTTGACCACGCTTCCAGGGAACTTTTTTTTTCTCGTCTATTAAAACTGGAACAAGTTATTCGCCACCCATCCCCCTCCCTCCCTCCCCCCCCCCCCCCTGTGTGGCACCCCAGCTGGTCATGCAGCTTCTCCCATTGCCATTTATGTCGCAATTTTTTTTAATACGGAATCGTCTCCTCCGTTAAAAATGCGACGTGTTTGGTAAAAATTAAATCACCACAGAATTGACGGTTACTATGTATCGGTCTCGATAGGTTAGGTAAGTTGCTTGGGTTCCAGCGTTTCTGGTTAGGTAAAAAGTGGCATTTTTTCCCCGGAAGGGGAAGTGAACTATCAGGAGAAAGCGCAAAGCCATTACGACTATATATAGCACTTGGAAGGACTCGGGATAGGGATTGGTGATGGGACGGGGGGAAAGGATTAGTTCAATCCCCGACCGCCCAATCACTTTGGGCGGTCGGGGATTGAACGCCGACCTGCATGAAGCGAGACCGTCGCTCTTGGGGTGTGTGTCCCAGACTAGGTGTGTAGAGGTGTGCTGGTCCTCGAGGACGAGGCACGAGTGACGCAGGAGTTTACGTGCTGGGTCACGGCGCGCACCAGCCCCTTCATCTGCCTTTGTCGACCCCTGCTTAGTATTTATAACTACTCTCACGGCCCCCTTCCCTTAGACTCCCTTTAACCCGTCTCCCAGCCTCCTCCGCCCACAAGCCTGCCGCCCTCAAGCACGCCCCGCCGCCCACAAACGCGCCCCATTGCCCACAAACGGTCCCCATTGCCCACAAACGCGCCCCGCCGCCCACAAGCGCTCCCCGCCGCCCACAAGCGCTCCCCGCCGCCCACAAGCGCGCCCCGCCGCCTACAAGCGCTCCTCGCCGCCCACAAGCGCTCCCTGCCGCCCACAAGCGCTCCCCGCCGCCCACAAGCGTTCCCCGCCACCCACAAGCGCTCCCCACCGCCCAGCGAGTGTCGTTAAGGTAGGACGAAGTTGTAGGAATTACGCGGCTTATCTGAAAATACAAAGCCGATAATGACGTAAGGCTGGGGCGCTTGGAGCAGCGGCCCACTAACCTGGTCCCTGTATTGGCAGAGGTGACTGACTGTTTAATATTAATGTGCCATAAACCAGTGTGCTGGGGACGGGGGGGGGGGCGACGATGGATGGTTAAACTGGTCGGTCTTTATGGTAATGTATGACTGTCCCTTCTCCCTGTCTTCTCCCACTCGCCCTTCACCACCTGTTCCTCTTCTCTTACATGTTCTCTCATCATATTCCTGTTTTTTTTTTTAATATTTCTTAGTTCCCATTATCCGTTTCCCCTCCCTGTTTCCCTTCCTTCACCTCCATTCCCTTCATCATTCTATCCCTCTCTCTCTCTCATCTTTTATCTTTGCCTCGTCGTTCTCCCTCCTGTCCTTCTTTTCCTATCCTCATTTTCTCCTATATTTTCCCCCCGTTTGTCTTCTCTATCTCCTCTGGCTTCTCCTTCCCTTTCCTTCCACTTCACCGTCAATCTCTTCCCTCCCTCCCCTCCCTCCTTCCCTCTCCTCTCTCGGAAACAAAGATGTTTTAAAGACTTGGGTTTCCCGATAATATTGCCTTTCAGATCTTTATTTTGAAGCTTCAAGTTGCTGCTGTCCGTGGTAGCCTATTGGTCTATTCGAGGCACCTCAAGTTCTGTCGAACTACTTGAAACATCCTATTTATATCCACCTAAACTCATTTATATATCTAACCTTCGCTTATTCATATATATATATATATATATATATATATATATATATATATATATATATATATATATACATACATATATATATATATATATATATATATATATATATATATATATATATATATATATATATATATATACACGCAATGCTAGCTAACGGATATACATTTTACGTGTGTTCTTCATAGTGAGCTGCAACAGTACTTTATTGTCTTCTAATATTACCCCGAGGGGTGAGTTAATAGGGAAGTGTCACTCATTCCAAAGTATATAGATTGTGAGATATTGGACATTCAACTATAGAAGTTGAGTAAGGTGTTGTGGTAGTGTTAGTGATGGTTGTTGCTATGAGTGGTGGTGGTGGTGGTGGTGGGGGGGTACTTTTAAATGATGGTCATTATCTTGTTATCTTGTAGTCAAGTAGTTGTCATGGGGTAAAAAGCGGGCTGGCACACACACACACACACACACACACACACACACACACACACACACACACACACACACACACACACACACACACACACACACACACACACACATTTGGTTGAGAAATGGAATACATTAGGCAGTAAGGTGGTGGAGGCAGACTCCATACACAGTTTCAAGTGTAGATATGACAGAGCCCAGTAGGCTCAGGAATCTGTACACCGGTTGATGGACAGTTGAGAGGTGGGACCAAAGAGTCAGAGCTCAACCCCCTGTAACACGGGTTTGAGGTCCCTCTCTCTTTACTTCCTTCTTTCTACTCCCTCTACCCGTATTCTTGCCTTTATTTCTAAACCAAGGGACTCCAAAACTTTTAACAAAGCCAACTCCACGCCACGTGGTCCTAAGACGATTGACCGACTTAGGATTCTACACCCAGTATGACGTGACCTAAGCTCTGAACAAAACCCTAGAGTCACCTCTGCTGCCACCACCAGACCAGTAATACAAGAGCAATGATCGAGGTCTGGATCGATCACGCTAATTAATCAACCTAGGGGCTTGATCCCCACTATAAACGATGACCTTGAGTGTGGAATAAATTACACGGTAATGATGATTCCGATTCGATGTTAGAATCGGCGCCCAATACAACTCTGCCTCGTGTGGACCACGTGACCAGGACAAGTTTACACATAACCAAATGGAAACAATAAAATGCAAATTAATAACAAATTTAATTTATTAAAAGAAAACTAAAACAAAATCTAAATGTGTTCACTCCCTATCACTTTAACACTCCCTACTTGACCTGAATGGCAAATGAGAAGACTATTTCTATACATAACCATAGCAACTATACCTTGGGCGACCAGCTAGATGTCTTGGGGAGAGGTAAGATGTTTGACCTCTCCCAGCTGCTCCCGTATTCACACTGACTTGTCCTCGTCTGGCCTAGCCCAGACTAGAACCTTGTATTGTTCCGCATCGCTTACCCAGTTACTTTAGCACGGTTAAGTTATAACAATTATCCTCTGTTTATACTGAATTGATCCAGACTGGTTGAATTATTTTACTGAATTAAATTACAAACATCTAACGGCAGAGCTGTTCCCGATCACAAAAATGGTTATTAAAACTTTGAGAAATATTAGACATGTCAACCCTGCTGACCTATGACCGCCGGTCACTCCGCCTTAAAAGTTAGATCCGATTCGTGACGTCACTGATGGTGACTTAAACTCAATAATTAGAATACTCTTGATATTGTATCCAGTACTATTATACAATACAATTTTAATGCAAAATGAATAAAGGCTAATTTTCTCTAATTTACTGAATACTATAGGATGATTCATTATACGCAGATATGAACAAAGCGTCGGTTATTTCCACCGCGAATTCCCCTGGGGGTCAGGTCACCATGCGGCTCAGCTTCCCATTCTCTTTTGTCGATAAACCACTCTGGATAATTCTTACAACAGCCTAGTTTGTTACAACCCCCCCGCACAAGCACTTAGTAAACCTTGTTAATTTGTTAAAATTCACGAGGTTTAGTATCCAAACCCACAATTCAACTCATGCCACAAACAAAAGCTAACCTAACTAATAAAATTTGACAAATAATAGTCCAACATCATAATGAACATGTTCATATTTCATAAATTTCTCAGCTGTCAACTGACAGCAATCCTCTAATATCAGGAAACATACATCCTATCCTTACTGACATAGCTAAATAACATGTCCCTACTCTACCATCAAAACTAGCTATTAAACTCTCTTGGCTCTTCACTAGCCAAGTCCATGTGTCCTCTAGAGCCGGCCACACCGTGCTCAAACATAACATTAAAGTTATATCATCAGACTGAACTTTCAGTCATCCGGGAGCGTACTACGGAACTATCAAGTTCACATCCGTGTACTAACCACTCCCCATCAAGGAACACACCTAACGTTTATTACATGTATCTAAAAATAAAAATTCCTATACTATATCACAGGTTTCAGCTGACTGTACAGCCAAGTGTTCTCACTCACTAGAAGTGTCAATGTTTATATTGGTCCGCCTCTCCTGTGTTCAAACATTCTGAAAAAAATAGCACAACATAATTTTCCATAACCGTTTGTTCTGGGCTGAGACAATTACACAGGGGCTTCGATTTTGATTACTGACCAATTTATAGAGTAAAATTCATATTATACCAAAATTATTATTTTAAAGCTGTTTTTCAACATTTATAAAGTATTGATTCTAAATCTGTTTTTCAACATTTAAACAAAAGTGTCCAGATGTTCTTTACACAGATGTTCAGAGCCAACTTTGTTGTTTGTATCAATTGTTCATATTGAGTAATCGAGAAAAAAAAATCGATGCTGCTGGATGCTGAATGTAGTCGCTGACGATGACGGTGTCGATCTTGCTTCTCCCCATGTGTAGACATCAATACCTGGTCCTCTTGTACTCCCATCCGGTACTCCTGAATGACGACAGAGTGTAGTAGAGCGGAGTGCCAAGTGACAGCTGTAGAATACTGTTACTTCGGCCATTAATCTTGCTCTCGACAGTCCACACGCCTTCATATCAATCACAGTTCACACGGCAGTCTTGATGTTAAACTTGTCGCAGATGCCCACAGCAGAGCAGGACTGGATGTACCAACGGTGTCTCTTAGCAGGAGTGGTGTCCGAAGGTCGTAGAGGCGGGTTGCTTGTTTGCAGAACAGGTGAATCTCGTCTTCCATCATTGCTCACGTCATCTCAGGCGTTTCTTGATGTCACCAGGTTACTAGGCCGTAAACACCAACTGTGTATACCCTCGTACCGCCGACTTTAGGCCAAAGGAGACAATTTTGCGACCTTCTATTGGCGAGTCCCGGTACTCTGTAGGGAAACCGTGCCTTCCACCTGTGACCGCCTTACTTCTGCTTTCTTGTTACTTCAGATGACGTAATCATTAATCTTCCGGCGAAATTCTTGAGTACTGCTACGTGCTTTCCATTTCTTGACCTCTCCTCCAACACTGCTGGACTGACTGCAGTCTTGATGACGCAGCAGGTGGGTATTGGTGATCTCGAGACAGCTACCCCGGCGTTGTATGGCACCTCCGGTGACTGCTATAATGTGGGTAGCTCGCTGGCCCTGACAACCTCGTTAGTGACGTGAGGCGTCGGCCGGGTGACTCTTGGACAGTCACTCATCCCCAAAGTAACTGATGTATGGGTTACTGGGTCTGGTGGGGGGAGGGCTTTGTGTAACGTGCCTCCCCCCTCGGTCTTTACAGACAAGGGTTCACGTGTGGCTGGAACAACTGGGTCGGTGTACCAATCAGACCTGGGAACAGACAGACACAACACAGCGGAAGCATAGATATACTCTGGGTTTGGTGGAGGTGGAACCCCAGAGCACGGTAAAAGTTGCTACCTGAGTCAAGTATAGACATAGTACATCTCATTGCCTTTACAGGAAAATCTAATGAATACTAAATTATACTAACCAAGGAAGTTACTTTACTGTATAGCGCGAGATCTCGTCACCATAGGGTGGCGAGACTGCACCTGACTACTGATGAGCGATGACAGAGGGTCATCCTCATCTTCTGACTCGTCGGTGAAGCCATGAGTCAGCACTGCTGAGTCAGGAACTAGACCCGCTGAAGGCAGTTCTAATTCCTCTCTAGCATGATAATGTTTCAATTTATTCACGTGAATTGTCCTTTCCACCTGGTCCTCGAACACTCCTTTTATAACAAGATTAACCGGCCCCGCCCTTTTAATTACTCTATAGGGTCCTCGCCACCTCGGAGCTAGTTTCCTGCTCTGATTGGCGGGCGCAGCCTCATTCACTCTCAATACGAGGCTTCCTTCCTTCAACTCAAGAGGGCGCACTTTCTTGTCATAAAAATGAGCATACCGAGTCCGTGCCTTCTTGGACGCTTCAGCTGCAATATTCCATGCATTTCTCATTTTTCCAAGGACCTCTGAAGGATAGTCCTCCCCGTATGCAACATTATGTCTGTTAAGCAGACCTGACGGGAAATTGCATGAATTACCAGTAAACAAATGAAGTGGTTGGGTGTTAATTGATTGGTGGATGGCAGTATTCAAGGCGAACTGAACATAGGGTAGGTGTTCATCCCAGGTGTTTGCATCATGTTCAGCAAGGATTGCAAGCATATCCTTGACTGAACGATTAGTCCGTTCCGTCATTCCGTTTGCTTGTGGGTGGTAGGCCGTTGTAAAAGCCGAAGTTGTCTCTAAAATCTTACAAACTTCTCTAAATATATTCCCATTGAATTCTTGACCCCGGTCAGAGACTAAAACTTTAGGAGGTCCGAATACAGTAACGAACCTACGCAAGAATGCATCTGCAACCGTACGAGAATCCTTCTGAGGTAATGCAACTAGTGTAGTGTATCTAGACAGATGGTCAACTAGTACCAACACATATCTATTTCCTGAATGACTGTGGTGTAAATCAATCAGATCGGCCCCCACACGATCTAACGGTTCGCGAATTTCAGGAAATTCCTGAAGTGGGGCTTGTACCTTAAGGGTACCTTTCCTCCTCTGGCAACGAGGGCACGACTTCACGAAATTGATTACCTCAGAAAGTAATCCTGGAAAATAAAATAGAGACTTTGCTTTTAAGAGTGTTTTAAAGATCCCCGGATGCCCTGCAATTTTTGAAGCATGTGCAAGCTTTAACGCTGATGACCGCAACGCGTCCGGAATAACTAGCTGAAATACTGCCCTATCATTCTGGCTATTAACATAATACAGGACGCCCTGTTTCATCCCAAAATCATGTATAGGTAAGTTCTTTTTCTTTTTCGGGTATTTTCCTCCCTCTAAATACTCAATAATTTCTTTCCATCTAGGCTCGCTCATCTGGTATTTTCTCATTTTATCTGATGGAATGGTTTCAATGTTTTCATTAATCTGCATTGCCGCTATATTTCTACTTAGCGTATCTGGCACAACATGTGCTGGACCAGGCTTGTACAAGATCTGGAATGAGTGGGCCGAAAGTTCGTGAGACCAGCGTGACATTCGTGGGCATTTTGTTCGCTTCTTAAATATGTGTGTTAACGCTCGATGGTCTGTGTAGATTACAAAATGCCGCTGAAATAGGTAAGGCTCGAAATACCTAACTGATTCTACTACTGCCAGTGCCTCCCGATCCGTAGCTGAATAACGAACTTCAGGTCCTTTGACCTTCCTACTGAAATAGGCTACTGGATGGGGTAAATTATCTGCGTCTCGCTGAATTAAGCACCCGCCAATAGCTATACCGCTGGCGTCAGTGTGCACTTCCCACTCTTTATCAAAATCAGGAATAGCCAATACCGGTGTCGTGATTAGTTGGTCTTTCAGTTTGCGATAGGCCTCGTCATGTTCTGATTTCCACACAAACTTCGCATTTTTCTTTGTCAGATCAGTCAGGGGTGCTGAAATGCCAGCGAAACCTTCAATGTGACGACGAAAATATCCGGCCGCCCCCAAAAACCTACGCACGTCCTTTGCTGTCCTTGGAATAGGCATGTCAGCAATGGCGCGGCAAGAATCTGGGTCAGGTCGGATACCGTCTGGGCACACCTGGAACCCCAGAAATTTGAATTTCTGAGCCGCCAAGGTGCACTTCTGAACATTCAGCCTGAAACCTGCCTGATCTAACAATTTCAAAGTCTCAGTCAAGTCCTGTAGGTGTTCCTCAAACGTCCTGGAATATATCACAACATCATCCAGGTACGCTAAAGAATGTCTACCCAGTACCGGACTAAGGATAAAGTTGATGGCCCTCTGAAACGACGAAGGCGCTGTCTTCAAACCAAACGGCATCCTACGGAATTGATAAGTGTGCCTACCATCCGAGAATGCTGTTTTTTCCCTATCCTGTTCTGCCACCGGAATCGCCCAATACGCCGATTTTGCGTCAAGAGTTGAGAAATACTTAGCAGCACCAAATTGATCTATTATCTCCTGTATTCGGGGCAACGGATACACATCACCCTTAGTTAGTTCGTTCACCTTCCGGTAGTCAACACAGAAACGATAACTACCGTCCGGTTTCCGAACTAGCACAACAGGAGAGAGCCACGGTGACGTACTAGGCTCTATCACGCCCTGTCTCAACATTTTCTGGCACTCCTCCCTGATAATGTTCTTTGCCTGTTCCGGCAACCTCCACTGTCTTGTGTACACAGGCAAATGGTCACCAGTTGGAATGGTGTGCTCGATCTTATCAAGGAGACCAATCTGGTCATCCTCTGTCGCAAACAATTTCGGGAATTTTCGTAAAACTCCTCTCAGTGCCTTCCTATCTGCCTGTGCAACATGTTGCAAATCAAGTGCTGAAATTAATTTTTCCACTTCCTCAACATTCTGTGCAACATTTCTCGTCTGGTATTGTACTTTGGATGGTGTTTTAGTGTTCAACATTTTTAGTGCACTACATTGTGCAGTGACGGCTGGCGTCTCAGCTGACTCATGGTGAAAGATTTCTGTGTCCTCCACCATGGTTCCCTGAGATACCCTATCACCTGCCCTGAAGCGAAAAGTCTTATGTGAAAGATTGACAACTGGAATGAGTGCACCTTTATCGAGCACTACAACTAAGTGATGAGGAATTAATAAACTATCACATCTCCCAGCCACCTGAAGGGTGGTACCTGGTTGTATGTGACGTCCCACGGCTACTTTAATAAATTTAACAGAATGTGGTGGGCAACTCTGTTTGGTCAATGCATGCAAGGCGCATGACCTCTTAACTGTGTCTGGAAGAGACTTAAAAATCAATTTTGGATAGTGCGCATTATATTTCAGCTTCCTCTTAATTGAAGCTACAACTGGGGGATGGTCGATCATCTCCACTGGGTAGGAAGTCTGTCCCAACTGCAACCTGCAGTTCCTAGCCCCTTTTTGAGCAGACAAGGAATAATTAAATCGCGACAGAAAATCAGTTCCCATTAAGATGTGACCAGGAAAATCAAGGTTCTCTACGATCGTACATGTGTGAGGCTGCAATGCCCCATCAATCTCAAAATTAACTGTACCTTGACCTACGATCTCAATCTTCTCCCCATTGACCGCTGTTAATGTCTTTGCGCAACGTTGAAGACGTGCATACTTAAAATTGCTGAAGGCTGACTTTTTAATTACCGTAGCCTGGCTTCCTGTATCAACAAAAGCTGTCAATCTCACACCTTCCACTTTCACCTCAAAAGTAGGCCTGCCATCACTAGGAGCCTGCTTTCATGCTTTCGTAGGAGTGACTTCGCAATCCCTCTGTATATGCCCGCGCTTCCAGCAGGAGTAACACCTCCGCGGATCTCTGTTGGTACCCCGCGCAGGGTGGCTCGAACTTGCAGCTGAGGGCTGCTTCCCGCCTGATGAACCCGCGCCACAGTGACTCTGCTCGGCTCCCTCGCCTTTACTTAACGCCTCTACGTATGGCGACAACTGAGTGCCCGGCGTCTCCGTGCGCATCTGCCTGTCTAAGGCTGTGGCGGCCTGGGGTTGGGGTTGAGGTATGGTGTGGGTGGCCTCGGGTTGGGGTGTGGATTGAGGTTGGGGTTGAGGTATGGTGTGGGTGACCTCAGGCTGGGGTGTGGATGGAGGTTGGGGTTGAGGTATGGTGTGGGTGGCCTCGGGTTGGGGTGTGGATTGAGGTTGGGGTTGAGGTATGGTGTGGGTGACCTCAGGCTGGGGTGTGGATTGGGGTTGGGGTGGGTATGGGGTGGCCTGGGGCTGGAATGGGTATGGGTATGGGTATGGGGTGGCCTGGGGTTGGAATGGGTATGGGTATGGGGTGGCCTGGGGTTGGTATGGGTATGGGGTGGCCTGGGGTTGGTATGGGTATGGGGTGGCCTGGGGTTGGTATGGGTATGGGGTGGCCTGGGGTTGGTATGGGTATGGGGTGGCCTGGGGTTGGAATGGGTATGGAGTGGCCTGGGGTTGGGGGAAGGGTTGGTATGGGAACTGAGGATGGGGTTGGTATTGTTGTAGTGACGGATGAGGTGTACCTAGGTGGTCCCCAGTGGTGTCGGAAGAGGTGCTGTCCTCTACACTTCCACTTCCACTCCCACTGGTCCCCACTGACTGGTCATTATCTGGGTTAAACATTTTCTGTGATTCCTGGTGTGCCACGTCTCTTCTAAACTATCCTTTAGTACACCCTCGACCCGGACTCACTACAACCGTGATCTTACACAAATAATAAAAATCACAACTCTATTCTAAGAGAAAACTACTAAATTCCCAAAATAGGAAATACACCGATTTATCGAGAGAATCGCTGAAGTGAATCCAATGAATGAGTATCTGCCCCGCACTCGTGTCTGACCGTGAAATATCCCGCAGTTCTATTGCTGAAACCCAAGTCCTTTACGTTAAAAAAAATTAAAGAATCTAATTTATATAAAACAATTTAAATGATAACGCAACTAACGCGCAGCACTCGTGATGGATTAATAAAGAATATTTACTGTACTTGAATACTAAACGCGCTTGAAGTGAGCAGCGTGGCCACTGATGACTGATGGAGCGGGACCAGCTGCGCTGAAAAAAACTAAGTCCCGCGCTTTTTCGCTTAAACGCTGAAAAATCAAAATTTTTGTTCTGAAGGAAAATAACTAGTTTTACGTTAATAAACCGCTCTAGCGATTAATATAGACACCCAGGACCTATAAATGCTTACTAAAAATTGAATTTTTATCAAAAAAACTACGTTTTTACTCAATTGTTGGACTCTGCCAATTTTCCTGACTCCGAGGGAAAAAAATTTCTATCACCCCAAATATCACAAAACTCTAATTCACAAAAATTTGGGTTTCTCGTTTCCAGATATAAATACGTTATTATTTACTACTGACGTTGTATACAGAACAATACTGACACTTCGGGCGGTTTCAACACTCACTAATTCGAATTTTCGTCAAAATCCGAGATTTTCACCTCAAATGGACTCTGACAAAATTACAACACGATTTTCTCGAAAAATAACTAAATTCGGCAAAAATGTAATTATCACTGTTTAATGCCTTACGAACAGAATTACGTCCCTTGCGCGCACTAGAGAGTAATACTGACCCCAGAATATACACGAAACATGAAAATTAGAATTTCCGCCAAAAAGTCAGATTCTAGCCCAAGCTGGACTTAGAAAATTTTCCACCTACGTTTCTACTGAAAACAGAATTCTAAGTCTACAAACACAATTCTACCGTCTTACTGGTAAAAACTAGAAAATATCACTCGCATCGACTGGAGAATCCTAATGACGCCCAGATCATACACGTGACCCACGAATACAAATTAATTAGTTAACGAGTTTCCGACATCGACTTAGCCGAAAACTTATCCCAAAATACTTAGAAATATTCCACGGACAAATAACATTTACACGCAACTTACTATCCCTTAAACTCCTTCACTTATCTATCGTGACCGACATATAGCCCTAAGTCCAGAGGATTAACTACACTCTAGCAACAACGCCTCTGACTTAGACTAATAGAACAGGGAATAACAAAACTTAACGTACGCACTTAGCCTAATATGCAAGAAAACGCTAAACACTTGGGAAAAATTTTAACCGGGGATTGAATTTAGGGGAAAAAATTAATCTAGAACAACGCAAATAAACGGAAATTACTTTATAAATTGAAGTATACTTAATTAAAAAAAATGCACTCGACTTAATCTTATAATTGTTCCTACCGGCTCGCCGTACCACACCTAGCCTAGGGGCCACACCCTCTAGGTTCCAACAGAGCGACACGCAGCTTTCAGCAACAATTATGACTAGGGACGACTCAACCTCCACTAAGTGTGCGATCACTTAGTTGTTGAATCGCTGCTAGGTAGGTTACTAGTCCGTCCCTCGGAGGCCGCAACGCCCTTCACGGATTACGTTTTTCCTAGCGTTTTGGGTCGTCTAATAACGCCCTCGGACTATCTACTGGCGTCCCACAGATATATCCGCCCCCGACAGCCCTCAAGGAACTGCTGTTGAGAGTATGGTGGCTCCCAACACCTCTGAATTAATTGCAATGGGTCGAGTATGGTACCCAGTCCAATCAACTCGGAGCGGTCTCGTTTTCAATAAATCTAATTTTAACAACCTAATCTTACTAACTAAACCTTAATCATATCAGCCCGCATGACCCAAGATTCGCCAATCCCCACTCAAACGCACTTGTGGGGCGCACTGCTAATCCTGACCCGCGGCTGTCTCCTTAGCATCCGCGCACGTGTTCGAACGGCTAGACGCGTGAGCCTTTCAACAATTTCAAACAAAATTGTTGAAACCACCGCTGTGCACCATTGTAACACGGGTTTGGGTTCCTCTCACTTTACTTCCTTCTTTCTACTCCCTCTACCCGTATTCTTGCCTTTATTTCTAAACCAAGGGACTCCAAAACTTTTAACAAAGCCAACTCCACGCCACGTGGTCCTAAGACGATTGACCGACTTAGGATTCTACACCCAGTATGACGTGACCTAAGCTCTGAACAAAACCCTAGAGTCACCTCTGCTGCCACCACCAGACCAGTAATACAAGAGCAATGATCGAGGTCTGGATCGATCACGCTAATTAATCAACCTAGGGGCTTGATCCCCACTATAAACGATGACCTTGAGTGTGGAATAAATTACACGGTAATGATGATTCCGATTCGATGTTAGAATCGGCGCCCAATACAACTCTGCCTCGTGTGGACCACGTGACCAGGACAAGTTTACACATAACCAAATGGAAACAATAAAATGCAAATTAATAACAAATTTAATTTATTAAAAGAAAACTAAAACAAAATCTAAATGTGTTCACTCCCTATCACTTTAACACTCCCTACTTGACCTGAATGGCAAATGAGAAGACTATTTCTATACATAACCATAGCAACTATACCTTGGGCGACCAGCTAGATGTCTTGGGGAGAGGTAAGATGTTTGACCTCTCCCAGCTGCTCCCGTATTCACACTGACTTGTCCTCGTCTGGCCTAGCCCAGACTAGAACCTTGTATTGTTCCGCATCGCTTACCCAGTTACTTTAGCACGGTTAAGTTATAACAATTATCCTCTGTTTATACTGAATTGATCCAGACTGGTTGAATTATTTTACTGAATTAAATTACAAACATCTAACGGCAGAGCTGTTCCCGATCACAAAAATGGTTATTAAAACTTTGAGAAATATTAGACATGTCAACCCTGCTGACCTATGACCGCCGGTCACTCCGCCTTAAAAGTTAGATCCGATTCGTGACGTCACTGATGGTGACTTAAACTCAATAATTAGAATACTCTTGATATTGTATCCAGTACTATTATACAATACAATTTTAATGCAAAATGAATAAAGGCTAATTTTCTCTAATTTACTGAATACTATAGGATGATTCATTATACGCAGATATGAACAAAGCGTCGGTTATTTCCACCGCGAATTCCCCTGGGGGTCAGGTCACCATGCGGCTCAGCTTCCCATTCTCTTTTGTCGATAAACCACTCTGGATAATTCTTACAACAGCCTAGTTTGTTACACCCCGCAAGCACAAATAGGTGAGAACAAATAGGTAAGCACGCGTGCTATCTACAATACATGACAGAACTATCGGAAATATAAAGGAATGTCATTTTGTTGTGCTCTGTTAGGATTTTAGGCCTTAGACAAGATTCTGGAAACCGGTTAAAAGTGTTGCAGGTATCGTGAGAGGGGGGGGGGGGGGAAGGGGAGGGGAGGTGTTGAGCTCTCGGCACGTCAACAAGTCACAATTTTTATAGCAACACAGTTGTTCACTCCTGTACGCCCCTATGGACAAAACAAACATGTTTCCGTCCATACTTTGGTCGAGTCTTAAGTGTGTTGAAACGAGCATGTGTTCTACCAGTATATATATATATATATATATATATATATATATATATATATATATATATATATATATATATATATATATATATATATATATATATATATATATATATATATATATATATATATATATATATATATTTATATAATACAGAAGAACATTTAAATCCAAAGTTTGAGGAAAGTTCAACAATGAGTTTGTTTTATCAAGATTTTTAATTTTAGTTCCACATTGATTTAAAATTCTTGAGTAGCTTAAGAAACTCAATAAAAGGTGAAATAAACCTTTTTTTGTTATCCATATTTTTATATATTGTATGAAATATGTTTTTCTTGGTTATGCTTTCTCGGCATGTGTGATCCTCTATATAGCGGCCCGCAGGCCCATGGAGCGGCCCGCAGGCCCATGGAGCGGTCAGCAGGCCCATGGAGCGGCCCGCAGGCCCATGGAGCGGCCCGCAGGCCCATGGAGGGGCCCGCAGGCCCATGGAGCGACCCGCAGGCCCTTGGAGCGGCCCGTAGGCTATCACCCAGGCTATTAAGGTGATCAGTGTCATTGTGTCTGTCTTTAACGCAAAGTTATGAGGCAGATGGTCTTTGTATGAGACGGTGTTACTCTGTGAAAGAGACAGGAGAGAGAGAGAGAGAGAGAGAGAGAGAGAGAGAGAGAGAGAGGCAGCAGAACTTTGTCATCTCTTTATCTGAGAGAGAAAGAACAGAGGAAGAGCCAGAAACAAAATGTGTACCGAAAAGGACACACTGTGAGACGGGGAATAAGGAGAGTGTAAACAGAGAGCGAGAGGAAAACCAATAAGAGAGCGAATAGAGGATGAGTGAACCTTAAGTGCTCCAAGAGGAAGGTGGTGGAGACCCTTCACGAGGCGCCTGGCCAGCTAGATTGTACTGGCTACGTCGCCGACCAGCAGACTGCCGGCACCAACAGTCTATTTCATCCAACTCAAAGTTACTATGGAATGGCGGCGTCTCAAATCATCTAGGACTAGCGGCAATATACCTACTTTGTCCTCTCATCTAATATGTCGTATTTTTAACGGAATGGATTAATTCGAGAAAAATGCTACGTTCAATAATATTAAAACAATAATGTTGACGTTTTGTATGCCTCGTCTGTTCAATGTGAAAATGAACTTTGGACTGTGTTCCTCACGTGTGCCCCAAAGAATGAGGTGATTTGGTAAAATGCTATGCCCAAGATTACTATCCGAGTGCCGGCGGTGGGGTGGTTCAAATAGCCTCGGCTATCACCTCATTATGTCCGGTCGTGATGGTCAAGTGGATTAAGGCGTCTTGTACATACCAGTTGCGTGGCTCCTGGGAGTATGGGTTCGAGTCACTTCTGAAGTGTGAGTTTTCAGTTGCATATTGTCCTGGGGACCATTCAGGCTTGTTCGCATTTGTGTTCCTCACGTGTGCCCCAAAGAATGAGGTGATTTGGTAAAATGCTATGCCCAAGATTACTATCCGAGTGCCGGCGGTGGGGTGGTTCAAATAGCCTCGGCTATCACCTCATTATGTCCGGTCGTGATGGTCAAGTGGATTAAGGCGTCTTGTACATACCAGTTGCGTGGCTCCTGGGAGTATGGGTTCGAGTCACTTCTGGGGTGTGAGTTTTCAGTTGCATATTGTCCTGGGGACCATTCAGGCTTGTTCGCATTTGTGTTCCTCACGTGTGCCCCAAAGAATGAGGTGATTTGGTAAAATGCTATGCCCAAGATTACTATCCGAGTGCCGGCGGTGGGGTGGTTCAAATAGCCTCGGCTATCACCTCATTATGTCCGGTCGTGATGGTCAAGTGGATTAAGGCGTCTTGTACATACCAGTTGCGTGGCTCCTGGGAGTATGGGTTCGAGTCACTTCTGGGGTGTGAGTTTTCAGTTGCATATTGTCCTGGGGACCATTCAGGCTTGTTCGCATTTGTGTTCCTCACGTGTGCCCCAAAGAATGAGGTGATTTGGTAAAATGCTATGCCCAAGATTACTATCCGAGTGCCGGCGGTGGGGTGGTTCAAATAGCCTCGGCTATCACCTCATTATGTCCGGTCGTGATGGTCAAGTGGATTAAGGCGTCTTGTACATACCAGTTGCGTGGCTCCTGGGAGTATGGGTTCGAGTCACTTCTGGGGTGTGAGTTTTCAGTTGCATATTGTCCTGGGGACCATTCAGGCTTGTTCGCATTTGTGTTCCTCACGTGTGCCCCAAAGAATGAGGTGATTTGGTAAAATGCTATGCCCAAGATTACTATCCGAGTGCCGGCGGTGGGGTGGTTCAAATAGCCTCGGCTATCACCTCATTATGTCCGGTCGTGATGGTCAAGTGGATTAAGGCGTCTTGTACATACCAGTTGCGTGGCTCCTGGGAGTATGGGTTCGAGTCACTTCTGAAGTGTGAGTTTTCAGTTGCATATTGTCCTGGGGACCATTCAGGCTTGTTCGCATTTGTGTTCCTCACGTGTGCCCCAAAGAATGAGGTGATTTGGTAAAATGCTATGCCCAAGATTACTATCCGAGTGCCGGCGGTGGGGTGGTTCAAATAGCCTCGGCTATCACCTCATTATGTCTGGTCGTGATGGTCAAGTGGATTAAGGCGTCTTGTACATACCAGTTGCGTGGCTCCTGGGAGTATGGGTTCGAGTCACTTCTGGGGTGTGAGTTTTCAGTTATATATATATATATATATATATATATATATATATATATATATATATATATATATGTGTGTGTGTGTGTGTGTGTGTGTGTGTGTGTGTAGGTGGGTGTGTGTATACATGTATAAGTATATGTATGTATGTGTGTAGTAAATGAAATGAGGGGTTCAGTTTCCTGAACTCATCATGTGCCTCTGTAACCCATTCCACCACTGCCCAAGGGATGGGTATTCGGTGCATAATAAATAACTTAACCAAACTGGTGAAAGGAAACGTGTCCAAATGTTTTTGTACTGCTCGCGGATTGAAAGGGGACCCTCAAAATTTTGAGCCGAGGATGTAGACTACTGTGTCACAAGACCCATGTGAGAGAAGGTATGGGGTAAGTGAAACAGGAGAATGACATGGGGGGATGGGGAGGGAGGTTGTGCAGCTGGGGAGAGTGAACAATGGAAGTCCTTCACGCATTCCTCAGAAGTGAAAATATAAGTTTACTTGTCCGGGTTATGGAGTCCGGGGGAAAGATCATCCAGCTATTTATTCCTGGCTGTGAATGTCCGCCCCAGGGGGGAAAGGCGATTCTCGGAATGATCTCGTTCCTGAAGCACCGGAGGACGGGGAAGGAGGTTACGGCGGAGGACGGGGGAGAAGACTAAGGCGGAGGACGGGGTGGAGACTACAGCGAAGGAACCTGGGGCGGAGGAGGAGGAAGAGGCTAGGAAAGAGGAGGAGAATGGGGCGTCGTCGTCGTGTCCGTGTGGTGACGACACGAGGAAGGTGCCGGTGGTAGGCAGTGCTGGAGGCTATAACAGAGGGATAGGGGTAAACAAGTCCGGGCCAGGAGAGGGCAGGATAAAGGGCAGGAAATACTCTCGTTTAACCCCTCATTATTTCATCATGTAAGAGTCTGAGATATGTTTCTCTTTCTGCTAAATGCCGAGTTGTGATTCATATTTCAGACTACGAACAGGGGCGCCTAACAGCCTAGTTAACCAATCACATCAAATCCTATGTGACTTCCATGTCATACAAAAGTCGCACACCACAAACAAACAAAATCTCAAAACTACTCAAACACCCCACACACACACTCACCAGAGCTGAGGCTATCGTTTTGGACTCTCAATATCAGACCTCTGGTTCGAATCCCAGGCGGGACAAAAAAAAAGACTGAGCACGTTTCCTTTCACCTAATGTCTCTGTTCACTTTGCAGTTAAGTGGTACCCGAGAGTTAGGCAATAGTGATAATAGTCCAGGACCGACACGTCGTTAATTCCTTTTTCAGAAGAGTGGGGTTGTTTGTATCGAGTTATGACAATATTCAGCCTAATTGTAATGTTACATAAGGGTGTCGACGCTGCGCAGCGTGTCGAGATAAAAGACCTTCAGGTCAGCAATAAGGTCGTTGAATCAGTGTGGATAAATGTAGTCCGTGATGTCTTTCATTGTATAATGAAGTGTCACCTAACTGACTAGCGGACATAGGCACCGAGATTCGACAGACACCCGACAACTGAGGAAGCAGGGGGGGGCCCAGGAGAAGCAGCTCGACACCCCCGACACCAGGCAGAGCGGCGCGCTAGCCTGTTCCCCTCTGTGTAGTCTGTAGTGAAGTCGGTACCTGCTCATTACCTGAAAATACCCCCCCCCTCCCCTTTGATTTTAAAGGTCATTCTCGCCTCTCTGCTTTTCATTTACCAGTTAACCGAGTTTACTTGGCACAAAGAGTTCAAAAGCCTTGGGAGTTTACCTCTGTGAGGAGATTTGAGCTGTCGTGTAATGCGAGTTCCAATGTTTTTCTAACTTTTTTTTCCTGGAAATATGTGAAATATAGGAAATTTGCGCCTTTGAGGAGTCGACCAGGATTTTCATGTCAGTGTTCAGTCATTGTTTTCATATTTGATTTGACCGTAGAAATGAAGTTTGCTAGCCTAGTATACCAGACAACCAAGCAGGAGGCAGGGTCAGAGACCGGGCCGCGGGGACGTTGATCCCAGGAACAAAGACACAGGTAGTCAAGAGGCACGTATCCGCTTAGGGGATACGTACTGTACTTTTCTGTCTTTCAAAGTTGGGCTTTGGGCATCGCAGCTCTGGTGTAGATGTATCTGGTGAAGGCAGCCACTGTCACCTTGAACGCTCTTGGTCGTGTTATCTGCTGTTATCGTGTTGATATCAGGTGTCGGGCCAAGCGTGTGTATTCGACCCGTGTTCCCATATACCTGTCTGCACTCCACACATACATCATAGACTACACAACCACTCCATTCCTAGCACGACCCACACCCCACCGACCATCCCTAGCACGACCCACACCCCACCGCCCATCCCTAGCACGACCCACACCCCACCGCCCATTCCTAGCACGACCCCAAATGTACATAGCTTTTCTGTTACGTGGAGGAAGGAGATGTTGGTACGTGCTTGTAGAGTGATCCTCCTACGTAGCCTTCCATATCTATCGGTGACGACCTTAACGAACTGACACTCGACAGGTTATACTACAAAGTAATAAATAAAGGAAGATCTTTCTCCCGTGACAGACGATAGCTATAGAACCAGTGAAGAGCAGGGGTGCCATAGGCACAATCAGAGAACACTGTATAAACATCAGAGGTCCGCGGTTGTTCAACTTCCTCCCAGTGAGCATAAGAAATATTGCCGGAACAACCGTGGACATCTTCAAGAGAAAACTAGAGTGTTCAAGGAGTGCCGGACCAACCGGGCTGTGGTGGATATACGTGCCTGCGGGCCGCTCCAAGCAACAGCCTGTTGGAGTAAACTCTCACAAGTCAAGCCTGGCCTCGGGCCGGGCTTGGGGAGTAGAAGAACTCCCAGAACCCCATCAACCAGGTATCAAGCAGGTAACTGCCTGATTTGACCTTTTCTTGCCAACCGTTGAAAATATGTAACATTACAACGTGCTCGCTACTCTCGCCGTCTCCTAGCGGCAACAGTCTAATTAGTCTGTTAGTATTTATTTCGATGAGTTTGGTTTGAAAGGGTGGTGGGAATGGCTAGCGAGGGTGGTGGGCATGACTAGCGAGGATGGTGGGCATGGCTAGCGAGGATGGTGGGCATGGCTAGCGAGGGAAGTGGGCATGACTAGCGAGGGTGGTGGGCATGGCTAGCGAGGGTGGTGGGCATGGCTAGCGAGGGTGGTGGGCATGGCTAGCGAGGGTGGTGGGCATGACTAGCGAGGGTGGTGGGCATGACTAGCGAGGGTGGTGGGCATGACTAGCGAGGGTGGTGGGCATGACTAGCGAGGGTGGTGGGCATGGCTAGCGAGGGTGGTGGGCATGACTAGCGAGGGTGGTGGGCATGGCTAGCGAGGATGGTGGGCATGGCTAGCGAGGGTGGTGGGCATGGCTAGCGAGGGTGGTGGGCATGACTAGCGAGGGTGGTGGGCATGGCTAGCGAGGGTGGTGGGCATGGCTAGCGAGGGTGGTGGGCATGACTAGCGAGGGTGGTGGGCATGACTAGAGAGGATGGTGGGCATGACAAGCGAGGATGAATAGGCTATTGTGTAGACGAGTGTGTGGTGAGCGTGATGAGTGTGTGTGGGTGAGGGAGGGGTATTTAGGCCTGCCTAACAATAGACTACAGGGGAGGTGAGGTCTAGCTCCATATGCCCCGCCTACTTGCAGTATTTCTGTTCCTGGTGTCTTTTATATTAACTTAAATATCGTTCAATTTGTGTATATATATATATATATATATATATATATATATATATATATATATTTGGCATCAAAGTTATGGCTTGAAATGGCTTTTCGACGTCTTTCAATGTCTTCTATTTACCGACCATCTGTCCAGGTTGTGATTATTTTCTTCCTTTTCTTTGGCACATTTGTGTTTCCAATTTCTACCTGTTTTCTTGTTCTTGTTTTATTTGTTTTAAACCTTTGTAGTTATATGTTATGTGGCTGGCATGTCTTTGTTCCTTCTCTTTTCTAGGATTATGATATTGCGTCCCTCCCCTAACCTGTGACTGTGATTCAGGGAGAGGCGGATATGGTGATTGTAGGAGGGGGCAGTGTGACGGGTGTAGAAGGGGTGGTGGAGAGGATGAATGGTAGATGGAAGGGGGTGGGCGGTTTATGGTAGATATAGAGAGGTGGGGGGAGGCGCTTGACAGAGGGTGTGAGTTGAGGTAGTAATGGGTGCCAGAAGGAACGAAATAGGGATAGTGGGCGAAAAGTGGTGGTAGTATTGGGAGAAGAACTCCCAGAACCCCATCAACCAGGTAATCAACCAAGTAGTGCTGGCTTGACTAGGGGCGTCCCAACTCTAGTCATTTCCCAGGGGCTGGCCGTCCATCCGGGTAACATCCTTCCACCAGCGCCCCCTACCCAACCCCAGGCTCGTATAACAATTGCTGCGGGAACGTCCGTTCATTGGCTACGCTGGAGGGGAGGGAAGTGGAAGTAGCATCTCCGGTATGCTGTCACTTCCCCTGAAGGCTGGTTCCCATGTGACTAGTGCCCACCGCTTGAAGTATCAAGGTTATCAGATAGTAACCAGGCTGGACCTGCAAAAGTAGATGAACATTAAGTCATTAAAAAATAAACCGCATCGTATACTTACGTGTTTACTAGTTGTGTTTTTACGGGGGTTGAGCTTTGCTCTTTCGGCCCGCCTCTCAACTGTCAATCAACTGTTTACTAACTACTTTTTTTTTTCCACACCACACACACACACACACACACACACACCCCAGGAAGCAGCCCGTGACAGCTGACTAACTCCCAGGTACCTATTTACTGCTAGGTAACAGGGGCATTCAGGGTGAAAGAAACTTTGCCCATTTGTTTCTGCCTCGTGCAGGAATCGAACCCGCGCCACAGAATTACGAATCCTTACGTATAAGAACGTAAGTGGGTGCAATCTTAGGCAGCAGCCAGTGTTGTGTGCGGAAGGTTTAAGCCGCACGTCTCCATAGTCAACCAAATTTACCCCTGAAGACACCCTCCCACGGAGTCGCGTTGTTCACGACTGACGTTTTCTTCGCATCGAGCTCGATAGGTTAAGTGGGTTCATATGGTTCTGGTTATTCAAAACAGTTGCATTTCTTACGGAGTGGCAAGCCGAGAGAACGGGGCTGCTCTGCTTGTCAGATATAGGCACAGCAAGCGAGCACTAGGCACCCAAGCACTTGGGCTGGACGGTAGAGCGACGGTCACACTTCATGCAGGTAGGCGTTCAAACCCCGATCGTCAAAGTGATTGGGTACATTCCTTCCCAACACCCCACCTTTCCCGGCCCATCCCAAATCCTTATCCTGATCCTTTCCAAGTGTTATATAGTCGTAATGACTTGGCGCTTCCCCCTGATAGTTCCTTCTTAGGCAGAGATGCTGCCCAGGTCCCCATAATGTAAAAATATCTGCACAGGTTGGGCGAGTGGAGAGCTGCTAAGTTTACACACACAAGGGAGCGGGTTCCCCTTACTGTCTAGTGATGGTACCGGGGACCACCGGATCCACTACCCACTCGTCTATAGTCGGTACCTGGTGGGTTCGGATACAGCTACAGTTATGTAAATAATGTAGTCAAATTTTATATTAAATACATTACAAATGTACAACCATTTATAAATAGTTTATTTGATTTTATAATTTTTTTTTTACATTATGGGCTTCGTGTCCACGGAAACTACAAATCTAACTCAAATTTGCATATATCATGTAGGTGATATTAGTATTCCGTTCACCATTTCTCGTTTTGTGATTTTTTTTTTACGAGTTCACCTTCATGGAAAAGTAAATCAATTTGACGCGGTTATTACCTGGTGATTTATTGGGTGAAATGTGGTGCCGGGAACACATTTATCATAAGCAATGGCCCTATACCGTTATTATTATTAACATCTTTATTGACCAAAATTACTTTACAATTTTGCATAATCTGAGTAATTTAATTTAAGTATTATTACAGGGTGAAGATCATTCCACAAGGATGATATTGACTCACACAGGGCAGAGGATCCCGTGTCGTAATCAACTGGCTTCGGGTAATGCTGCTAGCAACATATTAGTAGGTCAAATCAAAATAAAAGTTAAAAGAAAAATCAGTAGGTTATGAGAACTAAACCACACACCAGAAGATGAGAAGACAACGACGTTTCGGTCCGTATTGGATCATTATCAACTCGACAATCGACTTGATAATGGTCCAGAACGGACCGAAACGTCGTCGTCTCCTCATCTTCTGGTGTGTGGTTTGGTCAACATATTTTCAAGCTACGTTATTGCGACTCATCGTCTGCATCAGTAGGTTAATTAAGCCGAAGTTTCTCTTCCTCGTCTTCATGACTCGCTATTACTCTTTAGTAACTCTTATTCATTTATTTACTTCAGCAAAATGCATTGGAAATTTTCTAATGTTCCAGTGGCGCATTAGCTGGATTTCATCATGCAGATCTGTTGCATGATGGGTTTTTACGGTCGAACAAAGCCTGTCTGGAGTGGGTGGCGGCCACAACACGCATGTGTCAGGAAATTCGCCTTACCGAGGCTTTCTTTATCCCCTCAGGCATTGTGAGGTCCAGTTTGTTAAGGGTTGACCTCAGACATCTGGTTGGTCCTGACCTCACTGACCTGGTGGGACCATAATTGTCTCTCCCTTCCCTCCTCTCACTTTTGCCGGCAGCGAAAAGTCTGCTCCACAAACACTCCCTGAAGAAACTTTAATGGCTGGCCAGTTAACCACCTTCACCCTTGGCAATAGGTAATTAACTGGGGGTCACCCTAAGTTAATGGGTAGGGTCATTAGTACGCAGAAATATCGTTACACTGGTTTCATCTGTAAAATCCCATTTTAAAATCTTCGTTTAAAAGATTTTAGACCCATTATATACAAACTGCTTCTCACGCTTTAATAACGTATATCATATTTGGGTTTATAATGCGTATGAGAATAATCTCATGCATGAAGAGATCTGAATCCACGTTCCCTATAGTTTCTAAACTAGCAGATAAATGATATCCTGGCCTTCATATCCTGATAACACTACATATTTTAATATTTAATATTGTACTTGGTCTAGCCCATAGAGTAAGTACATTTTTTTTCACCAAAATATAGTAAAACAAATAATTTAATGTTTTTACAAGTGCCGCTCCTGCGCTGAATTAATTTTATTGTTTTTTTTTTTAAGTTTAATTAGGCTGAGTTTGGCTTGATTGGGCTGGGTTGGGTTAAGTTTTGCTGTTGAGTTAGGCTAGGTTAAACTGTTAAAAACTTGAAAGGAAGTCACACAATTTTTTTAAAGTTTAATTTTTGTATATGTTAAAACTTGGGAACACTAACTGTAGTTTGACCCTTGTTTAAAATTCCAGAGGAGGTGAATTCTGGATGAAAGTTGCAATTTTGCTAAGTAACTATGACTTCCTTATTCAGTTTCACATTATTGATGTTTTCATTCAAATTTGTACAAAATCGAATGAGGAGTGGCCCGAGTGTCTATATGCGTGTGCAGTGGAGAGGAGAGTTGATGACTGATCGAGGAGAGGAGTTATAATAGAAGGTTGTTGTTGTTGTGTGTGCGACGGAGAAGGGGTAGACCTGGATGTGCAGACGCAAGGTTGATTGATTGATGAAGATTAAGCTACCCAAGAGGTGGCACGGGCATGAATAGCCCGTAAAGACGCAAGGGACTGTTGACATGTTTTATGACCCCCTGGGAGCGTGTTTACCGGTTGTGGACACCTCTAGGTTCTCGTGGTCATGTAGGAGGTCATATGGAGGAGCTGCCGGCTTTCGTTAGGTCACCGACAAACTGCAATTTGTTTTTATTGCAAACTTTCGGTAGAAAAGGTCGTGTCTATCGAATTTTCGTGACAATATCGTGACAATAGTGTTCTCTGCTGAAAACCAGACGTGCTAAAAAATATCACTAGAACCTGGTCTGCGTTTTTTTTTTAACAAAACAAATTTGTTCTATTCAGTGAATCGCTTGTTTTTGTTCTCGCCAGCCTGCCTTGCCCTCACCCCTTCCACCATTCTTTCCTTCCCTTCACACCTTTTATCCTCCCCTCACCCCCCCCCCTCCCTCCCTTCCGGCTCACCTTTTGCCCTTTTTCCCTCCTTCCCACTTTTTGCTTTCTCACCGCCGTCATCCGCCTCCAGATACACTAATCCAGTGGTTCCCAACCGAAGGTCCACGGGGAAGAATTTCAAGAGGGACACATGGATTTATGGATTGCATTCTAATGAACAAATCCACAAGGGCTGTGACGAGGATTCGAACCTGCGTCCGGGAGCATCCCAGACACAGCCCTAATCTAGATTAAGATTAACTGGATTGCATTCTACTTTTGGCAAAATAAGAACCACTTATGTGTGAGTTGAACTGAATGTCTTCAGTTATCGTGTACGCCCCCTTGTAACGGAGGAAAACAATGTGGGTATTTCGACGTATGAGCGTATCTATTTGTCGCAGCAATGGCTACCGCTAATTTTGATTTTGTTGATAAGCGATACCATGGTTGTAGGGTCGACAGGTTTGAGCGTGGTTTGTAAGGGATCCACAAGGTCGAGCGTGGTTTGTGAGGGTTCTACAAGGTCGAGCGTGGTTTATGAGAGTTCCACAAGGTCGAGCGTGGTTTGTGAGGGTTCCACAAGGTCGAGCTTGGTTTGTGAGGGTTCCACAAGGTCGAGCTTGGTTTGTGAGGGTTCCACAAGGTCGAGCTTGGTTTGTGAGGGTTCCACAAGGTCGAGCGTGGTTTGTGAGGGTTCTACAAGGTCGAGCTGGCAGGAAAGGGGATGAGACGAAATAAGTTTGGAACCACTGCCCTAATCCTTCCATATTAGTTAAACCATTACCTTTCTGCTTTCACTTCTTCCTATTTTGATCTCTGCCTCCCCATCCCATTTATTCTCCCCTTCTGTCCCTCGCCTCCCATTCAACCCCTCCCATACAACATACCCCCCCATTCCCCTTCCCTACTAAATACCCCTTCCCCCTCCTTTTCAACTCTCCCCTCCTTTTCTGCCCTCCCCCCTCATCACCCAGTGGGCACTCCTGAGGGGATATAACATTCACGGCCGGGGAAGACTCACATAGCCCACTGTTACTCCCTGTGATTCCATCCTGGCCCTCAGCCACCTCCCTAGCATACCAATTGGCCCGGGGTCAGAGAGTTGCAAACCACTTCGTGCTCTTGAGAGCTATAGCCCCATCCCGTCCCCTTCGGATATCGTCCTTTGCTTTCCTGCTGTATATACATCTCTCTCGATTGTGTGTGGGGGGAGATATTGGTGTGTGTGGCGATGGCTTTACGATCGGGTCAGATGCATTAGCGGAAATTGGAGATCATCCGAAGATTGGCGGGTAATTGTCTTTATCTCATTCCGGGAGGCGATGGTCGGGAGTAGGGCGACTCTGCGATAGCCGGCGGTCACTTTGTGGTGCCACAGTGACGCCTGGGGGGAGGGGTCATGGTGTGGTGCCACAGTGACGCCTGGGGGGAGGGGTCATGGTGTGGTGCCACAGTGACGCCTGGGGGGAGGGGTCATGGTGTGGTGCCACAGTGACGCCTGGGGGGAGGGGTCATGGTGTGGTGCCACAGTGACGCCTGGGGGGAGGGGTCATGGTGTGGTGCCACAGTGACGCCTGGGGGGAGGGGTCATGGTGTGGTGCCACAGTGACGCCTGGGAGGAGGGGTCATGGTGTGGTGCCACAGTGACGCCTGGGGGGAGAGGGTCATGGTGTGGTGCCACAGTGACGCCTGGGGGGAGGGGGTCATGGTGTGGTGCCACAGTGACGCCTGGGGGGAGGGTCATGGTGTGGTGCCACAGTGACGCCTGGGGGGAGGGGTCATGGTGTGGTGCCACAGTGACGCCTGGGGGGAGGGGTCATTGTGTGGTGCCACAGTGACGCCTGGACAGGGTCATGGTGTGGTGCCACAGTGACGCCTGGACAGGGGTCATGGTGTGGTGCCACAGTGACGCCTGGACAGGGGTCATGGTGTGGTGCCACAGTGACGCCTGGGGGGAGGGTCATGGTGTGGTGCCACAGTGACGCCTGGGGGGAGGGGTCATGGTGTGGTGCCACAGTGACGCCTGGGGGGAGGGTCATGGTGTGGTGCCACAGTGACGCCTGGGGGGAGGGGTCATGGTGTGGTGCCACAGTGACGCCTGGGGGGAGGGGGTCATATTGTGGTGCCACAGTGACGCCTGGACAGGATCATGGTGTGGTACCACAGTGACGCCTGGGGGGAGGGTCATGGTGTGGTGCCACAGTGACGCCTGGGGGGAGGGGGT
>NC_091167.1:35263061-35290561 GCF_040958095.1 Procambarus clarkii
AAAGCAGAGGTGCAACAGGTACTCTGAGAGAGAACTCTATCAACATCAGAGGCCCGAGACTGTTCAACACGCTTCCACTACACATAAGGGGCATAACTGGCCAACCCCTCACAGTGTTCAAGAGAGAACTGGATAAGCACTTCCAAAGGATACCTGATCAACCAGGCTGTGATTCGTACGTCAGGCTGCGAGCAGCCGCGTCCAACAGCCTGGTTGACCAGTCCAGCAACCAGGAAGCCTGGTCGACGACCGGGCCGCGGGGACGCTAAGCCCCGGAAAGACCTCAAGGTAACCACTGCCACCACAACTACCATCACCGCCACCACCCCCCCCCCCCCACAACCGCTCCCACCACCCCCTCCTCCCCCCCACCCCCCACCCCATCACCACCACCACCAACAATGGGGCCGAGTACTCGCCACCAGCAACACCACCACCACCACTATCACCACCACCATCACAACCACCACCACCACCACCACCCCCGCACCACCACCACCATCACCACCACCACCACCACCACCACCACCACCACCATCACCACCACCACCACCCCCCCACCACCATCACCACCACCACCAACAATGGGGCCGAGTACTCGCCACCAGCAACACCACCACCACCACTATCACCACCACCATCACAACCACCACCACCACCACCACCCCCGCACCACCACCACCATCACCACCACCACCACCACCACCACCACCACCACCACCACCATCACCACCACCACCACCCCCCCACCACCATCACCACCACCACCAACAATGGGGCCGAGTACTCGCCACCAGCACCACCCCCACCACCACCACCCCCCCACCACCATCACCACCACCACCAACAATGGGGCCGAGTACTCGCCACCAGCAACACCACCACCACCACTATCACCACCACCATCACAACCACCACCACCACCACCACCCCCGCACCACCACCACCATCACCACCACCACCACCACCACCACCACCACCACCATCACCACCACCACCACCACCCCCCCACCACCATCACCACCACCACCAACAATGGGGCCGAGTACTCGCCACCAACACCACCACCACCACCACCATCACCACCACCACCACCACCACCACCACCACCACCATCACCACCACCACCACCCCCCCACCACCATCACCACCACCACCAACAATGGGGCCGAGTACTCGCCACCAGCAACACCACCACCACCACTATCACCACCACCATCACAACCACCACCACCACCACCACCCCCGCACCACCACCACCATCACCACCACCACCACCACCACCACCACCCCCACCACCACCACCCCCCCACCACCATCACCACCACCACCAACAATGGGGCCGAGTACTCGCCACCAGCACCACCACCCCCCCACCACCATCACCACCACCACCAACAATGGGGCCGAGTACTCGGCACCAGCAACACCCCCACCACCACCACCCCCCCACCACCATCACCACCACCACCAACAATGGGGCCGAGTACTCGCCACCAGCAACACCCCCACCACCACCACCCCCCACCACCATCACCACCACCACCAACAATGGGGCCGAGTACTCGCCACCAGCACTACCCCCACCACCACCATCACCACCACCACCAACAATGGGGCCGAGTACTCGCCACCAGCACCACCCCCACCACCACCATCACCACCACCACCAACAATGGGGCCGAGTACTCGCCACCATCACCACCACCACCAACAATGGGGCCGAGTACTCGCCACCACCACCCCCACCACCACCACCCCCCCACCACCATCACCACCACCACCAACAATGGGGCCGAGTACTCGCCACCAGCAACACCATCACCACCACCACCACCCCCCCACCACCATCACCACCACCACCAACAATGGGGCCGAGTACTCGCCACCATCACCACCACCACCAACAATGGGGCCGAGTACTCGCCACCACCACCCCCACCACCACCACCCCCCCACCACCATCACCACCACCACCAACAATGGGGCCGAGTACTCGCCACCAGCAACACCATCACCACCACCACCACCCCCCCACCACCATCACCACCACCACCAACAATGGGGCCGAGTACTCGCCACCACCACCACCCCCGCACCACCATCACCACCACCACCACCCCCCCACCACCATCACCACCACCACCAACAATGGGGCCGAGTACTCGCCACCATCACCACCACCCCCCCACCACCATCACCACCACCAACAATGGGGCCGAGTACTCGCCACCAGCACCACCACCATCACCACCACCACCAACAATGGGGCCGAGTACTCGCCACCACCACCATCACCACCACCACCAACAATGGGGCCGAGTACTCGCCACCACCACCATCACCACCACCACCAACAATGGGGCCGAGTACTCGCCACCACCACCACCACCCCCCACCACCATCACCACCACCACCAACAATGGGGCCGAGTACTCGCCACCAGCAACACCACCACCAACAATGGGGCCGAGTACTCGCCACCACCACCACCACCCCCCACCACCATCACCACCACCACCAACAATGGGGCCGAGTACTCGCCACCACCACCACCACCACCCCCCCACCACCATCACCACCACCACCAACAATGGGGCCGAGTACTCGCCACCAGCAACACCACCACCACCACCACCACCCCCCCACCACCAGCAACACCACCACCAACAATGGGGCCGAGTACTCGCCACCATCACCACCACCACCACCACCACCCCCCCACCACCAGCAACACCACCACCAACAATGGGGCCGAGTACTCGCCACCAGCAACACCACCACCAACAATGGGGCCGAGTACTCGCCACCAGCAACACCGCCACCAACAATGGGGCCGAGTACTCGCCACCAGCAACACCGCCACCAACAATGGGGCCGAGTACTCGCCACCAGCAACACCGCCACCAACAATGGGGCCGAGTACTCGCCACCAGCACCACCCCCACCACCACCACCCCCCCACCACCATCACCACCACCACCAACAATGGGGCCGAGTACTCGCCACCATCACCACCACCACCACCCCCCCACCACCATCACCACCACCACCAACAATGGGGCCGAGTACTCGCCACCATCACCACCACCACCACCCCCCCACCACCATCACCACCACCACCAACAATGGGGCCGAGTACTCGCCACCAGCAACACCGCCACCACCACCACCCCCCCACCACCATCACCACCACCACCAACAATGGGGCCGAGTACTCGCCACCATCACCACCACCCCCCCACCACCATCACCACCACCACCAACAATGGGGCCGAGTACTCGCCACCACCACCACCACCCCCCCCACCACCATCACCACCACCAGCAACACCACCACCAACAATGGGGCCGAGTACTCGCCACCACCACCATCACCACCACCACCACCCCCCCACCACCATCACCACCACCACCAACAATGGGGCCGAGTACTCGCCACCAGCAACACCGCCACCACCACCACCCCCCCACCACCATCACCACCACCACCAACAATGGGGCCGAGTACTCGCCACCACCACCATCACCACCACCACCAGCACCACCACCACCACCACCACCCCCCCACCACCAGCAACACCACCACCAACAATGGGGCCGAGTACTCGCCACCAGCAACACCAACAATGGGGCCGAGTACTCGCCACCAGCAACACCAACATTGGGGCCGAGTACTCGCCACCATCACCACCACCACCACCACCAGCACCACCACCACCACCACTACCCCCCCACCACCATCACCACCACCACCAACAATGGGGCCGAGTACTCGCCACCAGCAACACCAACAATGGGGCCGAGTACTCGCCACCACCACCATCACCACCACCACCAGCACCACCACCACCACCACCACCCCCCCCCCCACCACCATCACCACCACCACCAACAATGGGGCCGAGTACTCGCTACCAGCAACACCACCACCAACAATGGGGCCGAGTACTCGCCACCATCACCACCACCACCAACAATGGGGCCGAGTACTCGCCACCATCACCACCACCACCAACAATGGGGCCGAGTACTCGCCACCATCACCACCACCACCAACAATGGGGCCGAGTACTCGCCACCATCACCACCACCACCAACAATGGGGCCGAGTACTCGCCACCATCACCACCACCACCAACAATGGGGCCGAGTACTCGCCACCAGCAACACCACCAACAATGGGGCCGAGTACTCGCCACCAGCAACACCACCAACAATGGGGCCGAGTACTCGCCACCATCACCACCACCACCAACAATGGGGCCGAGTACTCGCCACCAGCAACACCACCAACAATGGGGCCGAGTACTCGCCACCAGCAACACCACCAACAATGGGGCCGAGTACTCGCCACCAACAACACCGCCGTGTAATAACAGTCCTTGAATAATATCTTCATCGGTTTTGGTTTTTATGGAAATTTTCCTTATTTAAATTCAATATTGCGACCGCCCGGGGCATGGCGCGGGGCGTCCGTCTTTTTTTTTTTTTTTACTCCCTTTTCCACCTCATTTCCCTTCCTGCCTCCTCCCCTCCCTTCCTTCTGCCCCTCTACCATCTCCTTTCTTTTTCTTTTTTCCCCCTCATCCCTTTTCCTTTCTCTTCATTCTCCTTTTTTCGTTTTCTCCTTCTTTCTCTTGTGTTCCCAATCGTCCCTTATCTTAATTCCTGCATCCTCTTCAGTCTCTTCCTTCCCCCTTCTTTCATTCTCTTATCTACTCTCCTTCCTTCTCTTCACACCTCTTTCTTTGTCTTCCTTCCTCTCCTTCTCCTCCTCCTTCCTTCTGCTCCTTCTATTCCTTTCTTTCTTCCTTCCCCCTCATTCCTCACTTTTCTTTATTCTCCCTCCATTAGCTTCCTTCTCTTCGTTTTTCCTTCCCTCTCCTCTATCTCCTTCTCTTCCTTCTTAATTCCTCCTCCTCCTCTCCTTTATTCTTTCTTACTTTCTTCTTTTCTTCCTTCTCTCCTCTTCCTTCTATTCCCTCCCTACTCCATCTTCCCTCTTCTCACACCCTCCTGCCTCCCCTTTCTCTGTCCCTCCTTCTCCCCCTGTACTTCTCCCGTTCTCTCTCTCCTGTCCTCCTCCCTCCCTCCCTCTCTCCCCCTCTCTCTCCCTCCCTCCCTCCCTCTCTCCCCCTCTCTCTCCCTCCCTCCCCACTCTACGGAAATGTACCCCCCTCCCCCCCCCCCACACCTTGAAATATTTTCGCAGCGGTCTCCACTTGTAATAGGTTTTATCTATTTATTTTACCTCCCTCTCGACGAAGCCTCGCCGTGTATTCCTAGTCTTTTGTATACTTTTGTAGATTTTATTTTTCTTATTTGATTTAGTTTCATATTTTTGTCCTTTTTTTGTGGATTGTGTCTTTCTCATTTTTGTCTTCAGTTAGTCCAGATTATTTTGTTCATTATTATTATTATTATTATTTAGATTTTTTTTTTTGTATTTTATACGTGGGTTTATTGCGTTTTTGTGGTTTATCATGTTTTGTTTATATCCCCCACTTTCTTCCTGTTTTGTTTTCTTTCCGTTTTTGTCACTTTTTTTTAGGTGGAACTTTGTTGTTTTGTGTTGTTGGACTATGGCGTTTTTTTTTTTTTTTTTTTTTGGTCTTGTTTGGTCTTTTCTCCGTCTCTTTGCTATGTTTCGCCCGCCTCCAGTTCTGTCTTCCTTGCATCTGTCCTTTCTCTGTCGTCCCGTCTTTCGTCTTTTCGTTCTGTCTCCATTCTGGCATCCCTGTCTCCCCTCCCCCCTCCCATGTCTTGTCTCATCTCCGTCATGTCTTCCCTCTATCTGGTCAGGTCTCTGCTCTGTCTCATCACCGTCCTGTCTTTCCCTGTCTGGTCTGGTCTCTGTCCTGTCCCATCTCCGACCTGTCTTCGCCCTGTCTTGACTTGTCTCTGTCTTGTCTCCCTCCTCCTCCGTCCTCTGTGTGCTCCAGGAAGTAATTAAAATCTGTTGTTCTCATTATTTCAGGTACGTTATGTGGTCGCGGCGGTGCTGCTGGTCCCAGCGGAACGGTACGGCAACATTTTGCGCAACAGAATGAAACGGAGCGGAACGGTACTCCGAGGACATGGGTAGGCCTACTTGGTGACAAATCTCATGAAGGTGTAGAAGAGGGGATTTCAAAATGGTATGCCGGAATAAGGCGGCGTTAATAAGGGTGGGACGGAATGGGATGGTACATGATGGAACAGGATGACAGGAAAAGGGGGCGGAATAGAACTTTTGGACCGGCACATCCTGGGGACGGGGCTGGCAGCCTCGGGGTAAGTTGGTGTTTGTTGTTAGTGTAATAGATTTTAATGGTCTTTTTTCTCTCCAACTGTAAAACTAATTTTTTGTGCACCCCATACTCATCCTGTGAGCGGTAGCGCAAAAAGGATTACAGAGGACCCAAAAAGGCTTTATCTAACCTCAAAGGAGATTATTACATTGACAATTTCATCTATCCTTCGCACTTTATAATTATATTGTTAGCTAGTTACACAGAATGTTCCATTTCAAGAGCTATATATTTAGTTAAGTCATAATACATTAATGGTAGATCTTTTCGCTAATACATAAGTGTTAGAACAATGGAGATATTACGGTCATAGGGGAGCTGCTGTTTGTCATTATTAGTCTTTACAACACACTACTTGCTTCTTAATCTCATGTGTCGTTTATCTACCGGAAGCGAAATATGGATACAGTGCAAGGATTTCAGGTATTTTATTCTTAGTAATAAGACTTAGTTAGAGGGTATTGTGCCGATGATGGAGGAAGGGATGGGATTGAAGGAGGAAGGGATAGTTGTGATAGGGGACAACACTCACAACCTCGCCCTCTTCTCTATTCCCCCCCCCCCCCTGTCTTCCCCCAATTTCCATTTGACCTCAAACAGATATTTCCATTTAACACTGATTTCACTTTTATGTGAATAAATCTAGAGACGCAACCGACCATTTTTCATTGGTTTTGTGGGAGAGATATTATTGAGCTTTACCCTCTTTAATTAAGACCATTAGATCCGACCCCATCCAGCCTATGTTTGCCCCGTACCTCAGACCATTTCTCCTGCAAAGTTGGGTGAGGCTAGCCCAAAGCGTCTTGGCCCCCAAACTTAGACAGCCTGGCAGACATACATACTGACACATTCTCCCATATGGATATAGATGAACGGAGCGAGCATCTAACACAGCCTTGATGGCTGTGTTAGAGCGTTACGCTGTGTTAATGAGCATCCAACACAGCCTAGGGTGGGTATGTGGGCCTGCGGGCCGCTCCAAGCAACAGCCTGGTGGACCAAACTCTCACAAGTCAAGCCTGGCCTCGGGCCGGGTTTGGGAGAGTAGAGGAACTCCCAGAACCCCGTCAAGCAGGTTGATCTTGGGCCTATGGATGGATGCATGTCTGACCTTTCTCGTTAGTGTAGTTGACTGGTGGATTGACTGTGACTTTTAGATGATTGCTTAGCGAGGTGGCCGGTTGGTTGGAGGAGTTTTATCATCCTCAAAAAAGATGTCAACCAACTTCCGGTTTTGGTGGTCGGCTGTGTGGTAAACTGGCTCCTTGAAAGACTGGTTGGCTGGCCCATAGAGACTGGTTAGCAGGCCGCTAAAGAGACATACACAGTTCGTACAGTTGAAAGCAAAATTTAATTTCCCTTTCAGCCACTTGACTGGTGGAAATCATAACAACATTTGAGCTCAGGAGGAAAGATAGGAAACTCGTATGTTGAGGTGAACGAATTACTGTACAAGTTTTCAACCCCCGGGAGAGGATAATTATGAGGCGGATGGACACTGCACTGCGATAAGGCTGACTTTATTTATTTGGTCATTTAACACAATGATATGTCACCCATGGAGGGAGCGGGGAGAGAGGGAGGGGGGGGGGTGGAGGAAATTCAATGGGCAGAAATATAATTTTGAGTTGTGGTGACATAATGGTCCGAGATGCAATTACTAGATACGCCATGACCTGTAATGGTGGGAAGTGTTGGCGAGGAGGCATTTCCTCCCTTTCCATGTGACTCCCTTCCACCATGTGACTTCCTTCCTCCATGTCATTCCTTCCCTTTGCCTTCGAAAGGTAGGCATGATCCCTGTCTCAATCTTTCCCATTACCTTTTAATCTGTACCTGTCACCCGTTTTCTCTCTGCTTCTATCCTTCCCTCCCATTCTCTCTGCTTCTCTCTCCTCCCACCCGTTCACTCTGCCGCTCTTCCTTCCTCCCATTCTCTCTCTCTCTCCCTTCGTCCCTACCTCCCGTGTTTCCGGTAAGAACTGTCGGATCACATGGGTTATATTAGATATATGTTGTTATATGCTGCTCCAAACAACAGCCTGTTGGAACAAGTTCTCACAGGTCACACCTGGCCACAGGTCTGGCTTGGAGAGCAGAACAACTCGCAGAACCCTCTCCAGGTACAATCCAGGTTCTCCCTTCCTCCTTATTTGCTCGTCAGTTGAGCAAAAGATGCTCGAGTAACATTCAAAGTTAACGACGTAGACCCAGCATCGACATTTTTTGTATTAACACGTTTAGGTACATCTGCATTTGTGTAGCTATCCTAAAGTCATAGTAAAATAAATTCATAGAATAATTTGATTTATTTCCCTATGGATAATCAAACCCCACATTTCATGTTTCATAGGAGTCGTTGGGATTCGGAATAAGAGCCGATCCTTCTGAAGGAGGGGCGTGGAAGGTCGACACCAACCACCCTATGACACTCTACATACAATCACTAATCACCATGCAATGTTCCATGAGGCTAGCCCCTAGCGCGACTGGCTTCCAACTTCGGACAGACGGACATTACATTTTATGATATAGATTCGAAGGGGTACCTAACTCTGCCCGGATCTCTACCACCTTCTTCCCCTCTTCCTCCCCCTTCGTCTTCCTTCATGCAGCGCATCTTTCTTGAGGCTTGGTCAACCAGGCTGTTAGATGCCGCTGCTCAAAGTCTGTACAGCCCGGTTGTTCAGATAGCCTTTGGAAGTGTGTATCAAGTTCCCTCTTGAACGCTGAATGGTCTTTGGCCCATAATGTGTTAAATTACAGTACTTATTGCAGCCCTAATTTCCAAGTCAGTTATTTCATACATTCAGCTATGCCTTCAGTCTCGCAAAGAATTATTAATGATAAGTGTGCAAATATGGATCCAGTTCCATTAATATTTTCTAGCTTTAGTGTCTCCAATAATGTAAATGTTTTATTGCATAGATTCTGGCAGTAAAAATTCTCTGTATATTTTCCAAGCAAGAACTCCAGTTTTTGCATAACACTTGTATTATGCAACAATATTCCACTCTTTATTGCACTCTTATAATGTTTTGAAAAGTACAGGTTGATACGTCTTTGTTTGAAATTTTCTTGTTAACCAGTCTTGTTTTTCATGCAGTTGTGATAACTACTCCCTGGTGTTCTTTAAAATATATAAAATGAGTCACAAACCAGAACACATTGATGATAATTATTAAAATTAAAATATAATCTGTGATCCGATGGAGGAGAAAGCTACATTACAAGAAGCATTAGGCTACACGAAGGGAAAAGCACCCTTATGTCATACGAGGAGAATTATAATGCCAGAAGCAATAATGGCAATTTAGGAAGGAAACACTGGGGGCAGGGCACAAATTTTGAGTCTGAAGGGAGCGCCATATCGTATTTTGGAGGCTGACACGCCAGGGGGCCGGCAGTCTAGGTCAGCGACGGGGGACTTATTTATGACTTAAAAATCGTGAGAATGGCTGGCAGCGTTGTCTTTTAAAGGTTGCTGGGGAGGACCCGGTGTGGCAGAGCGCCCCATCCCCCTTCTCCTGGAAATAATGTGCACAGGAGAGTGGGTTTTGATGCAGGTCTTAGGGCAGGCGAGCAGGAGGTTGGTTGGAAGCCGCGTTTGTGGAACCCTGTGTCAACACGATGAATTAGTGGAGTTTTGAAATTATTTTATTCGCTCTTGTGTTCTTGAGGATATCCTCATAATGCATCCACAGTTTGCCAGTGTAGGCTACAGGTCACATGACCCTGTATGTCTAACCATACTGCTAAATGGGGACCATTTAACATTACATAACTAGCTTTTTACACAAACTACGTGACTCGTCATATAGTCAAGGGTAGCTGCATTAATGCAAATGTACCTAAATATGTTAATACAACAAAAATGTGGGTTACTATGTGACTAATAGAATATGGGAAGCTAGATACAAGGGGAGGAGATCAGGAACAGGAAAGAGTGGGTGAAAACTGAGAGGGAGAACGAGATAGTCATGCTGATAGCTGATTGGGATTGTGGACACTTGCAGGCAGTTGAGGGAGTTCTCTGCACATTCACCTGGTCAGCAACTGTGCAGACTTTGAATGGGGCTGTTAGTGTGCATAAACCTTCCACCCAAAAGAGCAATAGTGTCTTGAAATGGATCGGCTTTGGGTTTTCTTGTCTTTTTTCAAATGTTTTTTCGTTATCCTACTTGTCAACTCTCCAGCAGTTACGACAGTCGTCTTATTGTGTTAAAGTAAGACCTCCCAACATATTTATTCCCAGGTCTTTTACGGGGCATTTATTTTATTAATTTTCTGTTGTATGTTTTCAGTGTATTAAATATGTAGTTACTGTTTTGATTTCTTCGTTTTCATCCTAGTGCAGTAGCTGGAACTTTCTACACTAAACATCTTGTAGCACGTTTAAGATCTATTTTACACTAATTTGGAGGCTTGCCGTGTCCTCTATATACTTTACTTTCATTAAAATCCTTGTGTCATATACAGAGGATGTTACCATGCTATGTTTTGTGTCCTTGTCTATATGCTCCAGGCATATGGGTGGCATCCTCTTGGCATATGGGTGGCATGCTCCATGCATATTGGTGGAATGCTCCAGGTCTATGAGTGACATGCTCCAGGCCTATGAGTGGCATGCTCCAGGCCTATGAGTGGCATGCCCCAGGCCTATGAGTGGCATGCTCCAGGCCTATGAGTGGCATGCTCCAGGCCTAAATCTTCCAGAAACGGCTGTTGTGCATGTCAAGGTGTCAGACGCAGCAGGATGTGTGTGGGGGTTCGCGTTTTCTTTACCCATGATGTTTGGCGGGAGTAGAGTCAACACGTGTGGGTGTAAGCAAGGGAGGAGTGGGGGGGAGTGAGCGAGGGGTGCCTGTGGATATTGTTGTGGTAAGGGAAGTGACTCTTGAGGGCTGGGGGATAGGGTTGGTTGGGGAGGCTAGGCGAGAAGAGAGAGGGGTAGCGAATGCAAGGGAATTTATTGCATGAGCTGTGTTAGTCCTCACCTTCCCCCCCTCCCCCCCCCCCCTCCCCCTCCTCTTCCTTTCCCAGCTTCTGTCTTGTTCTCAATATTCCTTCCAAGTGCTACATAGTCGTACTGGCTTGACGCTCTCTCTTGATAATTACTTTACCTTTACCTGTTTATGTGTAAAAGGAAGGTATAATGGGTTGTGTAAATTTGGAGAATGAAATGCTTTAGTTTGTCGTTGTAGTCTGCCCGTCTCGTCATTCGTCACTCGAGGCGCATTCATTCGTCACGTCAAGTCTTGAATTATGAGTTGTGAATGACAAGTGACTGTGAAGATGTGCAGTAGGTCTGCAGAGAGGTCGGGTATGGAGAAGTGGCTGATGTGGGATGAGAGAAGGCGATGATGTTTTTGTGTGTGTAGGGGGGGGGAGGGGGAGGGGCAGAAGCTATGTGAAAGGACAACTAATTTATATTATTCAGTCCTAATTTATTAAAACAAATTATATGCAAAATCCAACGAAGCGAGACGATGAGTGCTGCTCACTGGAGAATATATGAAAGGTAATATGGGAGGTAATGACGGATTTTGACGCTGCCATGGGTAGTGTGGGGGGCGCCACGCCCCTGCCCCCGGCGCTGACAGCTCTATCATCATAAACAACAACAATTACTGATCTTAAATAGTTTATGGAGGCATAGTTTAGCTACCGGCGACATCCCTGAAAATTACACTGTTAAATACTATCTCACCTCTTAGAGAAGGCAGTGTGAACATCAGTGGTTCAAAATTCTTCAGTCTCATGGCAATATGTGAAACTCGCCCGGCGCTTCGTAAGCACTTTGGCCTGGGTTCGTATCCTGGCCGGGGAGGATTGAATGGGCGCCAATCATTAACTGTAGCTATGCTATTTGGCGGGTCGTTTTCAGGTGAAAATTAGGATTAAGGACCTGCCCGAAACGCTATGCGTACTAGTGGCTTTACAAGCACGTAAGAACTTGTCATGTTAAATAATTACAAAAACAACAGTGGAGAGACTGCTAAGTACTCTTTTGTTACACATTAAGTGTTCCAGAGTTCAACAGGCCGGCGCTATAGGACTGCCGCACCAACAATTCTATGTAGCTTTATCGGCGAGTATTCCAGTGAAATATCAGGTTATGTGATCTCGCACTCCATGATTCATCCTGCTTTCTGTACATCTGTAAGAATCACCAGCAGTCACCCCAATGAGTGACTTTAGGAGTATATTCTAGCCATGCCTGGTACCTGCTTGATCGGGTTCTGGGAATTCTTCTACTCCCCAAGCCCGGTCTGAGGTCAGGCTTGACTTGTGAGAGTCGGCCGTGAACTCTGGTGCCTGCTCCTGTCGACGGATCTGCGGCGCCTCCATTGTTCCTGAACAACTCAAGCTTTCTACACATTGACGAAGACACACGGCAGTAGCAACAAGTGGGAGCAGAGGTCGTCCTAAGTCTTGTGTCCAGGGCTGGTAATGAAGCCAGGTGCTCGCTCTGCACGCTCCTGCGCGGGCCTGACTCGTCCTCCTTATACCTGTAGTTGGTTCTGGAAGTTCTTCTAGTCCCCAAGCCCGGTCTTGGACTAGGTTTGTCTTGTGATAACTTAATATAAATGGCTGTTGATGGGAGTGGTTAACTAGCCCTCATATCCATAACAACCCGAGGAAGTTTCGGAATCTCGACGTGTTTGGGATGCCTCTTTGTGCTGTACGCCTAAGCGTGCGTATATCATTATAGATTACGTGGAAAAGTACTAGGCCTACTATGACGTTGCCTCATGAGCACTAAGTGCAAACACCTTCAGTGTTGTTTACAAGAACTCTTCTGTGATGAAGAAAAAAAGGTGTACACTGACATTCAGGCCTATGGTACCTGTGTACCATAAGCCTAGTGCCACAGACAGGCTTATCCAATCATTAAATACTCAGTAGGAGCCTATTCAGCTTAGGCTCCTGCTGAACAAATGTCCCAGTAATCGGACACTATTGGGACAATTCCAGGATTATGTAGGCTGAATAGCTGTGGACACTTCCTACCAGTTAGTTTTCCTTACCAGATACATCTGGACTGCAGAAGCAGCGTCGTCTGTGCGAGTATTGTGTAAACATTACATTGGGACCTTTAGACAGTTATCAATGACTGAGCTCTTGCACTGTGTTGTCATAAACATGCCAAATTAGTGACTGAAGCCAGATCCCTGTGATGGGTCCAGTGTAAGAGAGAGGTGGTGGTGATGGGACCAGTGTAAGAGAGAGGTGGTGGTGATGGGTCCAGTGTAAGAGAGAGGTGATGGTGATGGGTCCAGTATAAGAGAGAGGTGGTGGTGATGGGTCCAGTGCAAAGAAGATGCCATGAGGAACGTCCAACTCGACCCCTGGACACTTGTAAAGCAAAACTCATAACCAAGTTGTCTGAAGAAGGCAGAAAAATGCACGAATGAAGGAAACGTGGGTAGCAGAGGCACCTGTCAGTGCCACCCGGGGGGAAGAGCGCCACTCTTGATGCCACATGGGCCTTAGTGCGGCACCGTCTCCAAGAGCGACGGGGCCCTAGGCACCCGCCACCTTCTCCAAGCACCCCGATCCACTCCAAGAACCTTCATCCTTTCCAGGCAACCCCCCACTCTTTCCAGGCAACCCCCCACTCTTTCCAGGCAACCCCCCACTCTTTCCAGGCAACCCCCCACTCTTTCCAGGCAACCCCCCACTCTTTCCAGGCAACCCCCCACTCTTTCCAGGCAACCCCCCCACTCTTTCCAGACAACTCCCCCACTCTTTCCAGACAACTCCCCACTCTTTCAATGAAGCGCATTAGTTGAGATGGCGGATTGACCCCTTGGACGCGCCTCAGCGTGTGTGACCCGCCAAAATGAATATATATCAATTAGACGTGTTGGAGGCACGACGTCTGTGGCTGAGCGATGTGTGGCATCCCATGGGCCCAAAAGACACATTTGAAGCCTTTCTTCTGTCCCCAGGAAGGACGGAGGGACGCCGGACGGACGCACACACAGGTGTGTGTGTGTGTGCTTGTTTGTGCGTGCGCGCACATGTGCGTGGAAAATGCCTTGAAGTGAGGGAGAGGGAGAAGTGAGAGATGACCGACGGAGGGGGTGAGATTAAAAAACAAATCTGAAAAACGAAAGTCCAGAACAATCAGGGAATGAGAGAGGACAGAACAGGAAGGGAGGAAAAGATGAAAAAAAAGTATGAATAGTGGAGCAGGCACACAGGGAGATGAAAGGATGAGCAGCAGAAAGACGAAGGGGAAAAGAAGCGAGGAGTAAAAAAGAGAGGGAACAAAAATATTGTTGCGATGGAGAGGAAGGTGCTCGAGTGAAAGGGGGAGGGAGAGAGAGGGGTTATAAGAGAGAGAAGGGAGGAGGAAGAGGGGTTATGAGGAGGAAAAGAAGGAATGGGGTGTGAAGGTAGGCGCGAGAGCAAGAAAATGGGTGGGTAGGGAGAAGAAGCACACAGGAAAGGAGAGAGACAGACTCTGGGGAGATTATCCCTTATGAAACATGTTTTTAAAGGTGAATGTTGCATCATCAAGGAGGCGGAGGGGTTCCTCTTATCGCATCTCTTGCTAGTGTGACCAGGGATGGAGTTCTCTTACTTGTGGCTGGCCCACAGCGTGTCTACAAGTCCAGTGAGAAAAGTACAAGCCCAATGAAAAAAAAAGTACAAGCCCAATGAAAAAAAAAGTACAAATCCAGTTAGAAAAGTACAAACCCTTTAAGAAAACTAAAGTAATTTACTTACAAAACAATATCGTATTTAAACGCATGCATTAGAACACATATGAGAGACGTCTGCACAGGAGGAGTCAGGTGTGATGCTGAAGCCGGATAAACATTGCAAAAGGGAAATATCAACAATAATTATTATACAAATGTTTTTAATTGTTCATCAAATAGCTAACGCAGCGCTGTGGAATCCTGCCGTGTTCCCAGCAGAGCACAGCTGTGGAATCCTGCCGTATCTAGTAATATATATATATATATATATATATATATATATATATATATATATATATATATATATATATATATATATATATATATATATATATGTTGACCACACTAGAAGTTGACCACACTAGAAGTTGAAGAGACGACGACGTTTCGGTCCGTCCTGGACCGAAATCGACTTGAGAATGGTCCAGGACGGACCGAAACGTCGTCGTCCCTTCAACTTCTAGTGTGGTCAACTTCTAGTCTGGTCAACATATATATATATATATATATATATATATATATATATATATATATATATATATATATATATATATATATATATATATATATATATATATATATTTTTTTTTACTAGATACGGCAGGATTCCACAGCTGTGCTCTGGAATATATATATATATATATATATATATATATATATATATATATATATATATATATATATATATATATATATATATATATATGTCGTACCTAGTAGCCAGAACGCACTTCTCAGCCTACTATGCATGGCCAGATTTGCCTAATAAGCCAAGTTTTCCTGAATTAATATATTTTCTCAAATTTTTTTCTTATGAAATGATAAAGCTACCCGTTTCATTATGTATGAGGCCAATTTTTTTTTATTGGAGTTAAAACTAACGTAGATATATGACCGAACCTAACCAACCCTACCTAACCTAACCTAACCAATTTTTATAGGTTAGGTTAGGTTAGGTAGCCGAAAAAGTTAGGTTAGGTTAGGTTAGGTAGGTTAGGTAGTCGAAAAAGCATTAATTCATGAAAACTTGGCTTATTAGGCAAATTGGGCCTTGCATAGTAGGCTGAGAAGTGCGTTCTGGCTACTAGGTACGACATATATATATATATATATATATATATATATATATATATATATATATATATATATATATATATATATATATATATATAATATATAATGTATGCAACTATATATAGTGGCCTGTTGGGAGTGGGTGACACTGTGCAGGTGTGTGTGAGGGGGGGGGGGGTTGACGCTATGCAGTTGTGAGAAGCAGGAAAACGTCTAATTACAGGTGATGAAGGGGGAGGAGCGGCAGTTGTGCATGGTGGATTGAAAGGGAGTGGGGGAAGGGGGCAGTCGTCGTGGCCTGAGGAGGGGTGGGGCTGTCGTTTGACGAACCAAAATGGAGGTAGTCGTGTATGTGAAGGAGAAGGGGCAGCAGAGTATCTGGGAGGTGTGCAGAGGGGGGAACCAGCTGGGGCAATCTGGAGAATCTTGCCCTCTCGAGCTCTCAGCGCCCCATGTTGAGGGTCCGGAGCAATAGGCGGCTGCATACCTTCGATTGTTTAGGTCGGAAATCTCGCACCTTATGCAAAGAGTGAGGACCTTGGAGGAGGTTACACGTGAAGTCACGCTCCACCCCTTCATTTCTCAGTGGACGAAAATAACAACCCTTCAGCAGCCTCCACACCGTACACACATCTGCTTCTCTTGCCCTCTTCACCTGCTGCTGTTGCCCAACCTGCTCTGTCCCTTCCTACCTTCTCCACATGCCTGCCCCCCCCCCCCCCCACCCTACGTAACAACTCACGGCCCCTCCTTCCCTGCCACTTTTTATTTATTAACATATTTAGGTACTTCTGAATTTGTGCATCTACGGTAGACTATATGAAGGGAGTACAGAGTGTGCAAATGATGTTGTACCTAAATATGTTAATAAAAAAGGTGTCAAGAACTAGGTACGTGGTGATAGACGTCCCCATCACACAGTATGGTTAGTCATATATAGTCATGTAATATCTGCACTGGCAAACTTGGGGTGCATTATGAGGATATCATAAAAAACACGAGAGTTAATAAAGTGATGGCAAAGTTCCAGGTACCTTATGCCTGAAGGTCTGAAGGGTATAATGTTGTGTGTGAGATCATGACCCAGTTCCTGTTCGCTGAGTTGGCACCGTGAGTGCTCAGAATTGGGAGATTCGTCACCTGTCGCCACCTGCCACAGGTCGCGGTAACCTAAACTTATCCTGTCATCCACTGTGTCGCACAGTCTTGTGGATGTTTTGTGCTGACCATGTACATAGGTTTCGGATTTATGCAAATCATAGCATTTTAAACTGGTGTTTTCAGGTCTCTGCAGACTTGGGTGTTTGAAACAATATACTATAGTCTCAGCAACAGAGATGGGTATAACTAGGTCTAATTCAACTTCATCCTTGTTAGACGCAAATTTGTGTGCAATGTTTGTCATTATAATGGGTTACATTTATGTGAAATGCTATCCGTACAAAAGAGAATCTAAACCCTTTATTCCGTGCAGCGAGCACGTCATTTATAATTGCTATTATGAGGTTCTTACTATCGATCTTGCAAGAGAAGTTTTTAAGTGCTTGAAGAGCAGACTTTTAATCACAAAATATTATTCTTCCTGTGTTTTTTTTAATGCACTGATAGCTAGTTTTGGTGCAGCCAGTTACTTAGTCTGACAAAACCTACAGGCTGCTGCAGTTTGTCCTGTTGACGACTGGACTGAGCTGTCAGTGTAGACACAGTGCTCGTGAGATCTTACATTTTTTTTATGGAGGAAGCAATTGTTTCAAGTGTGACGGCTTTGAGAAGAGCGAGATCTTCAATTTCTTTCTTGGTGACAACACTGGTTCCCCTCCAACCCTCTCCACGACGCACGGCTGTTCCCAGTCCTCTCGTCATGACGCACTGCCTCCCTCGCCACGACGCACAGCTGCCCCTCTCCCTCCACGACGTAATCCCAGGTCATGAGGGAGAGTCTCGCGCTTGAGCAAGGGGAAGGCGTCCGATGCAACACTATAAATGTTTCTCCCGTCTATCCGATGTTCTAAATGCATAGAATAACACTGTGATATTTGATCCGTCATATAGTTCTCAGCAAAGCCGCCAGGAAAACACGGACCCCCTTATACATGACAGATGCTGTATCTAAAGCTATTCCTGTAGCGAGGCTTCCCTCAATGAAAACTAATCATGCTCGTAGTTGAATTGGTTCTCCGTGTTGCTTTCACGATATGGTGCACGACTTACAACAGGAGGGAAATTCCGTCGTGGATAGCAAGTGAGGAGTGTTTCTGCCCTGGATATTGTGGAGTCAGTTGCTGGAAACGACGCCCTGAAACTGGTACAGTAAATGAAGTATGCAAGCATGGGTCTAGAGCCAGCGCGGAGTAACAGAGCAATCCACGGAGCTCTAAGCTTCCAGTGGATGCAACAATATAAGTAGTGCCTGGCCCCAGGCCGGGCTCGGCGAGTAGATCTCCCAAAATCCTCTCCAAGCCAGATCTAGGTAAGATCTGAGATGGTATGCCAGTTAAGCGTTTAGCTGTGTATTTCATTTCTAGAAACATTTTTGAAATTGACATTGTTTGGCGGTAATTGCGCTATATGCCACGCGAAGAGATGTTAACAGGTGCAAGGTAGATTAATTTTAAGGAAAGTGTTGGCGTAGTGGTAACCGGCTCGCCTTGCGCCTCGCCACCGATTTCGTTTAAGTTCGAGCCCTAACCAGGGAGAACTAACTGAAGACCAATCCTTAACTGTTCGCCCATGTTCACCAAACAGTAATTGGGGACCTGGTTGTTAACCAGTTGGCGGGTCGTGTTCCCGGGAAAACTAGTGTGTAAGGCTTTCCATGACTTACTGGAAGGGAAAGCCTGCTAACAGGAGTCAGAAGTCGTCTGCTCCAGTATAAACCTGTGATAATTTTTTTTATTTAACACTAATGTTGTAAAATTAACATTTTATGATGAAGAAATTCGATATTACCATAGGTTTCGCATGTTGTTTTGCTAATATCATCATCATCTTCTCTGCTGCTGCTGCCCTGGCCTGATGCTGTGAAAGACGGCATCTTGAAATAGATGAGGGCGCTTTAACCTGAATATTACTGAATAGGCTGTTCGACGCAGCTGCCCACGGTCTGACTTTGTGAATCATAACCCGGAGGATCAGGTAACCTTGTGACCAAATAAACATTCCCGTTTAACCCCAGGAACTATCACCACAGATAGGGGGTGAAGGGGGTGACGGGGCCGACATTCGACCACCTTTCACCAGCTTCAATCAAGCTCTGCAGTCGAGTGCCCAATCATGGCAATAATCCCCCCTACACAATACGTAGTGTAGCACACCTCTAGCCTTGTCCATAGAGGCCGGATGTACCTGTATATGCCTACCTTGACCTTGAGGTGCTTCCGGGGCTTAGCGTCCCCGCGGTCCGGTCGTCGACCAGGCCTCCTGGTTGCCGGTGAGCATTGTAAATGATGGCCATGTCTGGGGGTAGGAAATATGAACAAGAAGAAGCCTATGTGAGTATGTGTGGGGAATTTGGGGGAAGGGAGCGTGAAGGAGAGGGGTGATGGACCGACCATCCTCCCTCATAATTTGATCGCTCTTCCATGCAAAGTGGGTTAACAAAATTCTTTTATATATGAGTTGGGATGAGGAAAATATTCCGGGGTGTGGCGCGTGCGCGTCTGATTTGTCTCACTATCGCGCACGTGTGAATGGATTTAATTCTCCAGCTTCATTTGTTGGTGTAATACGTACGAGTGTTTGGAGTAATATTTAGTTTAAAAGGAGAGTGTACTAGGTCGAAATCTAGGTATTGGTCAGTGGAAACGTCCGGTTGCCGGAACAACCGGACGTTTCCCTATTCCTTCTTCTCCCTCCCATATATCTTATCCGCCCTCTCTGTGTTTTCTGCATACTAAGATTAGGTTTCATTAAGAATGATGAAGTTGTTAATGAGATTACTTGCTAAGGGCTGTTATCCTACATAAACTCACCTGAAGCCTGCCCCTACAAACTCATTTATTTGATGAACTTACTTATTAGTTTGTAGTAGATATAAGCTGTATTTAATATTAAGTTACAATCATTATGGCTTTCACATTTTGCTCCATTGTGGACTTTGTAGATATTACTTTACCTGCTCCTTCTGTAATTGAAAATAATATCTAATTAGCTGGAACTAATTCTGGCCGCCGTCCAGGTGGCTGGAAGGCGGCTTGGGCCGCTCTAAGCAACAGCCTGGTGGACCAAACTCTCACAAGTCATGCCTGGCCTCGGGCCGGGCTTGGGGAGAAGAAGAGCTCCCAGAACCCCATCAAGCAGGTGGAGCGTTAGAAACCTAATGACTGAAACAACAAGTAGTTCAAAGTGTCATACCAGCAAAGCTTCAATTACAAGGTACATATATCTCAGGCTCCATCTTACAGAAAGTAAGAAATCATATCCCTCTAAATTCCTCTCACTCTCTTCCCTCTCCTTGTCTAATACTTATCTCCGCCTTCCCCTCCTGTGTATGGATATGACGCGGCTCTCAGAATCATAATCTAGTATAATTAGAATCTCATAATCTCTCAGAATCATAATCTCCAGGTACTAGTAGATGCTAGACAGGAAATAGAGGAGTGGACAGCAGATGCTAGACAGAAAGTAGGCGAGTGCGAGGAGATGTGGCAGGAGTGCAGGAGTGTGGTGGGCGACGGTAGACTCTGAGGTACGATATCGCTGGTGGAGAGAAAGCAATATTGGCCTGTGTTTTTTTCGCGGCGGTGACAGTGATTGGGCTCAACTGCCCTATCTGCCAAGCTCACGTAATTTATGACATGACACATTTTGTACGAGTATTTTTTTTTTTTTACATGTATTTTTTTGAGTAATGGTATGGCTTATGTGATGATCAGTTGTGGATTGATAGATGGGATAACTTTGTCTTTTTACTGCGATAAGCTATCTCATCTTCCACCTTGCCTCAAGTTGACTATTAACCACTCTTCCTAGACACTACCGCTTCTCCTTGACACCTGCCAACCGCGCTTCCTTGACAGGACTTTATAAGGATCCAGGATGGACCAAAACGTCGTCACTTATGTTTATTTTCACGTGTGTGGGTTGGGTTAATAAGTTATGACCGGACAAGCCTGGCCCCAGACCAGTCTCGAGAGTAAGAGAACTCTCGTAACCAACTTCAGGTATACTCCAGGTAAATGATGCAGGAAGAAAGGCTAAAATGGCGGGGAGATGAAGCAGTCGGAGGTATTATTCTCTATATTCCTTCATTTTGTTCCTTTATCTTGTCCTGCCTCTTTCCATTATTCCACCTTCTTTCCCCCTCTTTGTTATCACAGTTTTCTTCCTCGGTCGTGTGCCTGTGGCGAGCATTTTCCTCCAGTCGTCTTCTTCCCCTCTCTCACTCCCCTCTCACCTTGTTCAGTTAACCTCATTCCTTTTCTCTAATCTTTTCCCATTGTCTCTACCTCCCTTCACCTCGTCTTGCCCTCTTCCTATCCCCTTATTTCCTCCTTGTCAATAATCATTATAATTATTTATTTGTATTTGATTATTTGCGTCACGACAAGGACAACCCACACGACGTGTTGGTTGGCACTGTTTACTTGCCCAGATCTTTGGGAATCAGTCTCTCTCTCTTACTTTTATTGGATTCCCTTATGATGTATTTGTCGTGCCTCTTGTGCTGTGTATACTGTGTCGTGCCTCTTGTACTGTGTATACTGTGTCACGCCTCTTGTACTGTGTATACTGTGTCGTGCCTCTTGTACTGTGTATACTGTGTCGCGCCTCTTGTACTGTGTATACTGTGTTGTGCCTCTTGTACTGTGTATACTGTGTCGCGCCTCTTGTACTGTGTATACTGTGTTGTGCCTCTTGTACTGTGTATACTGTGTCGCGCCTCTTGTACTGTGTATACTGTGTCGCGCCTCTTGTACTGTGTATACTGTGTCGCGCCTCTTGTACTGTGTATACTGTGTTGTGCCTCTTGTACTGTGTATACTGTGTTGTGCCTCTTGTACTGTGTATACTGTGTTGTGCCTCTTGTACTGTGTATACTGTGTTGTGCCTCTGGCACGGTGTATACTGTGTTGTGCCTCTTGTACTGTGTATACTGTGTCACGCCTCTTGTACGGTGTATACTGTGTTGTGCCTCTTGTACGGTGTATACTGTGTCGTGCCTCTTGTACTGTGTATACTGTGTCGTGCCTCTTGTACTGTGTATACTGTGTTGTGCCTCTTGTACTGTGTATACTGTGTTGTGCCTCTTGTACGGTGTATACTGTGTTGTGCCTCTTGTACTGTGTATACTGTGTCGTGCCTCTTGTACTGTGTATACTGTGTCGTGCCTCTTGTACTGTGTATACTGTGTCGTGCCTCTTGTACTGTGTATACTGTGTCACGCCTCTTGTACTGTGTATACTGTGTTGTGCCTCTTGTACTGTGTATACTGTGTCACGCCTCTTGTACTGTGTATACTGTGTCAAACCTCTTGTACTGTGTATACTGTGTCGTGCCTCTTGTACGGTGTATACTGTGTTGTGCCTCTTGTACGGTGTATACTGTGTTGTGCCTCTTGTACTGTGTATACTGTGTCGTGCCTCTTGTACTGTGTATACTGTGTCACGCCTCTTGTACTGTGTATACTGTGTTGTGCCTCTTGTACTGTGTATACTGTGTCACGCCTCTTGTACTGTGTATACTGTGTCACGCCTCTTGAACTGTGTATGCTGTGTCGTGCCTCTTGTACTGTGTATACTGTGTCGCGCCTCTTGTACTGTGTATACTGTGTCGCGCCTCTTGTACTGTGTATACTGTGTCGCGCCTCTTGTACTGTGTATACTGTGTCGCGCCTCTTGTACTGTGTATACTGTGTCGCGCCTCTTCAACTATGTGTACACAGTTTGGCCCGTTGTACTTGGTGTTGTGCTCGTGCGCCGTGTGTACGTCATGTATTTGCGCTCTTGCGCGATGTATTGATGTACGTTTAGAGTCGGATCGTATATAAAGACATTTTAATTTTGTATGTATTTAGAGTCCTGGCTCTATCGAACCGTGTCCCATATTGTCGAGGGCTGGTTATTTATGCGTCAGACTGCGAGCAGACATGTCCAACAACCTGGTTAACCAGACCATTAACCAGGAGACCTGGCCAGAGACCGGGCCGTGGTGACATTGATCCCCGGAACTAACAGCAGGTAGGAACAACTAGGCATAATCAGGCGCCTGTCTGTCCCCCTCCCCCCTGTTGCTGCCTTGTCCGGCACTTGCCTGGCCCCCCTGTTGCTGCCTTGCCCGGCACTTGCCTGGCCTCCCCGTTGCTGCCCTGTCCGGCACTTGCCTGGCCTCCCCGTTGCTGCCCTGTCCGGCACTTACCTGGCCTCCCCGTTGCTGCCCTGTCCGGCACTTGCCTGGCCTCCCCGTTGCTGCCCTGTCCGGCACTTGCCTGGCCTCCCCGTTGCTGCCCTGTCCGGCACTTGCCTGGCCTCCCCGTTGCTGCCCTGTCCGGCACTTGCCTGGCCTCCCCGTTGCTGCCCTGTCCGGCACTTGCCTGGCCTCCCCGTTGCTGGCCTGTCCGGCACTTGCCTGGCCTCCCCGTTGCTGGCCCCCCTGTTGCTGCCTTGCTCGGCACTTGCCTGGCCCCTGTTGCTGCCTTGCTCGGCACTTGCCTGGCCCCTGTTGCTGCCTTGCCCGGCACTTGCCTGGCCCCTGTTGCTGCCTTGCTCGGCACTTGCCTGCCCCCTATCCCTGCGGCACCTGCTCCGTGGTCTTGCCTGCAGTGAGTAATCGCCGTCCCTGGCAGTCCCCTGGGATTGACTGGCGTTTATTGCACGCCGCCCTGGTGTTGGTTCTTTGTTCTCGTGATTTTTGGTGAAGGTGAGGATTCGTTGCCCTACTGAAGCTATTTTGTACGTGCGTGTCTCTTCGTGTTCCGTTCGTGCGTGTTGGAGCGTGGCTGTGTATCCGTGTTCCATACGTGCTTAACCAAGAGCTTTGTTACAGCGTCTGTCGAGATAACCAAACGGTTACCTTGAGGTTACCTTGAGGTGCTTCCGGGGCTTAGCGTCCCCGCGGCCCGGTCGTCGACCAGGCCTCCTGGTTGCCGGACTGATCAACCAGGCTGTTGGACGCGGCTGCTAGCAGCCTGACGTATGGGTCACAGCCTGGTTGATCAGGTATCCTTTGGAGATGCTTTAGGTTAGTTAAATTATTGTATTGTTTTCAGACATGTATTTGGAAATTAGCCAACTTATCCGGAAAGAATATGCAAAACAATGAAATTTACAAAATTTAAATAGAGGGACTGGTCCCAAACCTGCACACAGAAATAACACCAGCTGTTAATGGCTGCTTCTTGGGGGTGAGTAACAAAAAGGAGGCCTGGTCGAGGACCGGGCCGCGGAGACGCTAAGCCCTGAAATTATCTCAAGATAACTTCAAGAACCACATGAGACCAGAAGGTATGGCAAGATGTGCAGAATATCCCCGTTGATAAGCAGAGGTGCAACAGGTACTCTGAGAGAGAACTCTATTAACATCAGAGGTCCGAGACTGTTCAACACCCTTCCACTACACATAACTATGTTTAACTGATCTCTAACCTTGTCTATGGAGGACAGAAAAAAATGTATATATGCTGGTTAGCATTGTAAATATGTGGCCACGTTAGTGGTAGAAAAAAAAATACACATAAGGCGCATAACTGGCCGCCCCTCACAGTGTTCAAGAGAGAACTTGATAAACACCTCCAAAGGATACCTGATCAACCAGGCTGTGATTCATACGTCAGGATGCGAGCAGCCGTGTCCAACAGCCTGACTGATCAGTCCAGCAACGAGGAGGCCTGGTCGAGGACCGGGCCGCGGGGATGCTAAGCCTCGTAAACAACACAAGGTAACCACAAGGCAAGGTGTAGAGCATCAATGGTGGGTGTTTCTCAGGTAGCATACCCGTGTAATTACGATATTTTACCTGATAGACCAGCCGCCCATTCTTCTTTGATTGGGGCTCCGTTGCCGGCTACTCGTCTGCCTAACCAGGTGCTCCGCCATTCCCCCCCACAAAGTGGCAGGTGTGGGCCTCCAGGACCCGCTGTCGCTTTGGACATAGTGTCCATGGGGTGTGAAGTGCCGCAAAGCTCTCTTACATTCACCATTATAAGAGACTTCCGACCCTCCGGAGTTTGCAAACTTTCCTTTATCTTGGTACGAGATTCCGAGGATTATATCCTCCGGTGTTATGGCCGCTTATCTGAGAATTTCCACCTCCAGAGGAGGGAGGTTAATGCGCTCTTTTCCCAAGGGACGGTGCCACTTTTTTCTCTCTCTTTTTGTTTAAGGGAGGAATTTAGCCTTTAATGCAGGGGAGTGGTTGGTCCTGTGAAGGCCCCGAGGCGTGTAAGTAATTATCAAAAGAAGGCACCAAAGAAGTCTATGTAGCACGGCGGCTGAGCCGAGTACGACTAAGCGGACAGAACACTGGACGCGTGATCCTGTGGTCCCTGGTTCGATCCCGGGATCAAGCAGGCGAGAAACGATGAGTTTCTTTCACCCCTGATGCCCCTGTTACCTAGCAGTAAATAGGTACCTGGGAGTTAGTCAGCTGTCACGGACTGCTTCCTAGGGGTGGAGGCCTGGTCGAGGACCGGGCCGCGGGGACACTAAAGCCCCGAAATCATCTCAAGATAACCTCAAGATAGAGCACAGGCCCCGAGGCAGAGAGGAGCAGTAGTCCCAGGTGCTGCATGAAGGGCGTGGCTCAGCTGGGAGGGTTTAACGACTTCTTGACCTTCATGTGATAGCAAGTTAAAAAAAAAATGTGTGTGCTAAAATGTCTGGCTACACCTCCCCCCCCCCCTCCGGAGGGTGGCAAGAATCTAGCACCCCCCTCCCCCCCCCCCCAGACGGTGCTGTCTCGTCTTGAGTATTGCTCGGTACTCGCTTCCTCTTTCAGAGCGGGAGAGATCTCTGAATTAGAGGGAAGATAGAGAACATATACGCCACGCATAGAAACTATAAAACATTTGAATTATTGGACCGTCTCAAAGCTCTCAAAATGTACTCTTTGGAAACGAGACGAGAAAGGGATCAAATACTATATACATGGAAGATACTTGAAAGTCAGGTACCAAATTTGCTCAGTAGAATAACAGCATACTGGACCGAAATATACTGAAGGAAGTGCAGAATAGAATCAGTGAAGAGTAGAGGTGCCATAGGCACAATCAAGAAACACTGTCTGAACATCAGAGGTCCACAGCTGTTCAACATCCTCCCAGCAAGCATTAGAAATATTGCTGAAACAAAGGGGGGGGGGGGGTATTCAAGAAGCACTTCGATAAGTTTTTGTAAAAAGTGCCGGACCAACCATGCTGTAGTGGATATGTGGGCCTGCGGGCCGCTCCACGCAACAACCTGTTGGACCAAGTTATCACAAGTCGACCCTGGCCTCAGGCCGGGCTCGGGGAGTAGACCAACTCCCAGAACCCTCTCCAGGTATGTTCCAGGTATACCCCCACTTTTCTTTGATGGTGGATGGGATTCTGGCCACTCTCCCCGAGGGTATCATAATAACTTATTGTATTGAAAAAGCAGGATATATTAGGAATAGAGCAGCGTACTACTAGAGAGGCAGGCTAGTGTATCAAGTGCTTGTGATACACTAGCCTGCCTCTCTAGTGCCAGTTTTTCCTCTCTTGCATATAATCTATCGAGGTTTTAAGACTTTTGAACCTGTCATATTATCACCATTACGACCACTTATGGAGAGTGCCGATAAGGGAACTTCTTTGATTAATGTGAAAATTAAGTGATAATTTCCCCCGAGACTCTGAGGGTTGTTTTGGTACCAGAGTTCGTAGTTGCAAAACTTTTAATTACTTGTATAACTTTTGCCGTTCCAATCCTGACTTAAAGTGCAACCGGTTTCCGTCGTTTGTTGGAGGCTGCTGTTGCTTCCCGGCAAGGTGCAATCAAGGTGCAATCAAGGTGCAATCAAGGTACAATCAAGGTACTAGTGCTTATCTAATAGTGACTACTGAGTGAACTCTAGTTCTTAATGTCCCACATTCTATCCTTTTTGTATACGGTATATTTTTGCAATAACCTTTTTTGGGACTTGAATTTCTTTGCCATATGTAGTCTAGAAGTTATGGGTTCCACAACTACGTTATTCAGTGCATTCTGGTTGAAGATTACCTACAGGAGTACAGGAGAAGTACAGGAGTACCTGCAGAAGTACGGTACAGGTAAGCAGTACCTGCACAAGTACAGGAGACACAGGAATGCAAAACCATCCCATTGAAGAGTAGGTTTGCAAGAGTAGGCTTCAGAGGCGATTCTGTAACATTTAGACTAAGAGTCAACGCTTTTCGACACACTTTTCCAATGGGCTGTGGTTCTTAACGTCGGAGTGTGAGTGTAACAGATACTAATGA
>NC_091167.1:35293061-35323061 GCF_040958095.1 Procambarus clarkii
TTTACTTACTATCACTGGACTCCTAACTGCCTCAGGACACCAGCCAGTGTAACTTACAAGACAAGGTGTTCTGTCTCCAGACAAAAAATCAATCTCATCAATAAACAAATTCTCAAATAGTCTAGTCGATCAAGCAGTCTGAAGATTTTATTTTCTCTGTTGCCTTCCTCAGCAGAGGATGAAAGGCAAGACATCTTTTCATTTTATGAACAACAAAAGCAGACGTTTTCTTAGCATGTTGGAGAAGGTCTTCAATTCCAATATCTTGTACAAATATTTCCTTGAGTTTAAGAAGCGCGCGTGTGACTGCTGCTGCGGTGTTCAAGGGTAGTGTGTTGGCGAGGGTGATGGGTGGGCCAGTGGGCTGTGGAAGGCCAGGTCTAACTATGTACATACGTAGGATGTTCAAATAGATTGGGAATAGTGTGGATGAGTGTGTTCAAAATATTGGCAATATTAAGGAGTGAACACACGGGTGAGTGAGAGACACCTGCTGTGGCTGCCAACACGCCTCTGCTCCTTGTTCAGCTCTACCATCTTGTACATCTACCATCATCATGATCTTGATCAAATATTTGTTCGGGAGGTGATTAACCTTTAGACTGTTGAACAAATTCACAAAGGCAGTGACGAGGATTCGAACTTGCGTATGGGAGCATCCCAGACACTGCCTTAATCGACTGAGCTACGACAGGGTAAAAGGGTTGAAACCGAAGTTCTACTGAACTTACTGGATCCCGTAACCTCTCCGAGGCACAAACCAGGCTTTTTACATTGTCACTGCCCTTGTGGATTTGTTCATTTGATGCATCACGTTAGTGTGATCTCTGTGTGTGTCTTTAGACTGTTGTTTGGTCGGGTTGGGTATATTTCTTTTTTATCTTGCATGTGAAGTAATTAATGAATATATCTTTTTTTTTTACATTGCAGGTGAGCGATGTGGCTCTGGTGATAATCGAGGTTGTTACCTGCTCACCGAGGTTCGTTGACACGCCAGGCTGCCTGGACAGGATGTGTGAGTGAAAGTTTTTTAATCTTGAATGTTACATTTAGAAGTTTTCCATTTTTTATTTCATGTTTCTTAATTTACTTGCTGTTCCTCCTCCCTCGCCTCCACAGGCACCTACACGCAGGCCGGAACGCCACCCACCCGGTAGCATCAGCGACCCTTAAAGTAATTTCAATATTTGTCCGTTCATCATCCCGGAGGACAGATATCTTCTGATGACAACTTAAAACTCGAGCACGAATTATGTTCTCAGATGAGCCTCGCGTCGAGGCTTTGAAGAGGACGTCTCCAGTGCTTTTAGTGGTTTTGTGTAATTTTTGCGTTTTAGTGTGGGGGGGGGGGGGGATAAAATGGTATAGTATGTGTCTCTCTGGAAGATGCAACCAACAGGATCGTAATGGATAAGTGAGCCTGCGGGCCGCTCCCAGCAACACTCTTTCAGATCAAGTTATCAGCCCAACCCGTCCTCCCAAGGTTTCCCAACGTTAAAAAAAAATACGGTCAAATTAGTGTCCTCTCCAAACCTACCAGAGGACCCAAAACAGAAAACGGGAGAGTACGTAACTTTCGCGAGCCGCTTCCATTTTTTCTAGTACGACAATTTTTGATCTTATGTAACGCAAAGGACAAAAATGCGACGTTCTTTGTAAGAAGCCAGGATTATTTCGTGATAACAATCCTGGCATCAGGCCGGGCTTGAGAAGTAGAAAAACTCTTGGAACCATCTCCAGGTAAACTCCATGACGAAACAAACGGAGAAATGGTATTGAATTAGGTTATAAGGATCATTATTTGAACTCTACGGTGCGACTGAGCTCTAAATGAAAGTGTTTATTTATGGGTCCGGAATGTTTTGAAGCCAGCAGAGCTCCGGCAGACGTTTCTCTCCCATATGATAAAAAAGACTTGCACGATAGTGTATCTGCCATAGCTTGACCAGGTGACCCTTCTCACTTGGACAATATGAGGTCATGTCCTCCGGAGCACTAGAGGGGTTAATACCCCATACCTTGGGCTGCTGAAGGGGCTGACTCCCCCCTCTACCCCTGCCACTACAGGGTTTGACACAATCACCCTCCTGCGAGGGTGGTGAGGGCATGGAAGCCCTTAATGTAGATTGTAAATACCGGAACCCATCCCTGCCCTTGTGTGGCAGTGCACAATATAAAGTTGTTTTCACATATCCACACATTAAAACATTGATTGTAACCATGATATATATGTACTTCCGCCTACAGTTTTAGACCTATTGTCTTATATATGACCCTCTGTCCTGCGTGACAGTGAATACCAGCATTATCCTCACTTTAATAAGACTTAATCGAAGTCCTCAGATTAGGCAAAATTGTAATTAAATTTGTCAATAAAGATGTTAATAATAATAATACCGGAAAGCCACCACCAGCGCTGCTACCCCTTGTAGTTAGATAGTGCCACCTACAGCACGACAGAAGCACCCAGATGTGTAACTTCCCTGCTCTTGCCCCATTCATTCTCTCTGTCTCTCTCTCTGTCTCTCTCTCTGTCTCTCTCTGTCTCTCTCTCTGTCTCTCTCTCTGTCTCTCTCTCTGTCTCTCCCTCTGTCTCTCTCTCTGTCTCTCTCTCTGTCTCTCTCTCTCTGTCTCTCTCTCTGTCTCTCTCTCTCTGTCTCTCTCTCTCTGTCTCTCTCTCTCTGTCTCTCTCTCTCTGTCTCTCTCTCTCTGTCTCTCTCTGTCTCTCTCTCTCTCTGTCTCTCTCTCTCTGTGTCTCTCTCTCTGTCTCTCTCTCTGTCTCTCTCTCTCTCTCTCTCTCTCTCTCTCTCTCTCTCTCTCTCTCTCTCTCTCTCTCTCTCTCTCTCTCTCTCTCTCTCTCTCTCTCTCTCTCTCTCTCTCTCTCTCTCTCTCTGTGTCCTCACCTAATTTTGCTTGCGGGGGTTGAGCTTTGGCTCTTTGGTTGTAACGGGGGGTGGGGGAAATAGCTCTATCTTGTCCATTATTCCACCCCCCAGTTAACTAACGAGGCCGGGGGAAACAGCTCTCTCTAGTCCGTTATCCCGTCCCCAGTTAGCTAACTATTCTAGAGCACCTCCAGAGTTCCTAAGGCAACCTCTCTCGTTCAACACCTTGTAACCTAGGTATTCGACTACCTAGGTGCTAAGACTACAAGGCGCCGTCACTTGATCAGTTACCCGAAACTCCAGAGAGAACTCTAGAATACAGAATCATTGCCACAAACGTATAAGAGAAAACGAAAGGAAAGAAATGAATAGTGAAGTAATTAGTGAGGGTTTGGGGTGAGAGGTAGAGAGGTGGGAGGAGCGAGGAGGGTCATTAGTTGAAAGTGAGAGTTCAGAGAGGGGTGGAAGGAGAGGTGTAGATAGGTAGATGTAGAAGAGTAGATAGTAGAAGTAGAAGAGTAGATAGTAGAAGAAGAAATGCTGCCACCATCCATTCATGATCATTACATACAAGACAAGGAATGGAACTTGCCTGTATCACAAAATTCTCAAAGGATGTTATCATGAGTTCATTATTAGTATGTTCCCTCTGTACCATGTATCAACTCCAAACATGTACTCATTAATATCTTGAATCTAGTAACCACCGAGGCTTTCTCACCTCAACTCAAAGCTCTAGGGAACAAAGACGATTTAAATAATAAGTTCATATATTTCACATGAAGTATCATAATTTAGCAATTCAATTAAAATGTTCCAGTTTAATATGCAAAGTGAGTCATCATCCAAGAATTCGAGAACCCTACAACTTGACTGCCCCTGATCATCACACAACATATGTAAACACGACCAAGTCACCTTAATGTTCACTCACCGAGGACTGAGTCTAAGTTGAATAGAGAGGGGGGGGGGGGGTCTGTAGCTTGACAGAGACTGTCTCGCCCATGCCGGCCGACAGCCTCCCTGCTAGGGACGTCTTCTCTGCTCTGCTGTCTGCTGTTCTCTTGATGCCTAATGCTCTATGCTCCCTCAGTATATATTGGGGACCCTAGTACTAACTCCGCCCACAAGTAGATAGCCTCCGGCACTACCAAGCCACTCCTTAAACGTCGGCATGTTTGAAGGCTACTAGACTACAATTATAAGCTTAGCGGAAGCAAGGTGAAATTCGCATGATCTGACCTCAGGTCACTTGAGGTCATTAACGCTTTGAGGTGTGAGATCTCAGGCCGACAAACTGGCGCCTCTCAGATCCTTGTCTCTGACTCATGTACTCTATGTATGTATTAAACTAAACCAAACACTTTTACAGTGTTACATGGTCCCGCCTCTCAACTGTCAATCAACTGGTCACACACACACACAACTGTGTGTGCGTGTGTATGTGTACTCACCTAATTGTGCTTGCGGGGGTTGAGCTCTGGCTCTTTGGTCCCGCCTCTCAACCGTCAATCAACTGGTGTACAGGTTCCTGAGTGTGTGTGTGTGTGTGTGTGTGTGTGTGTGTGTGTGTGTGTGTGTGTGTGTGTGTGTGTGTGTGTGTGTGTGTGTGTGTGTGTGTGTGTGTGTGTCTGCCCTCTCTGTACTCCTCTTTTTTATATAATACTGATGTTTTTCTTTAGTTTCCTTCACCAAAATTCCGGTTCTTTTGTTCACCATCGTCTTCCCTCACCAAGATACCGGAGGGAACATTTATGTCTGGGAGTGTAAAGCTGTCAGTGTTGGTGGTCGAGTCTGCGATGTGTGGTGAGCACCCCTGAGTTTGTGTCAAGTGGGAGAGCGTGCGTGTGTAAGTGGTAGTCCGTGTCCGTGGGAGATCATGTGTGTGTGTGTGTACAAGGGAGGTATCTTATGTCCGTAGGAGAACATGCGCGTGTGTAAATGGGGTTGTGTGTCCGTGGGAGAGCGTGCGTTGGAGCTGTAAATATTATTGTCAATATAGTGTGTGTGTGGGGGAGGGGGGAGGGGGGAGGGGCATGAGTGGGCTGATATTGGTGTTGGAGGCCAAGCCAACCTCCTCGACACTTTATTACTCTCAAACTCAACACCTTTTGAAGATCCTCGAGTTGAGCATTGTTGGAGGGTATTTTGGGGGAGATGGGCGGCGGCGTCTCATCTTCAGGGCCCCCTGACGCCGCGGGTAAACACGAGAGGTAAACAGATAAACACCAAAATAAACATTCAAACAACTGGGGAAAGACGACGTTGCACAGTGTGGAAATAATATTTCATAAACGTGCTTAGTGTAGCTAAACTTGCACGCAAGGCCGGGCGTCTGGGAAAGGAAAGATGGAGGAGGGGAGGTGGGGGTTGGGGGGGTTGGTTGAGTGTATGGGTAAAGGGGAAGTGGTAGGGGTTGTGCACCCTACTTGGCTGTGCTTGCATGATCGAGCGTCCAACTTCTGAACATGTATATTTTAATTCAACTTTCTCGCAGATGTAGAGTGTGTTGGGGATGTGTTGTCCTAATTTAGGTTGGGGTGGGAGTTCAACTCCAGGGCAGCATACACTACATTTCAGAAAGCTTCGTGAATACAGCCGAAAGAGGCTGATATTACAATGTTTATGTGCCTCGGGTGTTAGGGGGGGGGGGGAGAAAGATGAACTTTTTCAAGAAACAATTAGACAAGTTCCTGTAAGATCTGTCGGACCAACCGGGTTGCAGTTGATATGTTGGCCTCAGGGCCGCTCCAACCAGCACCTGTTGGAGCAAATTATCACATGTCAATAAGTTGGCTTTTAGACAAATTAAATGTCCGTAGGAGTAATTTCTCCAACGTTAGTAAATATTACCTTTTGATGATTTCGAGAGTTCTGCTTCTGCAGCCTGGCCTCAGGCCAGGCGAGATTCAGTAAAAAAATTTATTCAGACAGAACGTAATGCTAATAATAAAAAACTGTTGTTAAGTGACCAAAATGTAGTGAGTACTCCTGCAAATCGTAATTTCCATTTTCAGACCAGGGCTCTTTTGTCCCATTTTAAACCCCTTAATCGACTGGTATATGGGCTGCCAAGCCAATGGTCATACGAGGGCGTTGGGTGGTAATGGCAGGGATTGAGGGAAGGGGAGAGGAGGGAAGGAGACGTTGCAACGCAAGCACTCGCAAGTAGTTTGACCTTGCCAACTCGAAGCTTGCAACCCGCTCAATCTCGGGGAGGCGTTGTTGTGCGCAACGTGCACTGTGCTTGCTTTTGTTGTGTTCACGGATATTGTGTGTGCTTTTGTTGTGTTCACGGATATTGTGTGTGCTTTTGTTGTGTTCACGGATATTGTGTGTGCTTTTGTTGTGTTCACGAATATTGTGTGTGCTTTTGTTGTGTTCACGGATATTGTGTGTGCTTTTGTTGTGTTCACGAATATTGTGTGTGCTTTTGTTGTGTTCACGGATATTGTGTGTGCTTTTGTTGTGTTCACGAATATTGTGTGTGCTTTTGTTGTGTTCACGGATATTGTGTGTGCTTTTGTTGTGTTCACGGATATTGTGTGTGCTTTTGTTGTGTACACGGATATTGTGTGTGCTTTTGTTGTGTTCACGAATATTGTGTGTGCTTTTGTTGTGTTCACGGATATTGTGTGTGCTTTTGTTGTGTTCACGGATATTGTGTGTGCTTTTGTTGTGTTCACGGATATTGTGTGTGCTTTTGTTGTGTTCACGTGCACTGCGCATGGTTTTGTTGAGAATTCGGGTGTTGCATGGCATTCGTACGTGGTTCATGTGCTTTCATGTTAGTTTTGTGTTTTTTCTATTATGACTAAGTAACTCGAGCACATGTGTTATACGCGCGCCAGGGTGATGGAACTGTCACAGATGACAACATAGAAATTAGCGAAATACTGAGGCAACAGTACGATTCCGTTTTCAGTGAGTCCTTATACACAATGAAGATTTGATAAGCCAAAAACGAATTCTTCATGACTGTGATACCAACATCAAGTCATATATCAGATGTCACCCTAAATCCACTGGACTCTGAAGTAGCCATAGACAGTATGACTATGTACTCTGCACCAGGCCTTGATTCCTGGAATTTATATTCATCAAGAATTCTAAACAAAACTAGAAAAAACAGTCCCATGCCCTTATTTTTTTGGAGGTGGGGGGGGGGGAAGGATCGTTGATAATGGTGTTATCCCTGACATGTGAACCTCCAAATGATACCTGTTCAACCAGTTTTTGAACAGCCGCGTCCAATAGTCTAGTTGACCAGACCCCTCCAATTCGGATGCCGCGGGGGCGCTGATCCTAGGAACCAACGCAGAACGAGGTATGATACGTTTAGACAAGCATTTATGCTCTCTACGTGTGCACCCGTATGTGCTGTGTGTACTACTTGCTTATGTGTGTGTGTTTGGAACGGTGGTAGGAGGAGGGTGTAGGGGGGGGGGGGGAGATAGATAGATCATTAACAGGGGGAAAGCGCCAAGCCATTACGACTATGTAGCACTTGGAAGGGGTCAGGATAAGGATTTGGGATGGGACGGGAGGGGGAGGGGGGAATGGTGCCCAACCACTTGGGCGGTCGGGGATTGAACGCCGACCTGCGTGAAGCGAGACCGTCGCTCTACCGTCCAGTCCAAGTGGTTGGGTGGGGTAGGGGGGGGGGGGAGAGGCCTTTGTTTTCCCATGTAAAATGTTTCTTTTGATGTGACACACATTGTGTACTTTTGTTTGTGGGTCCTGTCTGCGTCTTAGTACAGCGAGCGTGTTGGTGACGGGGAACAGCAGGATGGTGGACTTACCTCCTATGCCAGGTAAGTCCACTCCGGGCTCACCATAGCCCGTGCTACTTGGAACTTTTGTTCCGAGTAGCTGAATCTAAAACAACGCAACAATTGGTAGTAGTAACACCCACCTACAACACTACAACCACCACCACCCAGTTACACCAACACCCACCTACACCACCAGCACCTACCTACAACGCCCACCCATAACCAGTTGTAGCCAAGTTCTCTAATTAATAACTACGCATGGAAATATAATTCAGTTCACGTGTAGTAATTATCCGAGACATATGGAGTAGTTTATGAGTTGCAATTAAGGCGAATCTTGCGCATCTTAAGACGTAATTAACTGGACTATCGCCCTAGTTGGCAGCAAGTTATGTGGGAGAGCTGAGGGAGAGAGTAGCACTGGCAGAGTAGGTCCCTACTTAGTAGGTCCCTACTTAGTAGGAAGGAGGTCCTTAAGTACCCACAGAGAGGCAGTGGGTTCCTTAGGTAGTACCCTGCGATGATTTCGGGGCTCACCGTCCCCACGGTCCGGTCCGGTTCCTGACCAAGCCTCCTGGTTGCTGGACTGGCCAACCAAGCTGTTACACGCGGCTGCTCGCAGCCTGACGTATGAATCACAGCTTGGTTGATCAGGTATCCTTTGGAGGTGTTTATCCAGTTGTCTCTTGAACACTGTGAGGGGTCGGCCAGTTATGCCCCTTATGTGTAGTGGAAGCTTGTTGAACAGTCTCGGGCCTCTGATGTTGATAGATGTTGGTACTCTCTCAGAGTACTTGGTACATAGTAGGTATGAGGTCCTTGGGTAGCAAGTAGTAGGAGCAGTGGGGGGGGGGGGTCTTTCCATCGAGTTGACAGCTCTTATTGGTATAAGATGACCCAGGCTTCACTTCTCTTGCCCAGGACTTTTATTCTCCTCACTTCCATCTTGCTCTCTCTCTCTAAATGAGAGTGAGATCACGATGGAAGTGATGGATGCAAAAGACTCTTGGCTCCTATTAGCACTTAGCAGGCTTAGAGCTTTAACTTCCCACAGCTTATCTTAAGCCTTGCCATACCAGTTTTTCCTGGAGCACGACCTGCCAATCTGTTTTCAGCCAGGTTCCAAATTTCTGCTTTATGAAAGTGGTATAAATCGCTCGCGTGGTGGCAGGAGAGCGTACTGTCGCTGCTCCACAGTCAATCAGTCAGTCAGTCAGTCAGTCAGTCAGTCAGTCAGTCAGTCAGTCAGTCAGTCAGTCAGTTACAGTAGGCAAAGTCACTCAGTTACAGCAAGTTAGATACAGTTAGAGAAGCCAATCCACCTAACCCACAATCCCATACAGACAAAGATGAGCACTGCCATTCACCTTAATACCCCCGTGCCCTCCAGTCCAGCAACCAGGAGGCCTGGTCGACGACCGGGCCGCGGAGACGCTAAGCCCCGGAAGCACCTCAAGGTAACCTCAAGGTAAGGTAACCCTCGCTACCAGAGTCAGGAGCGGGCAGATGCAGACAGAGCTCAGTTATAAACATACTGCCCGTGTTAAGAATACATTTTTTTCCTGTCTCCTACGTGTCTCCGCCAGGCCAGGGCGCGCTCCTCCTCCTCTTCTTCCTACCAAACGCGGAACTCTACCAGAACAAAAAAAAATGAACACTGAAAAGCCCTGAATTGGAAATCGAATCGAAAACTTTAAGTCTGCTATTATTTTGTTAGAGTCTTGAGAGCGGGGTTCGGGGTTTCTGATCTCTCGCAAGACGTGAGATGTGTGTTTCCAGAAGCAGGCGAATGTGTGATTTATTTTTGAATCCTGTTTTTAAATTGAATGTTTAGGGTCCCGAGTTAGTTTTTTGCATTTGTCTAAAGTCGTTAACTCGGTCATGGGGAATTGAAAAATGTTGATACGATAAATTAACATAAGGGACGTAACTAGCCCATATTATCACGATATTCGAAAAGGAAAATGATAAACACATCCAAAGGATACTTAATCAACCAGGCTGTGATTCATGTCAGGCTGCGAGTAGCTGCGTCTAACAGCCTGGTTGATCACACCACGAACCATTGTCCCTCCGCGGTTCGGGAACATTGGTACTGAAGCTTTTTGTTACCGAAAATGGTAACAACTTTGAGGGTAGATTTCGTTAAATATAGGTTATCTCGGTAATCTTGAGATGATTTCGGGGCTTTAGTGTCCACGCGGCCCGGTCCTCGACCAGGCCTCCACCCCCAGGAAGCAGCCCGTGACAGCTGACTAACTCCCAGGTATCTATTTACTGCTAGATAACAGGGGCATCAGGGTGAAAGAAACTCTGCCCATCGTTTCTCGCCGGCGCCAGGGATCGAACCCTGGACCACAGGATTACGCGTTCAGTGTTCTGTCCGCTCAGCCACCGGCTCCCTTAGGGGGAGTTAACATGGACATAGTCCAACCCCTCTACACATTCCGGCAATGAAACACGTGGTGAGGAACGCACAAGAATTCAAGTTAATAATTATTGTTATTCATTAATTATGTAGCAGTATTGTCAGAAATACACCCGGAGTGGACTTGGCGTTAATAATGGCTCATGCATGTCGTGTGGCCATAAATATCAGGCATATTTGCAAGATAATACGCAGTAAAATGTGTGCATGTGTAGAGTGGGTGGGTGTGGTAACATGCGGTGCTCGTCTAGTTGTGCTCCCCTAGTGATGTGTACTGTGGTTGTCAGTGATTAAGTGCTTAATTGCACACTAGTTTCTCTATCAGCTATCTCACCCTGTCAGAGTAAAAGAGACAAATGTATGTGAATGCATGTGTGTGTGTGTGTGTATACCTGGTTGATACCTGGTTGATGGGGTTCTGGGAGTTCTTCTACTCCCCAAGCCCGGCCCGAGGCCAGGCTTGACTTGTGAGAGTTTAGTCCACCAGGCTGTTGCTTGGAGCGGCCCGCAGGCCCACATACCCACCACAGCCCGGTTGGTCCGGCACTCCTTGGAGGAATAAATCTAGTTTCCTCTTGAAAATGTCCACGGTTGTTCCGGCAATATTTCTTATGCTTGCTGGGAGGACGTTGAACAACCGCGGACCTCTGATGTTTATACAGTGTTCTCTGATTGTGCCTATGGCACCTCTGCTCTTCACTGGTTCTATTCTACATTTTCTTCCATGTCGTTCACTCCAGTACGTTGTTATTTTACTGTGTAGATTTGGTACTTGGCCCTCCAGTATCTTCCAGGTGTATATTATTTGATATCTCTCTCGTCTTCTTTCTAGTGAGTACATTTGGAGGGCTTTGAGACGATCCCAATAATTTAGGTGCTTTATTGCGTCTATGCGTGCCGTATATGTTCTCTGTATTCCCTCTATTTCAGCAATCTCTCCTGCTCTGAAGGGGGAAGTGAGTACTGAACAGTACTCAAGACGGGACAACACAAGTGACTTGAAGAGTACAACCATTGTGATGGGATCCCTGGATTTGAAAAATATATATTAAATATATATATATAATATATAATTATAAAAATATAAAAAAAAATTGTATATATATGTATGTATATATGTATATGTACGTATATGCTCGTAAGTGGTTAGGCACTGTTTCTTCACTGTCCTCATATACTCTGACAGCTGGGGCCTGACGGCTGAGTGGACAGCGCTTTGGATTCGTAGTCCTGAGGTCCAGGGTCAGTGGAGGCTGAAACAAATGGCCGGTTTCTTTCATCCTGATGCTCCTGTTCACCTAGCAGTAAATAGGTACCTGGGAGTTAGACAGCTGCTATGGACTGCTTCCTCTGGGTGTGTAACAAAAAGGAGGCCTACCTGCTTGATACCTGGTTGATGGGGTTCTAGTTCTTCTACTCCCCAAGCCCGGCCCGAGGTCAGGCTTGACTTGTGACAGTTTGGTCTACCAGGCTGTTGCTTGGAGCGGCCCGCAGGAACACATATCCACCACAGCCTGGTTGGTTCGGAACTTCTTTTAGAAAGCAGTCTAGCTGTCTCTTGAAGATGTCCACGGTTGTTCCGGCAATATTTCTTATAGTCGCTGGGAGGACGTTGAACAGCCGCGGACCTCTGATGTTCATAGTGTTCTTTGGCAGATAGTGTTTATAGTGTTCTATAGTGAAGTGCTGCACTTCACTGGTTCTATCCTAGTCGAGGACCGGGCCGCGGGGACGCTAAGCCCCAAAATCGTCTCAAGATAACCTCAAGATATATCTCAGCTCCGTGTTGTCATATCCCTTCCAAGTGTCAGTCATACAGGCTTTTCCTTTCTCCTCATAATTACCAGACCTCCACCTGCTTAACATTAGAATTTAGGTTAAAAAAAAACAATAGAGTATTTCAAGACAGTCTATGCTGGATACAATTTATTTAAGACAATACTAAAATCTGCAGCAACGGGCCGTAATCCGCATCATGTGAAGCACAAAAACCAGCATTGAAAAGGTACAGATGTTTACTAGAGGAGGATATGATCATTACATACAATATACTGAGGGCAATAGGCAAGAATTCTTTTGCCTTTTAGTAGTAGGCAAAGTAGTAGTGAAACCGAAGTAGAACTTCGGTTTCAACCCTTTTACCCTGTCGTAGCTCAGTCGATTAAGGCAGTGTCTGGGATGCTCCCGGATACAGGTTCGAATCCTCGTCACGGGTGTGGATTTGTTCAACAGTTAGATAGGCCTTCACCACCACTACCACCATCAATATCATCACTACCACCATCAATACCATCACCACCACTACCACCATCAATATCATCACTACCACCACTACCACCATCAATATCATCACCACCACTACCACCATCAATACCATCACCACCACTACCACCATCAATATCATCACTACCACCACTACCACCATCAATATCATCACCACCACTACCACCATCAATACCATCACCACCACTACCACCATCAATATCATCACTACCACCACTACCACCATCAATATCATCACCACCACTACCACCATCAATACCATCACCACCACTACCACCAACAATATCATCACTACCACCACTACCACCATCAATATCATCACCACCACTACCACCATCAATACCATCACCACCACTACCACCATCAGTATCATCACCACCACCATCACCTTTTTTTCCCCCACCTCTACCCCACCACCCTTACCCGCCACAACCACCACACCCTCCTACCCTTCACCACCAAACCCCCCAACCCTCAACCACCACCACCTCTCCTACCCTTCACCACCACACCCCCCAACCCTCACCCACCACCACCAACACACACGGTGTGTCACGCTCGCTAACGAATGCCGTACGCTTTACACCGATTAACTTAGAGTTAACGTTGAAATTAACTTGTATTTATTTGATGTGATAAATGACCCAAAGGGGGTGGGGAGTGGGGGGCGAGCTGTGTAAATGAACACCCGTGTTAGTTATGGCGCTGGTGGGACGTCAGGAGGGAGGGACGCTGGGAGTGTCTGGCAGTAGTGGGGCACAGTGGGTGCTTCATTAGTGGTGGGGGGAGGGGAGGGAGAGTGAGTTAGTGTGTCTGGAAATAAAGGGGAAGGATGGGGTTGTGTGTATCAGGTAATGGGGATTTTTTTTTTTTGAGTAAAGAGGAAGGAGAGGCATATCTTGAGGTTATCTTGAGATGTTGTTGTTGTTGTTAAAGATTCGCTACCTGGAACAAAAAGTTCCAAGCAACACTGGCTATGGTGAGCCCGTAGATAGTTTATCTTGAGATGATTTCGGGGCTTTTTAGTGTCCCCGCGGCCCGGTCCTCGACCAGGCCTCCATCCCCAGGAAGCAGCCCGTGACAGCTGACTAACACCCAGGTACCTATTTTATTGCTAGGTAACAGGGGCATAGGGTGAAAGAAACTCTGCTCATTGTTTCTCGCCGGCGCCCGGGATCGAAGACCCTACCATAGGTGAAGGTGAAGTTTAGAAGTGGGAAATACAGTGAGAGGTATGAAACCAGGTGGGATGTCCTCCTTGCTGACACGATATGTGAGTGTTGGCAGCTAACCTAAGCTAAGCAAGCTAAGTAATGGGGATAGTGTGTGCTCTATTGGGAAAGGGTAAATTACCTTTCCCAAAGTGAACTTTACTAAGGGGAAAGGGGGGATAGGGTTTCTTGCAGGTGGGAGGAGTTATATAGTGTGACTGTGATGGGGAGGCGGGGCAGTGAGGGTCAACCTACTTTCTCTCACTTAATACAACATATTTATAACGGAATCGCCCGTTAATAATGTCATATTATTACAAATTAAAGCAACGTAATATTGACGTTATCAACGTGACGGCCTCGATAGGTTAGGTGGGTTGCATAGGTTCGTACGCTTCTGCTTAGATTAAACAGTTACACTTTTTTACGGAGTGATAAATAGCGAGAACGGGCTAGTAAAATATGTATACATTTTGTAAATGACTCCAGTTTCCTGCGTGGCATTACTCCTCGAACCTTGGATGCCTGACTTACCTGGATCTTACCTGTGGAGAGTCTCGGGAGTTCTACTCCCCGAGCCCGGCCTGGGGCCAGGCTCGACTTGTGATAACTTGGTCCAACAGGCTGTTGCTTGCAGCTGGGCCGGGCTTGGAGAGTAGAACTCCCAGAAACTCGTCAAGGCATGATTGGGAATTTTCGTATCCAATCAAGAACTGTTCAACCTGTTTTTTGTTGTAGCTGTAGTCTACAATACCTACAGTTGTAGACTCTCTAGATTACAATGTCATTTTCACAATTATTTTATAATTATCTTTCAATTTGTTGACTTATATTTTCCTTCCTTGTTTAGTTTCGATTATCTACTCATTCCAATGTTTCTTCATTTTGCCTCTTGGGATTGTTTGTAGTCTGTTAGTCTGTAACAAGAGAGCAGTACATAGTAGTACAACATGAACATCATAACAGCATGAACAAGCCACAGACGCGGCGCCAGTCAGGCGGCGGCAGACAATGGAAAAGTTACACCTCCTGTACAAGTTAACCAGGGGGACAGGTCAATGGTCACCGAGTCACGAGGAGGTCAGAGTTGATGCCGTCATGATAATCTACAGGGATTAACCCCCTCCACATCAAATGCAATTCCTCATGTTCAGCTGGGGAGCAGGAGATCATGGAAAGAGGACAGTAGAGTGTGAAGCCCAGTAGGACGGTGTGTGTGGACTCCAGGAGGGAACATCATCTCTAGGAAAACTGTGGAACATCATACGAGTAAGTACGGCTCTCTTGAACTAAAGCACCTCATTCAGTACTCTTTGCCTCTGGTAGGAAATATAGTAGGGAAGTGCCTATTTAATTATTTCAATTAAAGTCATATATTGTCAAGTGTTATTAAATGTGTATTAATGGTTCCTTGTCTTAATAATATTGGGCCTACCGTCCCCTTTGCCCCAGTGACCTAGTGTCCGTAATTATCCAGTCTTCCTCCCACCGTCCGTCCCGTGTTGAGGTGTTAGTATTGGGTGTGTCTCGCCTTATTCTTGTGTACTCTATAGTTCCCAAGTGGTCAGGATTATTCGAGTGACAGGCCAGGATCCTGGTACCATTCAGTTGTCCCCTACACCTGTCCTGGTAGGTTTATACCATCTGCAAGGCCTACGAATCTCACTCCGGTCCCCTGTCCGGTAACTCAGGGTGGTGGCAGCGTTACTCGGTAACTCATATGAAGGCTGTGACTACTAATATTTCTATCTCACTCTCCCTCCCCCTCACTCGCTCTCGTTCTCCCTCACTTGCTCTCGTTTATCGCTCTCCCTCACTCTTCCTCACACACTCCCTCCCACTCTCCCTCTGTCTCTCTCCCCCTCCCTCTCTTTCTCTCTCTCTCTCTTGTTTACTGGTTTACGTCCTCGTATGACGACCGAGTGTTAACATCTTACATGATCGGTAGAGCATCCGTTATTACCATAGAAGGAGCAGAGATTGCACGGTTCAGTGGTAGTAGCGGGTTGCTCGGTCGAGATATTACAAGTCCAGCCCAGTGCTCTCCAGCCCAGTGCTTCCAGACCCGTGCTTCCTGCTCAGTGCTTCCAGACCCGTGCTTCCAGCTCAGTGCTTCCAGACCCGTGCTCTCTAGTCTAATCCAGTCCAGTGAGTCGATCCTAATTCAGCCGGTCGGATGTAGATTGAGGCGATAGACTAAAAATAAGGAATGATTGAATTAGAGAGGAAGAGGCAAGGAGAGGATGAGAGAGAAACAGAAGATAATTATGGATGGGATTCAGAATGGCCTCTTTAGTGGGGCTTTGAAATTAACTTTTTTTTGTGCTCTGCCATCAGGTGAGGAGCGTGATTGACAGGTGGGTATTGACAAGCATCATTCTTGCAAGGTTGGCATTCGACTCCCCTGTGGTCCAAGTGATTGGGCATCGTCCTTTCACCCCTACCCTCATGTCCCAGCTCCTATCCTATCTTTTAGTTTAGTTACTGGTTCATCCTGGCTATGATGGCTCTGTGGGTCTTCGGACTACGAAGACAAAAGAGCCTCACGCACACCAAGCAATCTCAATCGCAATCCAGGCGTTCCCTTCACCAAGGGAGGTTGACCATAGATCACGGTCCACGGTCGCGGGAGTCACGGTCACGGTCATGACCATGGTCGCGGGAGTAGAACTCACAAAATCATCTACAGGTAATCCACACACTTGCTAATTTGTTCATCCTGGTGTAGTTAGCGGGTGGATTAACCTACTACTGCCTGGTTGGTTCACTGAGCGGGGTGGGGAGTGGTTGGACGCCTGGGTGCTGCCACCCATTAGTTGATTGGTCAAGTGGCGTGTGTGTGTGTGTGTGTGGGACTGGCTGGGATGGTGTAGGAACTTCTCTATCACGTCGCTCCTTGGAAGTACAGCGTCTTCCCCTCTTACTGCGTCTCAAGGTTACAGAGAGTAGATGGGAAGTCTCGTGTGGAAGGCTGGGTCTCGGTGTGGTGTGGAGGCTGCTCTGGGAACCAGTCGGGGACCGAAGTTTGCACAAGTTACGTCGTCGCCATGATGGGTCGAAGGTACATAATGTAGTGTGGAGGCACAAGGCCACACGTTGCATGATCACGGTGTACGGTTTGTTGGAGATGAGCAAATAATGCCTGCCTGCCTGCCTGCCTGCCTGCCTGCCTGCCTGCCTGCCTGCCTGCCTGCCTGCCTGCCTGCCTGCCTGCCTGTCTGCCTGCCTGCCTGCCTGCCTGCCTGCCTGCCTGCCTGCTACAAGAGCGAATTAGATGAGTGTCAAGCGAAGTGTTAGGGAGGGCCGCTGGCGACCACCATCACTACCACCTGCTTCTAGTTATTCCACTCGACTGGTGCCCTCTCATCAGAATGCTGCCTCACTCCCACCTCCCAGTGACAGCAGGCACGCGTCTCTACCATGGTCACCTCCTCCTGCCCTGCACCCACCCACTACTCTCTCCTCTCTCTGATTCAATGGGAATATCCTTGACGTTCCTGAAATAAAAAACAAATCCAAAGGATAGCTGATCAACCAGGCTGTGGGTGGGTGAGGTTAGGGCAGGGGGTGGGGGGCGGCATTTGCCTTTTAAGGCAGTTTCCTAGAACTCATTTCCTCTTTTTAAGTCCGTGACATTGGTGGTAATTTCTCATATTTGAAGGGAACATATTGCTCCTTGACAGTAGGGCTATTTTGCTTAAATATATCGCGCCTGCTGATCTCGCGGTGCGGTGCAGACGCTGGGCAATCTGCGGTCGTCTGCTGCGCAAGTCTTCCATTAAGAGTGGATGCAGCGCATCTCGGGTATTGGACCGCTTGAAATCTCTGCTCTTTAGAGCGCAGGCGAGAAATGCATATGAATTTTCACCTGGGAAATCAATATTAGAGGGACTGGTTCTAAACCTTACGCGAGCCTAGGAGGCATGGCCGGAAATGCAAATATCCCCCATTATCGTTCTCTATGACTCCCATACGTGACCCCAACACCCCTCATACGTGACCCTCAACACCCCTTATACGTGACCCCAACACCCCTTATACGTGACCCCAACACCTCTCATAAGTGTCACACCTCACCCGTGTCTCTCTCACTCCACACCCTCGTGCGTGTCTCCCTCACCCCCGTCTGTGGCCCCCCTCACCCCCGTCCGTGGCCCCCTCACCCCCGTCTGTGGCCCCCTCACCCCCGTCTGTGGCCCCCTCACCCCCGTCTGTGGCCCCCTCACCCCCGTCTGTGGCCCCCTCACCCCCGTCTGTGGCCCCCTCACCCCCGTCTGTGGCCCCCTCACCCCCGTCTGTGGCCCCCTCACCCCCGGGGGTTCGTAGCGTTGCGATGGTATAGGCCACAGGTACCAGCAGAGACTCACTTATTGCATTGTTATTTAGTGACTCTCGAGCTTTGCTGGGGGGCGTGACGGTCGCCTTTAAGTGCAACCACGACGCTTATGATTATTTGAGCAGACGTGTTGGGCATTATGACGTGCCCGGGGGGTGCAACACTAGGCTACACCACACCACCACAGTAAGGCTCTGTTGTCTCTTTCTCATGTGCTATTCTCGCCTCTATTATTGTAGGAGCTGAAAGTGTTCCCTAGGGGGAGGGAGGGGGGGAACGTGGGAATTAGGAGAATGCATAGAGGGAGTCACATTTGTTATGATATTGGAGGCAGTGTAGGTGGTTGGTGCGTGCCGCGCCTCTCAACGGGTCCATGATGTGGAGCACAGCCGTGTGCACTGTGGTATTGTCTCTCAGGCGTGAGGACCACACAGCAATGGGACGCGTGATCCACAGGTTCACCTGAGTATCGTTGTTAGCGTTCTGTGTTGAACGATCAACCCACTCTCATCAGTGAACAAATCCAAAAGGGCCGTGACGAGGATTCGAACCTGCGTCCAGGAGCATCCCAGACACTGCCTTAATCGACTGAGCTACGACAGGGTAGGTTCGAATTGGACGCAGGTTCGAATCCTCGTCACGGCCCTTGTGGATTTGTTCATTTGATGCAACACATTAGTGTGATCTCTGTGTGTCACTCTCATCAGTCGTTCCCTTTGTTGACGTTTTGTGGCCTCTTGAGTGATATCGTCTGGTGTTTCCCGGAATCACAGCCTCACCACTTAGTCTCTAACCAAACCAGGATTAATCAGCCATTTTTGTGATCAATTCTATTCAATTTCTTTCTTTATTATACCCATCCCGTGGGCGGTGATGTAAAGGATTACAGAGGCACATAATCGGTTCAGGAACTAAACCCTCTAGTTCGTTTAGCTAAGCAAATAACAATCTTTTGACGCTAGTTACAAAATTATTTATGTTATATATACATGTACACATACTCATACATACATGTACATATATATATACGTATACATTTATACATACACATTCATATTTAATCACCCACACAAATACACACATCAATAATCTTTTGCGTCACGAGTGATTCAACAAGAGGCTCACAACAGTCACTATATAAGGCACTATACATCTATAGTGAGTCATACAGTTACTAGTCTTGCTCCACACCCACCCAACTGGGCGGCAGCTTTACAGTCATGTGCATGCATTACCTACGGTAAGTAATTTTGAATACTTCGCTAAGATTTCGGGCAGCACATCATTATGAATGAAGTACTTACACATTTCTTGGACACTATTGATGGTGTTATCTCTAAATTCCGCGATTTTTTCACATTCCATTATATTATGGCGCAAAGCATGCGAATAGTTTTGCTGACAGAGTTTATATTTAGTCAAATCTACATCAGCAGATATTACAAATTCCCAGAGGTACGTGTAGCCGAGCCTAAGCCTAGCAGTGGTAACATCTAAAAGTCTGCTAACCTTATTGGATGACCCATAGACGTGCGGTACTTCTTGCATAATAGAATGATGATAGATGGAGTAACTGGTGTGAATTTTGCCTCAAGTCTCCGAAATTTAATTGATGTTCCCGGAATATTACTGCCCTCAGGCTGCTCAAAGGCATTCCAAGTTGGTAATCAATTCCCTCTTTACGAGCAAAAGTCTTGGCCAACTCATCAGTTCTATCATGTATTCGAAGACCAATATGGGAAGGAATCCACAGGAGACAGACTCTGACTCCATCATTGATTATTTCATTATATCTGTGTCTAGCTTCAGAGATAAGCACGTCACAGTTATGCCTTGGGGAGCTGAGGGTAGTCAAGGATGACAAGGAGTCACTTTCAATTAGCGTGTCAACTTTGGATTCATATACGCGCTCGAGTGCAAGGATTATGGCAACCAATTCTGTTTGAAGAGTGGAGGCCCAGTTACTTAGTCTCGCTCCACACTCATGGGAGAAGGAACATTGTACTTTGCTTCTTGTCGAAGCAAGGCTTGTTCTTTAATCAGCTTCTTGGTTGGGAAAGGGGGGACAATAATTTGGAAAGGAGTGATCTCCCATGGGGCAGGAAAGTGCTGTTGTTGTTTCTCTTGGTAGGGGTGATGAAAGTTCTACATTCTGAGCACAGTGGCAGTTTCAGTAATCCATTTGGAGGGATGCTGATCTTCAAGGAAGAAGGCTTGGAGGGCTTCAGTGCAGGGGTTAGGGTGGGTTAGCATAAGCATCTTGATACCAATTAAAACATTAATTTCAGTGATACGATCACTTACACATGAAATATTCAGTTCTTTCCTCATGTTTAGTAATTTAGTTGTACGGGGGCATCCGAGGATTATCCTCATGGCTTCGTTTTGTATTTTTTCCAGCCTTCCAAGCATTCTCTCAGGCACTAGAGCAAGCATGGGTGCAGCATAATCAATCAGAGACCTAATATACGAGATATACATCATTTTGACAATTGATCGCTGACAAAACTTGTACATCTTTCATCAATCACGGCGGCCTATAACAATAATAACATTCGATCGAGAACTACCTCGGTGTTTCGGAGCTTGTAAACTGTTTAATAAATATAGATAAGGCCGCCTTGATTAAGGAACGATGTACAGGTTTCGTAAGGGAATACGTAAATGCCTGATGAAAGCTAGCCTTAGGGTTTTAGATTGACGGCATGATCAACTTACCCAATGGCTACGTCCCGTACCCCTTTCAAGGGAATTACTATATGAGGGCTGGAACACTTGATGATATATTGGACTTGTACCCAAGATTAACCATGTAATGTAGCAATTATACAATGCATGTGATGTAATTATATAACCTGAGCTTGTAAAAGCACCTTCATCACCTTCAGTGATTAAATGCTTAATTGCACACTAGTTTCTCTATCAGCTATCTCACCCTGTCAGAGTAAAAGAGACAAATGTATGTGAATGCATGTGTGTGTGTATATATGTATGTATACATGTATGTATGTATGTGTACGTATATGTGTTTGTGTGTGTGCATGTATATTTATGTGTATAAAGTATATATGGAAGCTGATTAGAATTACATTTCACCTTTGTAAATGCACATTAATGACACTATGTAAAAGACACATCGAACACTTTATATAGGGCATACGTAAATCTGTGTATCTATGTATTTACGTATGTAGGTTAGCTTAGCATTTTGAAAGCACCAAATCACCTTCTGTGGTTGATTGTTCAATAAACCCCTGAACTATATGTTTAACAGATCTCTAACCCTGTCCATGGAGGACAGAAGTAAATGTATATATGCTGGTTAGCATTGTAAATGTCTGGCCACGGCTGTGGTAGAAAATAATAATAATAAAAAAAAATCTAAAAATAAGGGAATAGAGAGTTCAGCGTTAGATAACATTCACTGAACCACATTTAAGCACACATGGAATCAGCGAAACACTGAATGTGAGGCGTGAGAGTGTTCGAATTGGACACCGTTCTTGGAAGGGTGACGAGAGATATTGCACAAGATGCAATTTCTTGCATATTATGCAATATCTCCCCACCCTACAATGCTCAGCATACGCCTAACACTACAAAATCCCCCCCACCTTCCTTCCCTCCCTTACGTCCTGCTCACGAAAATTACAATTATTGACCCGAATCTCGGCAGAATTTATTGATCACTGCTTAATTCCTTCATCAAGTACTTAGAGATGAGGGAAGGGAGCGAGTCGGGTCCTGCTGTCAAAGGGGCCTCTGTTGTTTACATTGTGTTCTGTGTTCATGGTGCCCCTGACTCTCCATTGGACTTGTAAAATAAGTCCAATGGAGAGTCATAGGGACACCATGAACACAGAACACGATGTAAACATCAGAGGCCCCTCGACAGCAGGACCCGGCTCCCTCGCCCTCCCTCATCTCCCAGTACTTGATGAAGGAATTAAGCAGTGATCAATAATTCTGCCGAGATTCGGGTCAATAATCGTATTATCGTGTGCAAGACTTAAGGGAGGTGGGGGGGGGGGTCAGGGATGTAGGGGGGATGTTGTAGTGTTCGGCGTATGCTGAGCATTGTAGGGTGGGAGGCAGCACGGGATCATAATACGGAGCCATCTGTTCTTTTGTGGTGGTTCCCCCCTGACCTCTCTCTCCCTCCTGTTGTTGGTTACGCTGTGTTCCCTATTGTCGTAGTGGTGCTGTTGCGGGAGTTTGGGTTGGTGTTGCTGGGGGAGTCTGTGTTGGTGGTGTTGCTGCGGGAGTCTTGTGTCGGTGGTGATGGAGGGGATTTCTTGTTGCAAGGGGGTTACTGCTGTTGCTGTCGACTCGTGTGGTGCTCCAGCGTTAAGGATGCATTCTTCCCATTACCAGGATCGCCTTCACCCATCTCTCCCCCCGGCATATTGCTGCATGTAGCGTACCACTTGCGGACTATAGAGGGTCGTTGACGGTGTTTAATACTTGCATATCTTACCTTAGATGCATCCAGTCACTTCCCTCCTCTCTTCCTTCCCTCCTCTTTTCCTTCTCTCCTCTCTTACTTCTCTCCTCTCTTCCTTCCCTCCTCTCTTCCTTCTCTACTCTCCTCCTTCCCTCCTCTCTTACCTTCCTGTATAATTATCTGTGTGGCTGACTGGGCCTGGAGGCTGGACCAGCTGCTATCCATGTAAACAAATCTAAGATTGGGGAAAAATTGTTGCAAAAAACCGCAGGGGGAAGGGGGAGGAGAGGGGTATGATGGGGCGTGTGTATACCCAGGGAAGGGGTATGATGGTGCGTGTGTATACCCCGGGAGGGGAAGTTATGAGAGTATACCTTTCCTTTACTTGCATCCATGTAATGTTCTGAAGGTGAGGTATAATGGTGCGGGTGTGTACACAGGGGGGGGGGCATACCAGGGGGGGAAGAGGTGACAAATATATCAGTGGAAGCAGCTTAGAAGTCCCACGAAGCGCCAGAATCCACTTTGTACCAGGCGGGTTAGGGGCTGGAGGAACAGCAGTGGGTGTGGTTATCTTTGGGTTTACGGGGTTATCTTGGCAGTGGGCGGGGTTATCTTGGCTGAGGGCGTGTTTATCTAGGCTGTGGTAGTGAAGGTCTTGAAAGGAATTGTATATGACATGTCCACAAATCATGGCTAAATTTGGTTAAGTTTGACGGAGAAAAATGTTGCTTTATTCAGAACGATTAAACAAAAACGTCGCGTATAAAAAATTGCGCAGGATTTCTAAAGTAGTTTTGGAGTCTTGTGCAAAAACTATTTTCGTAAATTCAATAAGAAAACAATATTATACAAATTATATTTAGTTTACATTGTTTTGATAAAAGATGTGAAGGTTTGAGGGAAACAGTCAGGTCTACCCACAGTAGAAAACCAACATATATAATATGTTGGTTTTATATATATAAAACCTATCTTCCTTCCTATAGAACATATTGAAGCTCATGTTCTCAGTTTGGCTCAACACTCTCATTTTTATAATGTTTGGTGAAGCAAAACAGTTGCATTTTATACGGAGTGGCAATATGTTGCAAATATAAAGGATATGAGAATAATAATGTCTGACGACCTACGTTTAGGGAGCATAACCAAGCAAATGTATCGTCAGCTAGACAAAGTGATACGATGGATTACGAGAGCCTTCCATTCCAGGGATCCCACCACAATACACACTTCAAATCTCCTGATTGATTGATTGATGAAGATTAAGGCACCCAAGAGGTGGCTCGACATGAGCAGCCCGTAGGTCAAATCACTTGTGCTGCTCTGCCTTATTGTTGTTGTTTAAGATTCAGCTACTCGGAACAAAAAGTTCCAAGTAGCACGGACTATGGTGAGCCCGTAGTGGACTTACCTGGCACTGGGAGCGGGGCTGTAACTCTGATGGTCTCGCCTTAAGTACTCCTCGATACTCACTTCTCCCTTCAGAGCAGGCGAGATTTTAGTGGATATGAGGGGCCCCTCCAAGCAATAGCCCGTCGGAACCAAGCTATCAAGCCTGGCCCATAGACCGGGCCTCATGAGTCAAATTCTCAGAAACCCACTTCAGGTACAGTCCAGGCAAGTGGTTGGGGAAAAGGGTTCGTGGCTAACTAGATACCCAGAAACACAAGCAACCCACATAGTCTATCGAGGCCGATGTGTAGAGAGCGTTAATATTTCGCTTTTATAATGCGTTAGCATCGCTCTTACTTTCTTTTTTACCGGATTGGTCGACTCCAATCGACGATATGGAAGAAAATGCAGAATAGAACCAGTGAAGAGCAGAGGTGCCATAGGCACAATCAAAGAAAATTGTATAAACATCAGAGGTCCGCGGCTGTTCAACACCCTCCCAGCGACTATAAGAAATATTGCCGGAACAACCGTGGACATCTTCAAGAGAAAACTAGACTGTTTTCTAAAAGACGTTCCGGACCAACCGGGCTGTGGTGGATATGTGTTCCTGCGGGCCGCTCCAAGCAACAGCCTGGTAGACCAAACTGTCACAAGTCAAGCCTGACCTCGGGCCGGGCTTGGGGAGTAGAAGAACTAGAACCCCATCAACCAGGTATCGACTCCGTTTAAAAAGGTGACAGCCAACCCGTCCTCTCACCCAATACCACTCTCCTCACCACTCTCATTTTTAAAGCAGTCGGACCAGTGACAAGTGCGACGTATTAGTACAAATTGACGCTCGATAATAATGACTTTTAAATGCATCGGCCTCGACAGGTTTGGTGGGTTGCTTGGGCTCATGTTCCCACTTAAGCTCAACACTCAACACGCAAAACAGTTGCATTTTATGCGGAGTGGCAAATCAAGAGGCAGTAGCCCAGGGTTATGCTTGCGCTGTTTAATAAGGAAATAAACAAGGAATTAATGCTGTCAAGGGTGGACAGACCTAAAATACGGTCAGAGACCGGGCCGCGGGAACGTTAATCCCAGAAACTAACAACAGGTAGACAGTCACATGCTCATAACATTGATCTTCCCGTGACAAACAAACGCATTATAACAGTAACATACAGTCATGGTGGATTCACCTTGTTATTCTGTGTAATGCGATTATCTGTCTGGAATCTCAGGCGATGGATAACGCCAAGGATTTGTAGCCAAGTGGGAGTCGACCCCTGGGTGGGGGTGTGACTTGCCGTCGAGCCCTGCCCGGTGTGGGATTACTCTGACGCCTTCAGCAGCCACATGTGTCGCCAAGTCGTGTCTACAGTCATATATATGTATATATATATACATATATATATATATATATATATATATATATATATATATATATATATATATATATATACATATATATATATATATATATATATATATATATATATATATATATATATATATATATATATATATATATATATATATATGTGTGTGTGTGTGTGTGTGTGTGTGTGTGTGTGTTTACTAGTTGTGTTTTTACGGGGGTTGAGCTTTGCTCTTTCGGCCCGCCTCTCAACTGTCAATCAACTGTTTACTAACTACTTTTTGTTTTCCACACCACACACACCCCCCAGGAAGCAGCCCGTGACAGCTGACTAACTCCCAGGTACCTATTTACTGCTAGGTAACAGGGGCATTCAGGGTGAAAGAAACTTTGCCCATTTGTTTCTGCCTCGTGCGGGAATCAAACCCGCGCCACAGAATTACGAATCCTGCGCGCTATCCACCAGGCTACGAGGCCCCCCTGTGTGTGTGTGTGTGTGTGTATGTGTGTGTGTGTGTGTACTTACCTAATTGCCTAATTGTACTTACCTAATTGTGCTTGCGGGGGTTGAGCTCTGGCTCTTTGGTCCCGCCTCTCAACCGTCAATCAACTGGTGTACAGATTCCTGAGCCTATTGGGCTCTATCATATCTACATTTGAAACTGTGAATGGAGTCAGCCTCCACCACATCACTTCCTAATGCATTCCATTTGCTAACTACTCTGACACTGAAAAAGTTCTTTCTAACGTCTCTGTGGCTCATTTGGGTACTCAGCTTCCACCTGTGTCCCCTTGTTCGCGTCCCACCAGTGTTGAAAAGTTCGTCCTTGTTTACCCGGTCGATTCCCCTGAGGATTTTGTAGGTTGTGATCATGTCCCCCCTTACTCTTCTGTCTTCCAGTGTCGTGAGGTGCATTTCCCGCAGCCTTTCCTCATAACTCATGCCTCTTAGTTCTGGGACTAGTCTAGTAGCATACCTTTGGACTTTTTCCAGCTTCGTCTTGTGCTTGACAAGGTACGGGCTCCATGCTGGGGCCGCATACTCCAGGATTGGTCTTACATATGTGGTGTACAAGATTCTGAATGATTCCTTACACAGGTTCCTGAACGCCGTTCTGATGTTAGCCAGCCTCGCATATGCCGCAGACGTTATTCTCTTTATGTGGGCTTCAGGAGACAGGTTTGGTGTGATATCAACTCCTAGATCTTTCTCTCTGTCTGTTTCATTAAGTACTTCATCTCCTATTCTGTATCCTGTGCCTGGCCTCCTGTTTCCACTGCCTAGTTTCATTACTTTGCATTTACTCGGGTTGAACTTCAACAGCCATTTGTTGGACCATTCACTCAGTCTATCCAGGTCATCTTGTAGCCTCCTACTATCATCCTCTGTTTCAATCCTCCTCATAATTTTTGCATCGTCGGCAAACATTGAGAGGAACGAATCTATACCCTCTGGGAGATCATTTACATATACCAGAAACAGTATAGGTCCAAGGACTGACCCCTGCGGGACTCCACTTGTGACGTCTCGCCAATCTGAGACCTCACCCCTCACACAGACTCGTTGTCTCCTGTTGCTTAGGTATTCCTCTATCCACCGGAGTACCTTCCCTCTCACTCCAGCCTGCATCTCCAACTTTCGCACTAGCCTCTTGTGTGGCACTGTATCAAAGGCTTTCTGACAATCCAAAAATATGCAGTCTGCCCACCCTTCTCTTTCTTGCCTTATTTTTGTTGCCTGGTCGTAGAATTCAAGTAACCCTGTGAGGCAGGACCTGCCATCCCTGAACCCATGTTGATGCTGTGTTACAAAGTTCCTTCGCTCCAGATGCTCCACTAGTTTTTTTCGCACAATCTTCTCCATCAGCTTGCATGGTATGCAGGTTAGGGACACTGGCCTGTAGTTCAGTGCCTCCTGTCTATCCCCTTTCTTGTATATCGGGACTACGTTAGCTGCTTTCCAAGTATCTGGCAGTTCCCCTGTTGCCAGTGATTTGTTATACACTATGGAGAGTGGTAGGCTCAGTTCTCTTGCTCCTTCCTTTAGAACCCAAGGGGAGATTCCATCTGGGCCTATAGCCTTCGTCACGTCCAACTCTAGTAAACACTTCCTTACTTCCCCACTGGTAATCTCAAACTCTTCCAGTGGTTCCTGGTTAGCTATTCCCTCACTTACCTCTGGAATTTCTCCTTGTTCTAAGGTGAAGACCTCCTGGAATTTCTTATTCAATTCCTCACACACTTCCTTGTCATTTGTAGTGAATCCTTCCGCCCCTATCCTTAATCTCATAACCTGTTCCTTTACTGTTGTTTTTCTCCTAATGTGGCTATGCAACAATTTAGGCTGAGTCTTTGCCTTGCTTGCGATGTCATTTTCGTATTGTCTTTCTGCCTCTCTTCTCATCCTGACATATTCATTCCTGGCATTCTGGTATCTTTCTCTGCTCTCCAGTGTCCTGTTATTCCTATAGTTTCTCCATGCCCTTTTACTTTGCTGCTTAGCTAGCCTACATCTTTGATTAAACCATGGGTTTCTCATCTTCATTTCTCTGTTTTCCTTTTGGACTGGGACAAACTTGTTTGCTGCGTCCTTGCACTTCTGCGTGATGTAATCCATCATATCTTGGGCCGTCTTTCCCCTGAGCTCTGTTTCCCATGCTATATCTGTTAGGAATTTTCTTATCCCCTCATAGTTTCCCTTTCGGTATGCTAACCTTTTGGTTTCGGTATCCCTCCTCGAGTTCAATAACCCTTCTTCAATCAAGTACTCAAACACCAGTACACTGTGGTCGCTCATTCCTACTGGGTCCTCAAAACCGATTTCTCTTATGTCGGAGTCGTTCAGAGTGAAGACTAGGTCGAGTCTCGCTGGTTCGTCATTGCCTCTCATCCTTGTGGGTTCTCCGACATGCTGCGTTAAAAAGTTGCTTGTCACCACCTCCAATAGTTTGGCTCTCCACGTATCCTCGCCTCCATGCGGTTCCTTGTTCTCCCAGTCAATCTTTCCGTGATTGAAGTCGCCCATGATGAGCAGGTGGGATCTATTTCTACAGGCAGCAGAGGCTGCCCTCTCAATTATAGTGTTAACTGCCTTGTTGTTGTTTTCATTCTCTTGACTGGGTCTCCTGTCATTTGGTGGAGGGTTGTATATTACTGCTACTACTATTCTTGGTCCTCCCATTGTTATGGTGCCTGCTATGTAGTCTCTGAACTCCTCACAGCCCGGGATGGCCATCTCCTTAAAACTCCATTCCCTTCTCATGAGTAGGGCCACTCCGCCTCCTCCTCTACCTTCCCTCTCTTTCCTTATTACTGTATACTCCTGGGGAAACACGGCATTCGTTATGATTCCAGAGAGTTTTGTTTCAGTGAGTCCGATTACATCTGGGTTAACTTCTTGTGCTCTTTCCCTTAGTTCACTTGTCTTGCTTGTGATCCCATCTATGTTCGAGTACATCACCCTGAAACTGACTCTCTTCTGCTTCTTTTCTGGGGGGGGCCTTTGGGATCTGGGGTGAGTGGGAGCTGGGGGGACCTGGCACGGGGGGATTGGTGGAGGAGGGAGGGCTTGGGGTGGTGGGGGAGAGGGGGAGGGTACAGGGGGTGGATAAGAGGGGGAGGGTACAGGGGGTGGATAAGAGGGGGAGGGTACAGGGGGTGGATAAGAGGGGGAGGGTACAGGGGGTGGGTAAGAGAGGGAGGGTTGGGGAAGCATGGGGGGAGGATGTAACGGGGGGTGGAATAAATAGCTCTATCTTGTCCATTATTCCACCCCCCAGTTATCTAACGAGGCCGGGGGAAACAGCTCTCTCTAGTCCGTTATCCCGTCCCCAGTTAGCTAACTATTCTAAAGCACCCTCCAGAGTTCCTAAGGCAGCCTCTCTCGTTCAACACCTTGTAAACCTAGGTATTTGACTACCTAGGTGCTACGACTACAAGGCGCCGTCACTTGATCAGTTACCCGAAACTCTAGAGAGAATTCTAGAATACATAATCACTGCCACCAACGTATAAGAGAAAACTAAAGGAAAGAAATGAATAGTGAAGTAATTAGTGAGGGTTTGGGGTGAGAGGGAGAGAGGTGGGAGGAGCGGGGAGGGTCATTAGTTGAAAGTGAGAGTTCAGAGAGGGGTGGAGGGAGAGGTGTAGATAGGTAGAAGGAGAAGAGTAGATAGTAGAAGTAGAAGAGTAGATAGTAGAAGACGAAATGCTGCCACCATCCATTCATGATCATTACATACAAGACAAGGAATGGAACTTGTCTGTATCACAAAATTCTCAAATGATGTTATCAAGAGATCATTATTAGTAGTTCCCATCTTTATCATGTACTCATTCTACACCATGAAACCAGTAACCACAGAGGCTTTCTCACCTCAACTCAAAGCTCTAGGGAACAAAGTTAAACACAATTTAAATAATAAATTCATAATTATATTTCCCATGAAGTATCATAATTTAACAATTCAATTAAAATGTTCCAGTTTAATATGCAAAGTGAGTCATCATCCAAGAATTCGAGAACCCTACAACTTGACTGCCCCTGATCATCACACAACATATGTAAACACGACCAAGTCACCTTAATGTTCACTCACCGAGGACTGAGTCTAAGTTGAATAGAGAGGGGGGGGGGGTCTGTAGTTGACAGAGACTCCCGCCCTGCCGGCCGACAGCCTCCCTGGTAGGGCTGTCTTCTCTCTGCTCTCCTGGCTCGTCTGCTGCTCTGTCTGTTAAATGCTTCCTGCTGGATAGCTCTCCGAGTTTATATTGGGGAACCTAGTAGCTAACTCCGCCCACAAGTAGATAGCCTCCGGCACTACCAAGCCACTCCTTAAACGTCGGCTTGTTTGAAGGCTACCAGCCTACAATTA
>NC_091167.1:35328061-35453061 GCF_040958095.1 Procambarus clarkii
TCTGTAATCTAGAGTCTGGACGATGGGGTACAGAGGTCGAGAGAGGTTCGCCTAATATTCCCATCTCACTTGATGGTTATGAAATGGGGTGTGAGTTGTCTACTAGCCACAAGCTGGTTGTTCATGTGTGGAATGTGAGTTGAACAACCAGCTTGTGGCTAGAAGACAACTCACACTCCGCACATGAACAACCAGCTTGTGGCTAGTAGACATGTGTGGAGTGTGAGTTGTCTACTAGCCACAAGCTGATTGTTCATGTGCAGAGTGTAAGTTCTCTATTAGCCTTCACTAGAAAACTTTGGGAGTTGAACATGGTGTTTTTTCTAATGTACTTAAGTAAGTAAAACAGTTACAAATCATCAGTCATCTCAGACATTTGGCCAAAGATTATTAATAATTAGATGTTCACTAGTATAATGTTAGAGCGATTTTTTTTTAGCCCCGTTTCACAGAGTTTACAATTAGTGTCGGGATGGGAGACTATTTACCTGGCGTAAGTAGCAATTACTGTATCACAGTGCCTGGTGTACTTGGTGTTCGCCTCGTGCTGTCTCGTTACCTTGAGGTGGAGAACTACAGACAGGTAGGATGTGTTTACTAGTTGTGTTTACTAGTTGTGTTTTTGCGGGGGTTGAGCTTTGCTCTTTCGGCCCGCCTCTCAACTGTCAATCAACTGTTTACTAACTACTTTTTTTTTTCCACACCACACACACACACACACACCCCAGGAAGCAGCCCGTGACAGCTGACTAACTCCCAGGTACCTATTTACTGCTAGGTAACAGGGGCACTTAGGGTGAAAGAAACTTTGCCCATTTGTTTCTGCCTCGTGCGGGAATCGAACCCGCGCCACAGAATTACGAGTCCTGCGCGCTATCCACCAGGCTACGAGGCCCCTACCATATATTGTATATTGGGCAGAAAGCGGGGATGGTGCTCCTCTCTTTGTAGCTGTTGAACTTCTTGTGGAGGGTTCCCTACTCCCTTCTGGGATTGTAGGGTTTGGGGTTGTGGTTCCCTGACTCCTTTTTTTTTTCTTTCGTGTGTGTGTAGTGGCTGGAAGAGGAAGGAGAAAGAGACAAACAGGCTTCTTTATTAAAGACTCATGCTAAGGTGGAATATTGATACCTACAAACAACCCCCCATTTAAAACCGGAAAAGTTGTTGACCTGGAGAACGTGAAGAGAACTTTTGCTACCAACACACCATTCAATAAGACATTTAAATTATTGGGATCATAAATAATCCCTAATATTGTACTCCAGACGAGAGTACATCATAGTTTGCACACGGAAAATAATGAATGCTGCTTCTAAATCTGCATGTTTTAATAATTTGTTAAGAGACCAGTAAAACTTGCACCTATAGAAAGGTAGGAGGTACTCTTAAGAGGCAGTTCAGTAAACATTAAGGTGCCCAAGACTTTTCTGTGCCTTCGGAAGGGGTGACATGCTTGAAGCTTACAGGTGAATAAAGGGATTGGCCGGAGTGCTTTGTGCGAGCAACACTTACACAGAAGTGCGAGGCCTTCCTGGTGGCATCTAGGTAGTAGATTTTGGTGGGTCTGAATTGGCCTTCGGGTATACTTGTGGTTATCCCAAAGGGGTCTTGTTATCTTAAATGGTCTCTATAGTTATCTCGTATGGAACCCAAGTTATCTTGAACTGTTCCTAGTTAAATCGAAAAACCTCCTGTTTACCTTACCTTTCGGTTTCCCCCCCTTCGTTGATTCCGAGGATCAACATCCCCGCGGTCCGGTCCCTGACCAGGCCTCCTGGTTGGTTGTCTTGGTCCTGGTAGACTAAGCAGATCTTGAAGTTCAGCAGCAGCGTGCCTGAGTGACATAAAGGTTGGCAGCGAGCAAGGATCCATCAGCGTTTATTGTAGGTCAAGTGGGAGCTGAGCTTGACAATTTGTAACCCGGACTTGCGTGTTGGCACTCACGCGCACGCGCTCACTCGCGGTCTTGTTTTGTACTTACTGCTATTCGTAGTTACTATTTATATTTACTATTTGTGCCCGCAGGATTGAGCTGTTAGCTCTTGAACCCTGCCTTTCTAATCGTCAATTACCTATCTATTGCTAGGTTGAACAGAGGCATAAAAGAAACGGCTGATTTCATTGTGTCTCGGCGGGGGATCGAACCCTGGGAGCCGGACGGTCGGTCTGGGAGGAGCCGGTCGGCCGAGCGGACAGCACGCTGGACTTGTGATCCTGTGGTCCTGGGTTCGATCCCAGGCGCCGGCGAGAAACAATGGGCAGAGTTTCTTTCACCCTATGCCCCTGTTACCTAGCAGTAAAATAGGTACCTGGGTGTTAGTCAGCTGTCACGTGCTGCTTCCTGGGGGTGGAGGCCTGGTCGAGGACCGGGCCGCGGGGACACTAAAAGAGCCCCGGGAACATCTCAAGATACCTTGGTGTGTTGGTTGGGTCTAGGGAGGGGGGCAGAGGGGTGGAAGAACTCCCGGAACCCACTACAGATAGTCCTCGGGGAGTACAAGCACTCCCGAAACCCTCTGCAGGTAAGATCCAGGTAAGGTATACTTCAGGTATACACATATTTAATGCTGCAGCTCTTGAGAGGCGTAAAGTGACAACAGTGTGTCCGGGTAGCCAGCGAGACGCTAGAATCCTCCTGACACTTGAGAGCAACTCAAGCTTCGTCAATGTTTGCTGTTTCGTCTTGTTTGCACAGAAAAATAGCAACATGCTGGAGCCAACGTTGTGATAGGAAATGCAAAATAGAGGGAATGAAGAGTTGAGGAGAGGAGAGAAGAAATGTTCATGAGGGAATATCACGAGGTCCACAACTGTTCAGTATCCTCCAAGGAACTAAAATAAATATTGCCGGAACAAAAGTGTACTTCTTTAAAGAAAATATAAGACATTTTCCTGCCAGAAGTGGCGGACCTGTTTGATGGGGTTCTGGGAGTTCTTCTACTCCCCAAGCCCGACCCGAGGCCAGGCTTGACTTGTGAGATAAGTCAAGCCTGGCCTCGGACCGGGTTTGGGGAGTAGAAGAACTCCTAGAACCCCATCAAGCAGGTGTGTTTTGTGGACGCTACACCCCGAAGTTTGCCCTAGCTAACTTTAGATGTAGCTACAGCTGACAATGTGTATTTGCTGCAGTGTGTAATTGGTTTATCAGTGAAGACAGCTGTGTTGGTTAGAAAGCATGTTTTGTATGTCATTTAATTTAATAATTCATGAATTCAAATAGAGGGACACTCGGTGATGTCCATGACAATGAGGAATGTAAAGGGCAGGTGAGCAGCGGCGGCGTAACACACCACAGCAAGTCCACACATCGCTTCCTAACCTAAATGTTTAAGAGTCAAGTGATATAAAGTGTTGTTAGTAAGGAAGTTGCTTATTTACGGGCTCACTATAGCCCGTGCTACATAGAAATTTTGTTCCGAGTGGCTGAATCTAAGACAACAACAATAATATAGAGTTGCTTGGTTTTTCTGGGACATCTCAGCCAAGTGTTCATGCTTCAGCTGTTACTGCTTCTTCAGCTGCTGCTGCTTCTTCAGCTGTTACTGCTTCTTCAGCTGTTACTGCTTCTTCAGCTGTTACTGCTTCTTCAGCTGTTACTGCTTCTTCAGCTGTTACTGCTTCTTCAGCTGCTGCTGCTTCTTCAGCTGTTACTGCTTCTTCAGCTGTTACTGCTTCTTCAGCTGTTACTGCTTCTTCAGCTGTTACTGCTTCTTCAGCTGCTGCTGCTTCTTCAGCTGTTACTGCTTCTTCAGCTGTTACTGCTTCTTCAGCTGCTGCTGCTGATTCACCTGTTTCTGTTGCATTTGTTTCAGCTGCTGCTGTTCTTGCTGACAGTGCATCATGAACAGGGGGGTGAACCTTCCCCATGGCAACAGATGCAGTCTCAGATTCCTTAAATATTTATTTACCGTGCTAAATATTGGGTCGGATACCAGGGCTGTTTCCTGGTATCTCGGCTCGCTTCATGTGCCAGATACTGGGCACTGTGGGTAGGCAGGGCTGACGGAGCGTGGACGCTGACTGCCTTGAAGATTTGCCGGCGTAACAAGGCTGAGGAAGTTGATTGTCTCCTCGACAGCTTTAGTGGACAGGACCAAGGTTCATCAACCACCTATGAAACCTGTACATCTTTCCTCAGACATGGCAGCTTTATCTGCATTTACTAAAGAGTTTATGTGGTCATAAGCGCTATGTGGTTGTTTATAACAATGATAATCTTGGGTTGTGAAGTTTCCAAGCTCGTAAACCTTTTAATAAATGTAAACAAAATCTCGGTCCTTGATCGAGGAAAGACGTACAGGTTTTGTGTAAATGTTTGACGAATGCTGCGCCCTGGTTTGCTCCAGCCAGGATGGTCTTATGCCGGTGACTTCACCGTCAGGGTGTGGAATATGTCACTTTCCATCATGGGGGGTCCTATTTCTCCCAATCTGCGAGACGAATCAGTTCTTGTCTCTTGGCTTAGTGGCTTAGGTGTAGCTCACGCTTGGCTTGCTTATGATCTGTCCTTAAGCTGGCTGGCTTAACCATAGGTCATGGTTGGCTATTTTGAGGAAGGTTGCGTTGCTGGCTCATCCATAACTCAAAACCTATTGGCAGCTTGTTGCTGGTTAACTGGCTTCTGACAGGGTAGGGCGGGGGGAAGGGGCTAGATTTGCCATATTGGCTAGCTAATTAGTTAATACAAAATTAGTTGGTAAGGTTTCTTATTAAGTTTAAATGGGATGTACCATGTTAAAGTTGGGGATTGTGTGCTGACACCTCAGGCTCTCTGTTGGTCAAGAGGTGATCAATGATTTTTTTTTTTTGGGGGGGGGGGGAGGTGGGAGTAAAGAGGAAGGAGAGGCATAGGTGAAGGGAAGTATAGAAGTGGGAAATACAGTGAGAGGTATGAAAGCAGGCGGGCTGTCCGCCTTGCTGACACGATGTGTGGGTGTTGTTCAAACATTATTCAAACAAAATATATATATTTTGTTTGAACAATGATACAGTGGTACAAAATTAGGCATTTTGTTAACTGTTGAGCGGGCCCTGTGCACCCTATGTCCTCAGAATCACTACAAGGTAGCACAAGTAAATGGCCACGTCTATAGTAGAAACAAATTATTCCACCTTCACTACAAACAGCACCATTCACTGCCACTAGAATATAAACAGTACACCCCATGTGTTAACTAACGTTCTTAAATGTGTTACAGAACTCTAGTCATTACATCACCTTGTCTGTAATATGAGGTATTCGGGCACGGGAATATCTTTCTCAAGTGCCATCATGTGATTAAATCGTATCTAGTAAAAAAAACAACAATTGCACACCGTTCAGTCTGAAGTCAGCAGAGGGATTTGTTGTTTTTCTATATATACACAGGAGTTCTTGCATTCATTTAACGTCACTAGTACGCATAGCGTTTCGGGCAGGTCCTAAATCCTAATATTCCCCTGAATACGACTCGCTAAATCAATTAATAACCAGGTACCCATTCACTGCTGGGTGAACAGAGGCTACAGTCAAGGATTGGCACCCGGTCAATCCTCCCCGGGATGGATACGAACCCGGGCCAAAGCGCCAGTTTTACCACTGCGCCACGGGACCACATTTTCCCCGGAAATCCCCAGATTTCGAATAGATGGAATTTTTTAAATTCGAATAGAAGTAGAATTATTTACAGCAAGGGCTTGCAGCACTGCACTTAAACGTCCACTCAAGAGATTTAACCATTTTCATCGTTCACACGAACTTGAATCTGTATTTCGTGCTTCGGCCTTGTGCTTCGATGGCCGTAAACTGTCTAGTAAATACAGACTAAGTCGCCGTTATCAAAGTAGGAGGTCGGAAGTGGACACGTAACTGTCTGTGAATGGCAGCCTTGGATCTGGTAACCATTAAGGTTCATTATTTTACATTTCAAAGAGTTATTCAGGCACGAAAGTAACAGAAACAAAAGCCTCATTTTATGGCTGAAATACAGAAATACATTCATTAACTTTGTTACAGTTTAGCCGGCTTCGTTTACCGCAAACACAAGGGACATCGGATCCAGCTAAGCAAAAGATATGATACGATATTAAAGATCGAATTGAGAATGGTCCAGGACGGACCGAAACGTCGTCGTCTCTTCATTTTCTAGTGTGTGGTTTGGTCAACATACGATATTAAACAGTTATCAATGTCTGTAAAGCTATTAAGTGATCGTTCAGTCGTGATGCTTGTACAGATAGTCGCCACTGTTCTCCAGCGAGGCTTCGGATACCTTTAAGGAGTAGGTAGTTGACCTTGAACAGCCATCCAGCTACCCGTCCTCATAAACAAAGGTCAAATGCTCAAAGGTTAAAAGTCAAATGCTTGACTGGAGGGTTAACCTCCAGTCAAACTGCCTTTTAAAGATGGGAACAATTTTCCACACAACTCTGCGTCCAAGCCGCGGCTGACCCCCACAGGTGCATGTATAGATGTTAACATATTGTGTATTCGAAGTCGGTATTTTCTCCTACATTAACATTTTAAGGGTACCACCTCTGGTTCAATTGTAGTGACCCATAGCCTCGGAGAAGGGGATAAAGAGCATTCAGAGAAAAACTTGTCGTTTGACTCGGAATACATATGAGTATTTGCTTCTCCTACCACCCCTTTGTTTTATTTACTTTTTATATTTTGTTTTATACATAGGCCTAAATTAGGTTATGTTACGTGCTTGGTTTCTGTTGCTATTTATTTATAATTGCAGTACATGCATGGATCATATGCAGAGGTGAATTAATTAAAGAGAGGACGTCAAAGAAGCATTGTGGGAGAATTATTCGATCATCATTAGTTGAGAGTCGTGGGTAAACTGTTCTTCATTCATAAACCAACCCGTCCTCTTAAAAATAACGTCACTTTTCGCTCGAATGCGCGCTATGGCCAAATTTGGACGTAATTTGAGATGAAATCGACTCACAAAAGTGACGTACTGTTCCGTTTTCTGTTTGAGTCGTCCGGCCGACTCTGTAAAGTTAGAAAAGATGACTTTCAATTAACGTTTTTCATAACGTTTTGAAACTTTATGAGAATTTCCTGCCCACCTAACCTATCAGAGGACCCTTAACTTACTGTTGTTGAAAAAAAAATCCTAAATTTATTTTCATGTTTTTTTCATTTTCAAATTACGTCCAAATTCGTCAATACAGGCAAACGGCCAAAAACGACGTTATTTTTAAGAGGACAGGTTGCAACAACAGGGGGTTTGGGGGGCTGGATTAACGTGCATTTGGCCTCTGTTGAGGACGGGCTGGTTACACTTGGCTCACAACTGCTGACGTTCGAGCATTTATCAAATTACTTCGTTGACGTCATCTGGTCGAATCAGCCTATGTAAATGCTTCACCCGTGTCAAACAAATTCACAAAAAATGCCGTCAGAACCTAAACACCTAACCTAATCTTGGCTTAACTATACATCCCTGTAGTCGGTTTTCCAGGCCTTCTTTCTTAAAAGGCCTATGTGAAGGGCTGTCGTTAAAACAAGGCATTTCGCGCCCTTGTCCACATTTTCTATAATATGCTTATAATGGAAGAACAGCGGTAACGAGATTTGCAAGGTTCGGTGCGGCGCTAATGACAATTGTGTGCCGGGTGGAATAAGGAACAGCTTCGGAAATGTGTGTCGACAACAGTCCAAAACCCAGGCTAGAAACAGTGGGCCGAAGTGTTCAATAGAAATTTCATTTGTGCTGGCTGTGAAGGCCCGCATTTTATTTTTATATTCCGTGTTCATGCGTTAAGCTCATTTCCATTTGCCAAGTCAGAATGCATTCGTCGACGGCTTTTCTGTGCTTTTGACTTTTGTGTATAGAGAAAATGTTGGGCATTTAGCTTGAACAGAAGGAATTTTAGTGTGTATATATACATATTTATGGATTTATGTATGCATTCATGCCTGTATGTATTTATGGAAACTAGACACAGCAGGTCCATTTGTTCTATTTCAATCAGAATAGAGAATACTTTAACAGAATGTTTCCTTAGAGTGAGGATGGTTGCTGTAGTGAGGGAGAGTGGGTGTGGACGATGGAGAGAGAGAGATGAGGGTGGATGAGGAAAGAATGTGGGTGCGTGAGGGAGAGAAGTAGGGAATGAGGAAAGGAGGGGATTTGTGAGGGATGGGGACAAGGATAAGTGTATGAGTGTGAAAGGATCTGGAAGGTGGAAGGGGAAGAGGGGGGGGGGGTGGTGCCGGAGAGAAGGGTATGGATTAGGGACCGGGTGTGTGACTGAGTGAGCTTATGGTTGAGGGAGCGAGAGGGAGTAAGTGTGTGGCTGATGGAAGGATAAGAGAGGGAGAAATGGATTGTCTGCTGGAGCAAACTTTTCTAGGCTTGGTTTTAGGCTGCTCACTTGCACACGAGTCCATGAGGCATGGCAGGATGTGCAAAATAGCCCAGTTAAAAGCAGAGGTGCCGTAGGTACGTTGAGAGGTACTCCATCAACATCAAATCCCAGATCGTTTCAACACTCTCCCGCTACACATAACCAACCTTGTGACTATCTTGTGGTAGTCCCCTGGTGGTAGGATCAACGTCCCGTGGTCTCTGACCAGGCCTCCTGAATCGTCGTCAGTCAACCAGGCGGCGAGCAGCCGCGTCCAGCAATCTAATTGACCACACCACCAACCAGGAGGCCTGATCAGAGTCCGGGTCTCGGGTACGTTGATCCTCGGAGCCCCTCACAAGGCTACCTTGTGCCTACCATGTGGAGTCTCCGGGGATCGAAAACCCCACGGACCGGTCTCCGGTCAGGCCTCCGGGTCGGTCTTCTGGTCAACCAGGCTAGTCTAAGGTAAGGTAACCTGACGTACGATTTACTGGGGGTTTAATCTTCATATCCGCTCGCAGCCAGCCAGCCAGCCAGCCAGCCAGCGAGCGGACGTGGGTGTTTATTGTGCCAGTCTGCTCCTGTGTTTACATCCTCTTTGTAAGGTGACCCGGTCATCAGCAGACTCTTGCAACGCGTTTCCGCCCTGGCTGTGATAGCGCGAGACCATTACCGTATTTGGGCTTTAATTTAGGTCGAGACGTCTCTTGACTAGGGATTTTGGATATGATTTTGGGATTTGGGGATTTTGCTAAGTTTAATATTAATCATTTTGTAGGTATTTGTAGTAGCAGGGGTACTAGTAGTAATAGGCTACTAGCCTATTACTACTGGTACCCCTGTAGTAGCAAGGATAATAGTAGTATTAGGCTACTATTAGTAGACATCAAATACTTGTGGTATAGGCTACAAGTGATTGATGTATTTCGTACTAGTAGTTGTTGCACAGTAGTAATACTAACAGTACAGTAGTTGCCACGTTGGTCAAACCGGGAAATATTTTAAATGAACAGGAAAACATTCATTTACAGACATGAATGTCTTATTGGTTGTTGAAAGGTTCATCATATATAAAATCTTGACATTTCTGCGGGGCAATTATAAGAGCCCCCAGGCACCGTGTTATTGACCTTAATCACCCTGTTATTGGTCTCCAGTCACCCTGTTATTGGTCCATATTCATCCAGTTATTGGCCTATCACACTGGTCAGACACTAGGGTGTGAGGACGCTGATCCTCAGAACCACGACTACAAGTCGTGGTTCGGGGCAAGTCGTGTCACCCTCTACCATTTTCTCGTGATTCCAAAACACTTATTCACTTGAACAGAGACATTCCCTCCTCCATCTCCCCCCCCCCTGGTCTCTCATTCCATTCCTCTTCCTTTTGGCCTTACATTCCTTTCATCTTTCTGGCCTTACATGTCAGTTCTGGCACCAGAGATCCTTACCTTTAAGGATCTCTGACTGACAGGATCTTACCTAATAGGATCATAGAATAGGAGCTGCCTCGTATGGGCCAATAGGCCTTCTGCAGTTACCTTTGTTCTTATGTTCTTATGTTCTTACCTTACCTAAGGTAAGGTAAACCCTAGTCAGTCCCATACCCCTTCCTCCAGGTTAGTCATCCTTCGCCGTGTTCAACTTTTGAAACATGAACGCCCCACCCAGAAGAAGAACTAGAAGAAGAACTCCCAGCTAGAAGCTAGAACTCCCAGAACCCCATCAAGCCTCCTCCTCACATCCCTAACAAAATGATATATGCCCATGAATGGTTTGGCTGCTGGTGCTGCATAATCTTAAGCAAATAACGGCTTGGAGGAACAGTAATGAACAAACACTTGTCTTGACCCCTTGACCCGGCTCCGTTGTCAACCTCTTGAGACGGTTCCCGCTTATGCTAATGATCTTGTTTCTCCTGACAGGTAAGCCTCCGGAAGCGTCCATCCTTCCCGGTGGTCATCTACCGCAGTCGTGATTGGCCGGTAAGTGGTGACTACAGATTACACTACAGTGGGCCAGATTCACGAAGCAGTTACGCAAGTACTTACGAGCGTGTACATCTTTCTTCAATCTTTGACGGCTTTGTTTACATTTATTAAACAGTTTACAAGCATGAAAACTTTCCAATCAACTGTTGTTATTGTTATAAACAGCCTCCTGGTGCTTCGGAGCTCATTAACTGTTTAATAATTGCAAACAAAGCCGCCAGAGATTGAGCAAAGACGCACACGATCGTAAGTACTTACGTAACTGCTTCGTGAATCTGGGCCCAGGTCTTCTCGTGTGAGCAGGGAATAATAGGCTGCGGAGATCAAAATCAAATCAAATCAAGGAATTCATTCATGTGGCAGTATACTTATAATTGGGAAAGTTTACATCAAAAAGTGCTGTACTACATTAATTACACAAAGACTCACAATAACAACATATCGCGTAGAACATTGTCATTATCGGAATCACAAATGTAGGCTGAGTGAAGGGTTGGTTGGTATGAAGTACCAGTTTAGTTTAGTTCATTTATTATGCACCCCATACCCATCTTGTGGGCGGTAGCGGAAAGGGTTACAGAGGCACATAATGGGCTCAGGGACTGAACCCCACAATTCATTTAGCTAAGCAAGTTACAATCTTGATGAGCTAGTTACAAAATTCAATATAAGTCGTCACATCAACAATGGGTTCGAGATCGACCTCAAGTACAGGTTCTACCAGAGAGTAAGAGGCGCACTGGATATGTGCGGACTACCTCAAGACAAGGTAAGGCAACCTAAAGGTAAGGTAACTTCGAGGCAATCTCCAGGTTACCTCAAGGTAAGGTTACTTCAAGATAACCTCAAAGTAAGGTAACATCAAGGTAAGGAAAGGTGGTGATAATGATAATGGGGAGGAGTGTAGGGACGGTGATGGGAGTTAGAATGGGATACATTACATAAACAAGGACACTATGGAGTAGTGATTACTCAGTAGTTGGCCCTGAGCATAGTTGTTTGTCTTATTGCCAGGTAATATAAATATTTAATACCGCATGTGCATTACTCACATAAATATAACTACTGGACTGAAAGAGCTCATTGTACAGCTCATATTCTCCTCTATGTCAACAGAAGTAACGAGTAATAAAAATAAATAATAAAAATAGTAATATTAATAATATTAATAAGGGATACATCACGTTAACGTAATTTCGTTTTGAATAATGATAATAATACTCTGACTACTACTAATAATAATATACTTCAAGTAATAATTGGTCTACATTGAACAACCTGGTTGACGAGGCCGCCATCCAGGAGGCCTGGTCGGAGACCGGGCCGTGGGGACGTTGATTCCCGGTACCAACAACGGGTGAACAACAGACAGGTAGATACAACTGGGGTATTGATAAGCCTCGATTATACTATGTACATCCTGCCATGTCTTCTAGCCTCGTGTTCACGTTTAGAACGAGTCCCCCATAATTTTTCCTGCACATGTGTGATTGTCTTGGCTGCGCCCCAGGGAATGTAGTAGTAGTAGTAGTAGTAGTAGTAGTACTAGTAGTAGTAGTAGTAGTAGTAGTAGTAGTAGTAGTAGTAGTAGTAGTAGTAGTAGTAGTAGTAGTAGTAGTAGTAGTAGTAGTAGTAGTAGTAGTAGTAAGAGAAGGAGGAGGAGGCATCCATCAGTCTCAGGAGACTATGAAGTTGTGCTCTGGTTGTCGGTCTGGAGTGGCCTTTCCAGGGCGCAAAGCCTGGGTAGGTTGATACGGAGGGAGAAGCTGTCACCCATGCAGCAGGTATAATATTGGAAATTTTTAGCTTTCCCAATAAATTAGATATTTTATTGAGTGGATTCGGGCTTGAAAAGGTTTATTCCCAGTTTCTCTAGGTCATTTTTGTTTTCTCCAGCCTTGAGTGGGGCTGTTAAAGGTCACCAGTTTAGTTTGGTGTCGGGCTTAAGGCCTATCAACCTTTGGAAGTTTATTATGACCCCCCACAGTACCTTAGTGACCAGCATGCAAGTATATTTTTGTCCTGAATGTAGTCCAAGACTAAAGTAAACTCTGGGTGTATAGTAAACCGAGAAGCAGCGTGCAGTTCTTGGTGTAATCATCGCGTGGGAACCGTATTCCAGCCTAGAGAGCTCTAGTCGTTTGTTATGACATCACTGCTTCTTGTTGACCAGACCACACACTAGAAGGTGAAGGGACGACGACGTTTCGGTCCGTCCTGGACCATTCTCAAGTCGACAATCGACTTGAGAATGGTCCAGGACGGACCGAAACGTCGTCGTCCCTTCACCTTCTAGTGTGTGGCCTGGTCAAGATACTTCAGCCACGTTATTGTGACTCACCGCCTGCATCAATGCTTCTTATTATTCAGCCTTATTATTCAGTAGTTCTTGCAGATATGACACTTGAATAAGTTTATTTGTGGTCTTAAAACCGTAATAAGGTCTTCTGGTATGATTGCCCACAAGGTCTTGTGTGGTCTGTGTGTTCTGGTTGTACTTTGTGTGCAGTTTTAGCCTTAATTTTCTTGTGGTTTTCCATAACACCTGTGCTGGAACTTTTCTTCATGGAGAATATTGAATAAGTTTTCGCCACTGATAAGTTGCGAAAACTTGTCAGTTGTTAAAGATAAGTTATCACCGTCATTAGAGAAGAAATGTTAATATCTTTGCATTCAGGCCGGAGAGAAGGATGAGGGAGAAAGAGAATAAACTGTTGGAGAGAGGGAAGGAAGAGAGCTAACTGTGGGAGGGAGGGAGGGAAGAGAGCTAACTCTTAAGAGCCCTAACTGTGGGAGGGAGGTGGGGTGGAATAGAAGGAAACCCGTTATGCCGAGGCGGAAGGGAATGGTTAGGTTTTCATGAGCGGATAAGGAGCACGTTTCTTTAAGCACCTTGACCTAAGCCCTGCGTCATGGTGATTACAAGGAACCAAGCCTTTCCTGGCGGAGCAGGTTTGTGGGCGGGGGGGAAGATGAGAGGTTATGACTGAGCAGGTGTGTTGCAGGTATTCCGAAGGAGGGTGAGAGGGTAGGGAGGGAGGTGCAGTTGTACCGGGGTACCGCCCGTACAGTATGTTGTTAGTCGTCCCGACTTGATAAGACTAGTCAGCTCGTGCCGCTGCGGTCAAGACAACACACTCGGCAGCCCGGCCACTCGGATTCCCAGATAATCTCATAAAGGAACACTGTGGGCGGGTGAAGGATGTGGCAGATTAGGGACAGTGGTTGCTTTGTGTGCGGGCAGGGAGCCACAAGAGGCTGTCGGGTTTTGTGGGGGCTTTCTCGTCCGTTTTGGCGCTGCTGAAGAGGAATTGGGGCCCCAGCGGCAGCCCTTTGTCCCTCGCTCCGGCGTCTCTTATTCGCCAGCAACTCGCCTGGAAATCAGTTGTTTTGTCGTATCAAATCCAGGAAACTGGACATGAGGGAATAATGATTACATCTGGAATTACTCGTGATTATAGGCTGTAATTCATACGTCAGTGTGAACAACGGTGTCTATCAGCCATGTAGACCAGACTAATATCCAGGAGGTCTGAGACCGGTCCGCTGGATATCTGAACCATTACAAGGTAGCCACAAGGTGGCGGACTTGTCCAAGCGCACGAGTCAAGCCTTGAAGACAGCGTGTGTTACCCAGTTGACAATAATAATTGAAAACAATGCGGTTTTCAGCAAAGAATATGTTAACTATTTTTTTTTATCTGAATGGACATATGGAAACGGCTACAAAATAATAACAGGTTTTGCCAAACCAGAAGCTTTAAAAAATGTAACTGTTTGCACATCCGTAAACCTGGGATCCCAGGCAAGCCACCTATGCTATTGAGGTCGATCTCCAGATAATATGAACATTAAGATGATTTCATTTGTATTAATGCGTAGCATATTTAGCGGATTGACGGATTCTGTTAAAAAAAAGGTATTAGGTGAGAGGACAGGTTGCATAGACAGGTTTATGACTGCAAACATGTAATTTGCGAGGTTCTGAGAATATTATTTTGGCTGGTACGAGATATATATATATATATATATATATATATATATATATATATATATATATATATATATATATATATATATATATATATATATATATATATATATATATATAAATATATATATATATATATATATATATATATATATATATATAAATATATATATATATATATATATATATATATATATATATATATATATATATATATATATATATATATATATATATGAGGAGGAGGAGGAGGAAGAAGAAGAAGGTAGGTAGGTAGAGAGAGAAGGGATGTACAGTGAAAACGATGCAGCAACCTGGAAACTAATCTGGGATGAGTGATTACAATTTGTTTTCCCCCTCGTATATGTCACCCCTCGCCACCTGGCTCGTCCCCCTCCCTCACAGTCTCGTCTGTCCTCTCCACTTCCCTCACCTTTCTTCCCCCATTATCTCTCACCTTCGCTTCTCGGCCTCTACTCCTCCCCAAGTTTTACTCCACCACCTTGACTCCCGTCTCCACGTCCGACGTGTGGGGTGCCACCTTGACCCTCCCACTTCCACGTCCGACGTGTGGAGGGCCACCTTGACCCTCCCACGTCCGACGTGTGGGGGTGCCAACCTATGCCACCCAGCATGCCATTAAGGTACCATAATGGACTTCATCAGAGTTAATGGCTAATTTTGGCCGACGGGGCGTCGACCGGAAAGGTGTTGAGAGGGAAAGGATCAGTAGAGAAGGGAAGAGGGACCATGAGAATCACTAAGGAAGGAAAGGCTATCATGGGAAAGGTGGACGAGGTGAGCAGCAGCAGCAGGGGAAGCCTCGTGAGGAACAGAGGGCTAATGGGCGGGGACGAAATATGGTGAGGAAACCTTAACTGGATTGCAAGGATCCACGTCCCAGCGGCCCGGTCTCTGATCAGAGAAATGTGGAAGAGGTGAGGGGAAGGTAGGAAGGTCTGTGGGTAATCAGGTGTGTGTAGGGAAAGTGTAGGGAAAGTGTAGGGAAAGTGACAAGAAAGAACAACACGGCGGGCACAACACCGTCCTTCAGCAGCGATAGTACTTAAAAGCAATTTGAGTAGTACTCAAGATAGTACTGTAAATTCATCCTAAAGAGTGAAAGCCACTACCTGGAGCATACCTAGAGAGAGAGTTTCGAGAATTCTTATACTCCCCGAGCCCAGCCTGGGGCCAGGTTCGACTTAGGATAACTTGGTCCAACAGGCTGTTGCTTGGAGCGACCCGCAGGCATATCCACTACAGCCCAGCTGGTCCGGTCCCTCTTGCAAGAACTTATCTAAGTGTATCTTAAAGAATTCTACCCTTGTTCTGGCAATATTTCTAATGCTTGCTGGGAGAGTAATGAACAACCTTGGACCTTTGACGTACAAACCGTGTTCTCTGATTGTGCCTACGGTACCTCTACTCCTCACTGGCTCTATTCCGCATTTTCTTCTGTAGCTTTCGCTCTAGTATATTATTCTACTGCGCAAGTTTGAGACATGGCCTTCCAGGAAGGTAGAGAAGGACCTTGGGCCAGACCTTCCAATATCTTCCATTTTTTTTTATGCCTCGCCCCTCTCCTTTTCAGAGTATACTTTGAGAGCATGTGAGACTGTCCCAATAATTTAGGTGTTTTATCGTGTCTGTGCGTATCGTGTATGCTCCCTGTATGCCCTCTGCTTCAGAAATCTCGGTGATAGACTAGGGGCGAGGGTGTAGGCTAGGTGAGGGTGTGGGCTAGGCGAGAGTGTGGGGAAAGCGAGGATGTTGGCCAAGCGATTGTGTGGGCTAGGGTAACCAAGGCAGGTTGGTGAGGATGAAGAGATGAAGGGAAGAATGTGACAGGATGCAGGCTGTCATGCACTAACTGTGCCGACATATGCCCTGTGTAGGACAATGGTGACAAGTTTATTGCCAGTCGACAGGCAGTGACGCATTACCTTGTTGCTACCTCGTACGCAAACCAGCTCCAGCAACCTGTCCTCCCACCTAATACGTCGCAATTTTAACGAATTGGTCGAATCCGTAAAAAAAAGTTTTTGTGCGGGAGAGATGTATCTAAGCAGTTATCAAACTGGTCAGTGGTGGCCCCGGGTCGAGCGTAATGTTCCCTTCGGTCTTGTGAAAGGAATATCTTGTTCGATTATTTTTACGTCTCTCCTAAAAATCCTTCAAGCTGAAAACTGTTTCGGAGATGGCGTTTGGCTAGGAATTGTTGCCTTGCGAAATGGTTGGAGTTGCAGGGAGGGTCATGAGGGAACAATATCGTAATGCCTCGTTTGCTGGCACCATGGACCAAGTTGGAAGGAAGGAGGAGGACCCTTAGCCAGTTTAGAGGGAGGGAGAGTCAGCTTGGGCCAAGTTGGAGGCAAGGAGAGGCACTACTTCCCCCCACCCCTCCCCACCACTCAAGAACTACCAACACACCACAAATCGCTGCAACTACAATATAGCTAACGCCATTCACAACACCACCACCACCACCACCCACAATACCACCACCACCACCTTCCACAACTCCACCACCACCCCCAACAACACCACCACCACCCCCCACAACACCACCACTAACACCACCACCACCAACACCACCACCACCACCGCTCCCGTACTAGTAATATTTAGCTTGCTATTAAATTGTTACCCAGAGGCACTGGCGGATGCGACATGAGACCCTCAATTGAAGTTTTTGATTAGTTCCCCCGTTCAGACACAAAAATATCGCGCCCCGTACCCCTACGAAAAAAAAAAGTGAGGGGTAACCGGTTTTATCCGCGAAAATGTCCATGAAATTCGGTTTAGATTTGACCAATTCGTAACCCTTTAGCAGAAAGGTTTCGATTCTCCCTATAATTGCTTTTTATTTTTTTTTTAATTTTTTTTTTGGGCTCTGCGTTTTATTACATGAAACACGTGGACGCAGCAAATAAAAGTCGATGTGCAATTGGAGTATATTTGTGTGGGGCATTACGTCAGTGTTCTTGTTCGACAGTTGGCAGGGTGGTGAGCCGTGTTACGTGTTCCTTGATAGGTGGACGCCCGACCTGTCCCGCCCTGACTGGGTGGATGCCTGCCCTGCCCCACCCTGCCGGAAGAAATGTGGACATCTTCAAGAGAAAACTTGATAGTTTTCTTCAAGAAGTGGTGGATATGTGGGCCTGCGGGGCCGCTCCAAGCAACAGCCTGTTGGGCCAAGTTCTCACAAGTCGAGCCTGGCCTCGGGCCGGGCTTGGGGAGTAGAAGAACTCCCAGAACCCCATCAACCAGGTATCAACCAGGTAACAAGCCGAGCCTGGCCGCGGGCCGGGCTTGGGGAGTAGAAGAGCTCCCAGAACCCTCTGCAGGCATGCTCCAGGCATGCTCCAGGCATGCTCCAGGTATGCTCCAGGCATGCTCCAGGCATGCTCCAGGTATGCTCCAGGAATACCCTAACTCCCACACAGACACCAGTCCACGTTGCTATGGAAACGCAGCCTCATTCCTTCAGTTAACTTGTTATTGTTGCCTTTTCATGGGTGTCTTGACTCCGGTAATTAGGTGCTACTCATTACTGTATTACTGCTTGATCGATGCCTAACCTTAAGGGTGTTCCGAGGCTCAGTGTCCCCGTGGCCCGGTCTCTAAGCAGGCCTCCTGGTTGGTGGCTCTCAAGCAGACACAAACCGCAGCCTCGTGCTATCCTTTGCAGATGACATCAAAGTCGCCATGACAGTTGCTTCGGTAGGAGAAACTGATAACGACAAAACAGAGACTTCTCTTGTGGAGGACCACGTGACTAGGGCCGGGCCGGTGTAAGAGGACCACGTGACTAGGGCCGGGCCGGTGTAAGAGGACCACGTAACTAGGGCCGAGCCCGTGTAAGAGGACCACGTGACTAGGGCCGGGCCGGTGTAAGAGGACCACGTGACTAGGGCCGAGCCCGTGTAAGAGGACCACGTGACTAGGGCCGGGCCGGTGTAAGAGGACCACATGACTAGGGCCGGGCCGGTGTAAGAGGACCACATGACTAGGGCCGAGCCCGTGTAAGAGGACCACGTGACTAGGGCCGGGCCGGTGTAAGAGGACCACGTAACTAGGGCCGAGCCCGTGTAAGAGGACCACGTGACTAGGGCCGGGCCGGTGTAAGAGGACCACGTAACTAGGGCCGAGCCCGTGTAAGAGGACCACGTGACTAGGGCCGGGCCGGTGTAAGAGGACCACGTGACTAGGGCCGAGCCCGTGTAAGAGGACCACGTGACTAGGGCCGAGCCCGTGTAAGAGGACCACGTGACTAGGGCCGAGCCCGTGTAAGAGGACCACGTGACTAGGGCCGAGCCCGTGTAAGAGGACCACGTGACTAGTGCCGAGCCCGTGTAAGAGGACCACATGACTAGGGCCGAGCCCGTGTAAGAGGACCACGTGACTAAAGCCGGGCCCGTGTAAGGGGACCACGTGACTAGGGCCGAGCCCGTATAAGAGGACCACGTAACTAGGGCCGGGCCCCGTGCGGAGCAGGACGCGAATGGAAAGTAATTGGTTGTATATGCAAATATCGTAGCAGGAGGGTGGCAATTACCTGGTGGAGATTGACTCTTGGTGGGAAGTGGGACAGGTTGAAGAGAGAGGGGTAGGGCCCCCCCAACCCCACCCACCCACCATCTTTACCGTGAGCCAGGTTTGGTTTCGAACCCCCCCCCCCCACTTTCTACATACCCTCGACCCCCTCTTCCTCCTTCATCTTCCTTCTCTCTTATTCCTTCTTTTCCTTCCTCTCAGAGGAAGACGTGGCCAGGAAATTATGTAGGAGGAAGGGAGACGGTGGAAGTGAAAGGAGGAAGAGAAAGAAGAGATTGAGCCAGCAAGTCGACCGAGTGTGGTAATGAACTAATATTAGTGACTGATAAATTTGTTGATTCAGGGATTCTTGCTTGGCTTTGATGAATTAAGTTTGTAACATATATATATATATATATATATATATATATATATATATATATATATATATATATATATATATATATATACATATATATATATATATACATATATATATATATATGTATATTTATATATATATATATATATATATATATACATATATATATATATATACATATATATATATGTATATATATATATATGTATATATATATATATATATATATATACATATATATATATATATATATATATATATATATATATATATATATATATAATGATAATATATTATATATAATGATAAACAGGAACACGATTGACAATACGAATACTGTATCTAGTTTAATTACAATATTTTTTTCAATTAAAATTCATAACGTTTCGAATACTCATTAGTATTCGTCACTGGAATAAAATACAGAAAAATCGAATAAAATTTACAGTTAACACAGATATTATACAGATAACATGATTACATTCTTCACATACGAAAATGACACTAGATATTACTCAAGAAAACACGAAAAGGAACAAATACCAAAGTCGACTTACGGAATGATCAAACAAAGTATAATTTGATAACATTGAAACCTGAAACATTGACAATAAGGATTAAATAACAACTACAATTAGGATCCGAAAGATTAAAAGATTCTATGCAAGACCAAATTAAATCAATCATGATCAAATCACCCATCACACATAATAAAGAAATACAAATATTATAAAATAATAGACAATTGTTATATTCAGTACCAAAATTAAACATCAAATTATAAGGCCCTACTCCAAACAGAGCACCAAAAACACAAAACAAGGAAACTAAACAAAGAATGTAATGCCACGCAAATAAAACATGCGCGTTCAATAAACCCTGTCCATGGAGGGCAGAAGAAAATGTATATATGCTGCTTAGCATTGTAAATGTGTGGCCACGTCTGTGGTAGAAAATAATAGTAACTAGTAAAACTAGTAACTTGATGACATTTTACCTCGCTGATAATTAGACAGCTGACTCATTATTGTTTAACAGAGGCCGCAGCTCCCAGATATATTACAAATTAGAACTCCTCTGTCAACCCAACCCGTCATCGACTCAAGTCCATTCCATCCAGCGGTCGACCCCACAGACGCATTCATAAATTTTAACTTGCTGTTCATTCAAAACAGGAATTTTCTCAAATATAAATTAATATTATAATATTTTAGGATATTGTGCATATATAGGCATAGGTTAGATTAGGTTAGGTGTTTAGGTTCTGTTGGCGATTATTTGTATTTGTAGTACGTGGGTGAAGCATTTACAGCGTTGTGGTTCAAACAAAATTCGTCAGCGAAGCACTTGTTCCGGAAGTGCTCGAACGAAATCAGTTGTGAGTCGTGTGTAAACCGTTTTTCATTCATTAACAGGGGGTTAGACGGGTGCATAGAATGGACTTAGGGCCTTTGTTTACAAGACGGGCTGCTTGTGTGAATGGACAGTCGGACCTGCGAATTATGGAGTCTATATATATCAAGGAGCTGTGAACTCTGTTAAACAATAATGTGTCAGCTGTCCAATTGTCAGCGAGGTAAAATTTCATCAAGTGTTTGTTCCGCGCATGTTTTATTTGTGTGTCATTATATTCTTTAACAGTTTAGTTTTGCTTAATTTGTGTTTTTGGTGCTCTGTTTGGAGTAGGATGGGTCTTATAATTTTGTTTAATTGTGGTACGGAATATAACAATTGGGAGTCTATTATTTGTGTTTCTATTATTATTATTCTAGTATTTGTGTGTCTATTATTATTATTATTCTTTGAGAGTGACTTGGGTAATTTGATCATGATGGATTTAATTTGATCTTGAATCTTTAGGATTTTTAATATGAATTTTATTTAGTCCTTATTTTCAATGTTGAATGTTATCCAATTTTAATTTATTTGATCATTACGTAAATTGACTTCGATATTTTTTTCTTTTTTCGTGTTTCTTGTTTAATAGCCAGTGCCATTTTCGTCTCTTAAGAATGTAATCATGTTTTCTGAATAAGTTCTTTGTTGACTGTTAATTTTAATTCGATTTTTTCTGTATTGTAGATCTGATTATGAATACTAATGAGTATTCGCTCAATTTTGGATTTTAATTGAAAGTTAATTATTTTAATTAAGCAAGATGTTCGAATTGTCTATTGTCTTTGTTTTATCATGAAATTAAGATTCCCGAAGGGAACCTGCATCTTAAAAATAAATAAATAAATAAATATATTCATTATTTGGTTAAATATGACCACATTGCTGGCGTTGTTGATCTTATAGTGTAAGCTTTCAATACTTCTGCTTTCTCAGTATCACTATTAGGGAGACTAATAAAATTACCAAAATTTGTGATAAAGAAACTAGTAATTATTGAAGGATTTACTTGCTACAACACTTCGTTCCTTTCTGGAACATCTACATGTAAAGAATGAATACATAAGGTGCAATTTTGGAATAAATACACATGTTAAATGGTCAAAGGAGTATGTGGTGATATGATGGGATAGAAGAAGTATGGGGCAATAAAACATAGGCTAAGGGAGGGGGGTAGGGCCATCAAACATAGGCTAAGGGAGGGGGGTAGGGCAATAAAACATAGGGTAAGAGGGGATAGGGCCAATCAAACATTCGGTAAGCGATGGGTAAAACTCTGGTACTCTCTATGGTAGGGAAGACCTCCGTAGAGACGTAGTCATAATCTTATAATGGGTTGTGAGAGCTGGGTCTGAGTGTCGGCAAGGAAGCGAAGCCATTATTCTGTATATTTAAAGAGTTTTTTTCTGTTATAATTATGGCTTCTGACAATAGTACTAGCTCCAACCACCTCCTCCGGCCCTATCCACCTCTACAGGTGTACATCAGGAAGATCTGTATATACCTGTTGTTGATTCCGGAGATCACCGTCCTCGCGGCCCGGTCTCTGACCAGGACTCCTCCTGGTTGGTGATCTGGTCAACCAGGTCTTAAGGAGCCTTTACCAAGATGGTGGTCTTCGGGGTGCTCCGTTCCACGCGCTTTACTACAAAGAAAGGTCAAGATAACACACAACCGAAACTTTGGTAAAAATAATTAAGGAGATACTTTTACAATCGTTCCCCCCTCTTTCTCCCCCTTCCCCATTCCTTTATATTCCCCTCCCCCATTCCTTTATATCCCCCCACCCCTCCCTCTTCACATTTTCTCGACCAACCTCCCTTAAACTTTGAGCCTTAAACAGCCAATGAATTAAACGTTGGCGTGAAAGTTTTGAAGGGTGTTGATTGTGAGAGGGGGAGGGGGGGGTGTTTGTTGGTCGGTGTGTGTAGAAGGGTTGTGGATTGGCGAAGGGGGGGTTTGTTGGTCGATGAAGGGAGGGGGGTTGGTCCGTGAAGGGGAAGGGGCGTTTGTTGGTCGGTGAGGGGGATGGGGGGTTTTCATGTGTTTTCGAGCACATGAACCTTAATGAAACTGATTATGAAATTGTGTATTCACCTAGTTGTATTCACCTAGTTGTGCTTGCGAGGGTTGAGCTCTGCTCTTTCGGTCCGCCTCTCAACTGTAACTAACTACTATTTTTTTCCCCCACACACAAACACACACACACACACACACACACACACACACACACACACACACACACACACACACACACACACACACACACACACACACACACACACACACACAGGAAGCAGCCCGTAGCAGCTGTCTAACTCCCAGGTACCTATTTACTGCTAGGTAAAAGGGGCATCAGGGTGAAAGAAACTGCCCATCTGTTTCCGCTGGAGCCGGGATTGAACCCGGACCCTAGGATTACCAGTCCTAAGCGCTGTCCACTCAGCCACAGGCCCCCTAAATGTGCGTGTGTGTGTGTGTACTCACCTATTTGTGCTTGCAGGATAGAGCATTGGCTCTTGGATCCCGCCTTTCTAGCCATCGGTTATTTCCAGTAATGACTCCTGTCCCATTTCCCTATCACAGCATCTCCATAACCCCGGACAACATGGTTTCAGAACAGGGCGCTCCTGCCTGTCTCAGTTGCTGGACCACTATGATATGGCATTAGATGCTATGGAAGACAAACAAAACGCTGATGTAATTTACATAGATTTCGCAAAAGCTTTTGATAAATGTGACCATGGTGTTATTGCACATAAAATGCGTTCAAAAGGAATTACCGGAAAAATAGGCAGATGGATCTACAATTTCCTGACTAACAGAACCCAATGTGTAATAGTCAACAAAATAAAATCCAGCCCATCAACCGTGAAGAGCTCAGTCCCCCAGGGTACTGTGTTTGCTCCAGTACTTTTTCTCATCCTCATATCGGACATAGACAAGAACACAACCTATAGCACTGTATCATCCTTTGCAGATGACACTAGGATTTACATGAGAGTAGGCAACATAGAGGACACGGCAAACCTCCAATCATATGTACATCAGGTCTTTCTATGGGCTACAGAAAATAATATGATGTTTAACGAAGATAAGTTCCAGCTCATGCGCTACGGAAAAAATTAAAATATAAAAACGGAAACCACGTACAAAACTCAGTCAAATCATAACATAGAACGAAAAGGCAATGTAAAGGACTTGGGTGTACTCATGTCGGAAGACCTTACCTTTAAAGAACACAATAAAGTAGCCGTCACAACTGCAAGAAAAATGACAGGTTGGATAACAAGAACTTTTCACACTAGAGAAGCTATACCGATGATGATACTTTTCAAAACGCTTGTGCTCTCTAGAGTGGAGTACTGCTGCACAATGACAGCCCCTTTCAAAGCTGGAGAAATTACTGACCTGGAGAGCGTCCAGAGATCCTTTACTGCTAGAATCCACTCAGTAAAACATCTAAATTACTGGGACCGACTAAAGAGCCTAAATCTGTACTCCCTTGAGCGCAGGCGGGAAAGATACATAATAATTTACACGTGGAAAATAATTGAGGGGCTGGTCCCAAACCTGCACACAGAAATAACATCACATGAGACCAGAAGACATGGCAGGATGTGCAGAATACCCCCATTGAAAAGCAGAGATGCAACAAGTACTTTGAGAGAGAACTCTTATCAACATCAGAGGCCCGAAACTGTTCAACACGCTTCCACTACACATTAGGGGCATAACTGGCCGACCCCTCACAGTGTTCAAGAGAGAACTTGACAAATACCTCCAAATGATACCTGATCAACCAGGCTGTGACGCATACGTCAGGCTGCGAGCAGCCGCGTCCTGCTGCGCCCAGCAACGAGGCCTGGTCAAGGACCGGGCCGCGGGGACGCTAAGCCCCGAAATCACCTCAAGGTAAGATAACCATGAATTCAGAAAAAGACTCCAGTGAGCCCATGGTGGGCAAACGACGTTGATTCGACGTTACTCGAGCCTCTTTTGCCCAATGGAAAATGGAAATGGAATTATCAGGAGAAAGCGCCGAGCCATTACGGCTATATAGCACTGGGAAGGGGCTAGCCAGGAGCCTGCCCAATGGGAGGCTCCTGGCTCTGTAGTTGTAGAGATTAATTAACGTTAACAGAGATTTTTAACATTATTATGGCCACCCTAATATGGCCTAAGTTTATGTAATATGCTCAGACTTTGCAGACGATTTAGAAAAAATATAACAAAGTTATTGCACATAAAATGTGGGTTACATATACTCTTAGGTTCTCATTTTGCCGTTTTCAGGAAGAGGTGTCCCATTCACTTCATGTTATTCACTGGGCTTCCCTGTTCCTTCCACATTTCTAATTTCCTTGCAATTATCTAGTCGCCATTTCTCCTACCATCCCTGACTGTTGCCCAGGTCGCCTGCGTCTTTTTGCAATGCGTCAGTATGCGGTGACATGTGCGTGTGTGAGAGGACGGTGGTGTGCGTGTGTGATAGATGGTGTTGTGCGTGTGTGAGAGGACGGTGGTGTGTGTGTGTGAGAGAGGACGGTGGTGTGCGTGTGTGATAGGTTGTGGTGTGCGTGTGTGAGAGGACGGTGGTGTGTGTGTGTGAGAGAGGACGGTGGTGTGCGTGTGTGATAGGTTGTGGTGTGCGTGTGTGAGAGGACGGTGGTGTGTGTGTGTGTGAGAGAGGACGGTGGTGTGTGTGTGTGTGAGAGAGGACGGTGGTGTGCGTGTGTGATAGGTTGTGGTGTGCGTGCGTGAAAGATAGTGTTGTGCGTGTGGATGAGAGGTGGTGACAGGCAGACATCCAGCCATGCCCGGCTCATCACACTGTCATCTCCCTCCACCGTTCACTGGAACGTGTGTGTGGCAGTGTGGTAGTGGTCTGCGTCACGCACCCCCGGGCTCTGGTGGTGAGGGAGGACGTGCGCGACTGGGAGCAGGTCGAAGACATAGGCCTAGTCATCGGGAAGGAGCAGGAAAGGAACTTGTATTGGTGAGGAAGTGCATGTAATAAGGGAAATTGAATACTGGGTTGGAGTATGTGTAGAGGTAGACCGGAGCAGGGCACAGTGTCACAGGCACCGGAGCAGGGCACAGTGTCGGGGGCGCCGCAGCAGAGTGCGGTCCCTGGCAGAGGGAAACAAACAAAACAAGGCCCCAAAATCTGTTGGTATTACAGATGGGCTACCTGTAAGCATGGGGAATCGGGAAGAATAAATGGAACATGTACACACGATCACCCTAGAAAGTGCAGAAACCTCCTCAATACAGGTAAATGTACCAAAAGCTGTGAATTCTTTCACCCAGAAATTTGCAAGAACTCTTTGGACAGGAAAGAGTGCTTCAATGCTGAATGCCCAGCTTTTCATATAAGAGGTACCAGGCGAATAAAACCGACAGACTACCACTATGAAAACAGCCACTACTCCATCAACCGGGATAATTTTTTAGCAAGAGGAGGAGGAGAAGAATGGCTAAAAATGACCAGACTCTACCACCAACTCGGTCAAATGCTAGAGAGGACGCAAACACAGTGGCCTCCTTACCAGAGCCTCAGATATTAACACCAATTAAAGCATCCAGCACTTCCACTAACACGATAACATCATTTATATTTGCCAACATCCAGGGTATAAAAACACGCAAATCCAACAAAGTTCATTTTATAGATGGTCTCCTTCATGAGGCAAATGCAGTGTTTGCAGCCCTAACGGAAACTCACACAAAGGACTACCTTGATGGTGAAATATGGATCCTAGAATACAATCTCTTCAGATGTGATAGGAAACACCGGCTTCAGGGTGGGGTCAGCCTCTACATCAAAGACACACTCATCTGTACTGAGCTGCTAAACACCTCAAATGATATGGTGGAAGTGCTGATAGTCAAAATAGAGATCCTAAATGTAGTTGTTGTCCTTGTATATAAGTCACCGGAGGCAAACCCTCAGCAGTTTAAAGACCAACTAATGAAAATAGAGCACTGCTTGGAAAACCTCACAAATCCAGCTCCGAACATCATCCTGCTTGGGGACTTCAACCTACGGCACCTGAAATGGAAGCACCTGGCTAATACAGTAATATCAGAAAGAATACCAGGAAGTAGCCTAAATGAGCAGGCACATGCAAATGACCTGCTACGGATGTGCGATAGGTTTGCCTTAAACCAGCAAATAGTAGAACCAACTAGGAAGGAGAACACGCTGGACCTCATTTTCACTAATAATGATGAGTTGATCGGGAACATAATGATTACAAATACCTGTTACTCAGATCACAACTTAATTGAAGTTCTGACAACCATGGGAAATGGACCTTCAAAACCAGTCCAGATTCCCGGTGGAGGAGATTTCAGCAAATTCAACTTCAATAATAAACGGATAAACTGGGAGCAAATAAACCAGGACTTCACAGAAATAAACTGGGAAGAACAGCTAGGAAATGCAAACCTGAACCAGTGCCTGGAAAAAATAAGCTCAGTAGCACTAGAAATATGTTCAAACCGCATACCCCTAAGAAAAAAGAGAAAGAGATGCAGATTGGAACGGGAACGTCGTTCCCTATATAGGCGAAGAAAACGAATCGCGGAACAACTTGAGAGTCGCACCCTATCTCAAGAACGGAGAAGAAGGTTAGGTAGAGAAATAGAAACAATTGAACTCAAGCTACAAGAATCATACAAAACCCAGGAGAGGCAAAGAGAGCAAAAGGCCATCAGTGAAATAGAGAGAAATCCGAAATATTTTTTCTCCTATGCAAAATCAAGATCAAAAACCACATCTAGTATCGGGCCCCTGCGAAAGGGAGATGGAACTTTCACAGATGACAACAAAGAAATGAGCGAGTTACTGAGGAAGCAGTACGACTCTGTTTTCAGTGAGCCATTAAATGCACTAAAGATTGATAACCCAAATGAATTTTTCATGGATATGATACCAACATCAAATCACATATCAGACGTCGCCCTATCCCCACTAGATTTTGAAGAAGCCATAAACAGTATGCCTATGCACTCTGCACCAGGCCCGGATTCTTGGAACTCCATATTCATCAAGAACTGTAAAAAACCACTATCGCAGGCCCTTCACATTCTGTGGAGACAAAGTCTAGATACTGGCGTTATCCCTGACATACTAAAAACAGCAGAGATAGCACCACTCCATAAAGGAGGAAATAAGGCAGAGGCAAAAAATTACAGACCGATAGCACTAACATCGCACATCATAAAAATTTTTGAGAGAGTGCTAAGAAGTAAGATCACAAAATACATGGAATCACAGCATCTCCATAACCCCGGACAACATGGTTTCAGAACAGGGCGCTCTTGCCTGTCGCAGTTGCTGGACCACTATGATATGGCATTAGATGCTATGGAAGACAAACAAAACGCTGATGTAATTTACACAGATTTCGCAAAAGCTTTTGATAAATGTGACCATGGTGTTATTGCACATAAAATGCGTTCAAAAGGAATTACCGGGAAAATAGGCAGATGGATCTACAATTTCCTGACTGACAGAACCCAATGTGTAATAGTCAACAAAATAAAATCCAGCCCATCAACCGTGAAGAGCTCAGTCCCCCAGGGTACTGTGCTTGCTCCAGTACTTTTTCTCATCCTCATATCGGACATAGACCAGAACACAACCTATAGCACTGTATCATCCTTTGCAGATGACACTAGGATTTTCATGAGAGTTGGCAACATAGAGGACACGGCAAACCTCCAATCAGATGTAGATCAGGTCTTTCTATGGGCTACAGAAAATAATATGGTATTCAACGAGGATAAGTTTCAGCTCATGCGCTACGGAAAAATTGAAAATATAAAAACAGAAACCACGTACAAAACGCAGGCAAATCATAACATAGAACGAAAAGGCAATGTAAAGGACCTGGGTGTACTCATGTCGGAAGACCTTACCTTTAAAGAACACAATAAAGTAGCCGTCACAACTGCAAGAAAAATGACAGGTTGGATAACAAGAACTTTTCACACTAGAGATGCTATACCGATGATGATACTTTTCAAAACGCTTGTGCTATCTAGAGTGGAGTACTGCTGCACAATGACAGCCCCTTTCAAAGCTGGAGAAATTGCTGACCTAGAGAGCGTGCAGAGATCCTTTACTGCTAGAATCCACTCAGTAAAACATCTAAATTACTGGGACCGACTAAAGAGCCTAAATCTGTACTCCCTTGAGCGCAGGCGGGAGAGATACATAATAATTTACACGTGGAAAATAATTGAGGGGCTGGTCCCAAACCTGCACACAGAAATAACACCACATGAGACCAGAAGACATGGCAGGATGTGCAGAATACCCCCGTTGAAAAGCAGAGGTGCAACAGGTACTCTGAGAGAGAACTCTATCAACATCAGAGGCCCGAGACTGTTCAACACGCTTCCACTACACATAAGGGGCATAACTGGCAAACCCCTCACAGTGTTCAAGAGAGAACTGGATAAGCACCTCCAAAGGATACCTGATCAACCAGGCTGTGACTCATACGTCAGGCTGCGAGCAGCCGCGTCTAACAGCCTGGTTGATCAGTCCAGCAACCAGGAGGCCTGGTCGACGACCGGGCCGCGGGGACACTAAGCCCCGGAAGCACCTCAAGGTAGCCTCAAGGTAAGGTAGGCCTGTGTGCGCTTGGATGGTGTAGGCCTGTGTGCGCTTGGATGGTGTAGGCCTGTGTGCGCTTGGATGGTGTAGGCCTGTGTGCGCTTGGATGGTGTAGGCCTGTGTGCGCTTGGATGGTGTAGGCCTGTGTGCGCTTGGATGGTGTAGGCCTGTGTGCGCTTGGATGGTGTAGGCCTGTGTGCGCTTGGATGGTGTAGGCCTGTGTGCGCTTGGATGGTGTAGGCCTGTGTGCGCTTGGATGGTGTAGGCCTGTGTGCGCTTGGATGGTGTAGGCCTGTGTGCAAATGTGTGTACATGTATTTTTATTTAGTGTTGCATCATTGGCTGAGAATGCAACTTCCTCTGAGGAGGTTCCGAGGATCAATGTGTCCGTGGCCCGGTCTGACCCGGCCTCCTTTTTTTTCCAGGGATATTCCTGCGCGGGCCCTAAGTCTCTGGCTGGCCCACTAAGTGTTGCTTGTTTCTGTTTTACTTGGGCAGACCCGGGCTCCTGATTGGTGGCCAGTTTAACTAGGCTGTTAGACGCCGCTGCCAGCAATCTGGCATATGAATCACTAAGTACTGCCGACACTGTATGGACACATCAAATTGATGTTCCTAATTGTCTCCAAGAGAAGGCTTTATAAACACACATTCAAGGGGAAACTGACCAACCAAGCTCTGATACCAGGGTTGGACTTCGAGCTGCGGGCACCAACAGTGTGGTTGATCAGGCTGACGACCAGGTGTGATGAGGTATTATGCAAATCAAAGTTTGTCAGTAAAATATTCATTTAGCAAATGTGGGAAAACAATGCTGATATTTCCTGAATTCTCTTGGATTTGATGACCGTAGATTCTGTAGTGTCTTCTGATGTGTGTTTATTCCAAACAAGTTTAGCATTCTTGAAGTTCATGGGGTCGTCCCCCCCTCCCCCCCCTCCGGGAACACCCGCTCTCCCGGTGATTCCCGGGCACCCATGGGTACCCCTGGGCACCCCTGGGCACCCCTGGGTACCCCTGGGCACCCCTGGGCACCCCTGGGCACCCCTGGGTACCCCTGGGCACCCCTAGTGACCCTCAGGTACCGCTGCACAAACGACATTGATATAACATTGAGTCAAACGTTCATTGATGCTACGTTAACCGAGCGTTGATGTATAAACATAGGGTCAAAAAGTTAACGTTACTCAGGCATAATTTCACCCGTTGGGTTACTACTGGTAACGGTGCAACGCCTCGTTGGCTTTATCGATGCGACTCGCGCTCTGGTGATAAATTCTCTCATCTAAGTTAATGGCTGTTTCAGCTGCATATAATTTGTTGCAGTTATTGCCGGGCTGGTTATGTGTAAACTCTTGCCGTAATGAACTATGTCTGTTATGGCTGCATCGTCGAGGGTGTTGATTGTGGGAAGGGGAAGCCAACGCAAGGTTCAGCAGCCCGTCCTCCAAACAAAGATCCAAAAGTGATTCCATGCATCCGCCAAACCCCCTGTTTATGAATGAAAAGCGGTTTACACACGACTCACAACTGCTGACGTTCGAACATATCCGGAACAAGTGCTTCACTGACGAATTTTGTTCGAATCACAACGCTATAAATGCTTCACCCACGTACTACAAATACAAATAATCGCCAACAGAACCTAAACACCTAACCTAACCTAACCTATGCCTATATATGCACAATATGCTAATATATTATAATATTAATTTATATTTGAGAAAATTCCTGTTTTGAATGAACAGCATGTTAAAATTTATGAAGGCGTCTGTGGGGTTGACTGCTGGATGTAATGGACTTGAGTCGAGGATGGGTTGCAGACTGGTACATTGGCTTCATTGTAGGTATTGAAGTGGTGTTTGCTGTCTGTCCTCATTGGAGAATGACGCGTCGTTTTGGTTCGTAAGATAAGCGCTAAGCCAGTAGGACTTTGAAGTGATGGAACCGCTTGGTTGATGGTCAACCAAGGTCAAGGTTGACCAAGGTTGACCAAAACCTTGGTCAACCAGGTTTTTAGGCGCCGCTGCTCGCATTCTGACGTATGAGTCACGGGAGCACGACTACATGACCGGAGGGAAGGAAGGGCGCTCAATTACTTGTAGTCAGGCGGACTCCAAACTTTTCAGTGCGAAGGTCACATGGTATATTTTACATAATTCCGCTGGTTAAAGAAAAAATAATGAGTTTTATAAATGAATAAGCTATATTTGAATTTTTTGTTTGGGTAATAAGACTTCCAGGTGTGTGTCCAGGCGTGGGGCCCCCAGGTGTGTGTCCAGGCGTGAGGGGGCCCCCAGGTGTGTGTCCAGGCATGAGGGCCCTCAGGTGTGTGTCCAGGCGTGAGGGCCCCCAGGTGTGTGTCCAGGCGTGAGGGCCCCCCAGGTGTGTGTCCAGGCGTGAGGGGCCCCCAGATGTGTGTCCAGGCGTGAGGGGCCCCCCAGGTGTGTGTCCAGGCGTGAAGGCCCCCAGGTGTGTGTGTCCAGGCGTGAGGGGCCCCCAGGTGTGTGTCCAGGCGTGAGGGCCTCCCAGGTGTGTGTCCAGGCGTGAGGGGCCCCCAGGTGTGTGTGTGTCCAGGCGTGAGGGCCCCCAGGTGTGTGTCCAGGCGTGAGGGCCTCCCAGGTGTGTGTCCAGGCGTGAGGGGCCCTCAGGTGTGTGTCCAGGTAAGAGGCTATAAAGACTATATACGACTGGTGACCTCCGCTGGTGTCTCCTCTCCTCATATTTCTCTCCCTGGCTCCTCCACACCTGCGCTATCATCTCCTGTTCGCAGGTTTGTATTTCTCTTCAACTTACCCCTACTCCATGGCCACCCTCTATCCGGCTCCAGCTGCTGGTCCCCGGCTCAGCCACTCCTTGGTCCTCCGTAATCACACGAAGGGATCTTCTTAGTTTTGTTCTTTTAATTGGGTCTCACCCCCAGTGCTAATGACCTCGTTGTCAATCAGATTCTGTCTTCCCTCTAATGATAGTGAGTTTAACGCCTTGCACGCTTCCACTTCAGCTCATTGCTTCTTATTTCTTTCAGTCTCTTCTTTCCTCCTCCCTTGCAATCTTATTTTGCCATCCTCATCAATCCCTCATCCATTTCAACGACCCTCGCTCTTTCAATTCTCATTGTTTTACAAACACCTTACCTCTCGATGCTTCCTGAGATCAACGTGCCCGTGTTTGAGTCTCCGACCAGGTCTCCTGGTTGGTGGCCTGGTCAACCCAGCTCTTCGTCTCTGGTCAAGTTCGACTCAAGTCAACATCTGCCTTCTTCCTGCAGCAGCTTTGTGGAGTTTTTTCCCACTTCTAAAGAGCACCTGATCAACCCGGTTATGAATCCTACGACAGACTTAAGTACTTCTTCGACATGCAATAGCCTGGTTCACTAGACACTAACCAGAAACAGTTTGTCAGGCACTGTGCCGCTGGGACATAGGTCCTCGGAACTACCCGAAAGAAACATCAAGGTAGGCTAAATACTTTCCGAAGTGGAAGCCGAATATACTGTTGCCCATTAACTGCCTCATTGACTATTGGCAAAATTTCTAAACGGTATAATTATCAAGAGAACATTTACGGCCAGATTCCATTTAATCAAATATTTTGGTTATTGAGAACGCTTAAAGTCTCCCAGATTGCATTCAGTGTTAGGTATGCAAGATACTTTACCTTGAGGTAACCTTGAGATAACCTGGAGGTTGTCTCAAGAATCAGCGTCCCCGCGGGCCGGTTTTTTCCTGGTTGATGGTCTGGTCAACCAGGTTGTTAGACACCGCTGCTTGCAGTTTGCGTACGCAAGAGAAAACGCTATAATTGGGATCAGAGAGGGAAAGTAAGGGAGAGAGAGAGAGAGAGAGAGAGAGAGAGAGAGAGAGAGAGAGAACGAAGATTATATAGGCATAGAACCACAGGACTTCACCAGACGATGAAGACAGTCTACTAAACAAAAATAGATATCCTAGCAACTATCTACATTCAAGGTGACCCCCCCCCTAAATGTCTTCCACCTCCCTCTTTCCCTCTCCTCCCTCCCTCTCCTTCCCATCTTGAGACGCATCCCAAGAATGTTCCTGTGTTGAGAGGCCAGAAATGCCTGAGGCGCCTATATGAATTAGGTGCATCACCTAATAGACAGAGACCCACGAGTGGGGAGAGCTGGAGACCCACGAGTGGGGAGGGCTAGAGACCCACGAGTGGGGAGGGCTAGAGACCCACGAGTGAGGAGGGCTAGAGACCCACGAGTGGGGAGGGCTAGAGACCCACGAGTGGGGAGGGCTAGAGACCCACGAGTGGGGAGGGCTAGAGACCCACGAGTGGGGAGGGCTAGAGACCCACAAGTGGGGAGAGCTGGAGACCCACGAGTGGGGACGGCTAGAGACCCACGAGTGGGGAGGGCTAGAGACCCACGAGTGGGGAGGGCTAGAGACCCACGAGTGAGGAGGGCTAGAGACCCACGAGTGGGGAGGGCTAGAGACCCACGAGTGGGGAGGGCTAGAGACCCACGAGTGGGGAGGGCTAGAGACCCACGAGTGGGGAGGGCTAGAGACCCACGAGTGGGGAGGGCTAGAGACCCACGAGTGAGGAGGGCTAGAGACCCACGAGTGGGGAGGGCTAGAGACCCACGAGTGGGGAGGGCTAGAGACCCACGAGTGGGGAGGGCTAGAGACCCACGAGTGAGGAGGGCTAGAGACCCACGAGTGGGGAGGGCTAGAGACCCACGAGTGGGGAGGGCTAGAGACCCACGAGTGGGGAGGGCTAGAGACCCACGAGTGGGGAGGGCTAGAGACCCACAAGTGGGGAGGGCTAGAGACCCACGAGTGGGGAGGGCTAGAGACCCACGAGTGGGGAGGGCTAGAGACCCACGAGTGGGGAGGGCTAGAGACCCACGAGTGGGGAGGGCTAGAGACCCACGAGTGGGGAGGGCTAGAGACCCACGAGTGAGGAGGGCTAGAGACCCACGAGTGGGGAGGGCTAGAGACCCACGAGTGAGGAGGGCTAGAGACCCACGAGTGGGGAGGGCTAGAGACCCACGAGTGGGGAGGGCTAGAGACCCACGAGTGGGGAGGGCTAGAGACCCACGAGTGGGGAGGGCTAGAGACCCACGAGTGGGGAGGGCTAGAGACCCACGAGTGGGGAGGGCTAGAGACCCACGAGTGAGGAGGGCTAGAGACCCACGAGTGGGGAGGGCTAGAGACCCACGAGTGGGGAGGGCTAGAGACCCACGAGTGGGGAGGGCTAGAGACCCACGAGTGGGGAGGGCTAGAGACCCACGAGTGGGGTCTCTAGCCCTCGAGTGGGGAGGGAAAGGAAGCCGTACATTGGGAAGGAAGTGATCAATAGGGAGAGTAGGTGTGTGTAACGAGATTGGGCAATTTCAGAGGTCTCTCATAACTGGGGCAGTTATGAGAGAGGAGGAGGAGGTGCTTGTTAAGGCAGCGGGAAAGCAAGGGAAGAAGAAGTTCTGTGAGAGAAGAAGAAGAGGCGTGACTTGGAAGAGGGAGGGAATGAGAAGGAATAGGAAGGGGGAGGAGGGGGACAGAGAAAAAGACAGAAGAGTAGGCACGAGTAGTAAAAAAAGGGGAAGGTGTTTAGGCGAAAGGTTTCTGCGAATGTGTGAGCCACGAGAAGGGAGAAAGATCGTGAAGAAAAGCCAAGACCGCGGGTTGGGAAGACGGAAGAGATGAAAATATAGGTGTGGCCGGGAGGGAGGCGAACCAGAATATGATGAGGAGGAGCAGGGAGAGAAGGGAAGGGAAGAACAGTAAAAAAAGGGAAGGGGTAGAAGGAAAGAGGTGGAAGCGACCAGGTTATAGGTAAAACAGTCAATAAAACGAAGCTGAACAGTAATGCGCATCATCCTCTGCTCCTTATAGACCAGTATGTTTACTTGGTGAAGTTGGTTGGGGGTGGCAGGGTGATCAGCAAACCTGAGGGGAATGTGCTGTGGAGCTCCACTGCTGTCCGTAATATGAGAGAGAAAATAAATCTGACACATTCTTTGAGAGGTTCTTTTGGGCCATAGAGCCCTGTCCCCTCTCTTTAGCTACCAATCTTAAGTCGTGCTGAAATTTATATACTATACGTAGATTAAAAATTTGATGAATTGCGTTTATACGGCGCCTGTGGCCTCGGTGATATACCAAAGAAATTAATCATCAGCCACTGTCTCCCTCACTCCTACTTCTATTTTCACTGTTCATTCTTTTTCCTCCCTCCCTCTCTACGAGTCCCTTCTTCCTTCTCATTCTCTTGCTTCCCTTCCCTCGTTTCCTACACTGATGGTCTACACTGAGGGGCGTACGTTGGACGAGCCTGCACTAAGGGACGTACGTTGGACGAGCCTGCACTAAGGGACGTACGTTGGACGAGCCTGCACTAAGGGACGTACGTTGGACGAGCCTGCACTAAGGGACGTACGTTGGACGAGCTTGCACTAAGGGGCGTACGTTGGACGAGTCTGCACTAAGGGGCGTACGTTGGACGAGCCTGGATTAAGGGACGTACGTTGGACGAGCCTGCACTAAGGGATGTACGTTGGACGAGCCTGCATTAAGGGGCGTACGTTGGACGAGTCTGCACTAAGGGGCGTACGTTGGACGAGCCTGCATTAAAGGACGTACGTTGGACGAGCCTGCACTAAGGGACGTACGTTGGACGAGCTTAAACTTTGGGACGTACATTGGACGAGTCTGCATGTTGAAAGAAAATCAGATGAAATGGGATCCTGAGCACTTGGAATAATTTCTCCCCCGAGTGCTTGCACAATCTTGTGAGTTACGCCTCGGACACCGCCTCCTGGCTGGGCCTCGGAGCGGTTTAATAAATGCCCTGCTGGAACGCCGCGCCGGCGAAATTCATTTATGGACACAATAGATGTGGGGGATTGGGTGTAAGTCCATCTATTCCAGTGGAACGTCATGCGTGCAGAGTGGAATGGTTCCCCTGGCAACCAGGGCTCCATCAACGGGAGAGAATAGGAATAATCGTTCGAGTACATGTGGAGTGTAAGGAAAGAGGAACAGAAACTGGACAGGAAATTGAAACAAAAAAAAGTGTGAGAGAGCATAACAGGGAGGGAAGGATGTTTAAGGCAACCTCTCTCGTTCAACACCTTGTAACCTAGGTATTTGACTACCTAGGTTCCAAGACTACAAGGCGCCGTCACTTGATCAGTTACCCGAAACTCTAGAGAGAACTCTAGAATACATAATCATTGCCACAAACGTATAAGAGAAAACGAGAGGAAAGAAATGAATAGTGAAGTAATTAGTGAGGGTTTGGGGTGAGAGGTAGGGAGGTGGGAGGAGCGAGGAGGGTCATTAGTTGAAAGTGAGAGTTTAGAGAAGGGTGGAGGGAGAGGTGTAGATAGGTAGAAGTAGAAGAGTAGATAGTAGAAGTAGAAGAGTAGATAGTAGAAGACGAAATGCTGCCACCATCCATTCATGATCATTACATACAAGACAAGGAATGGAACTTGCCTGTATCACAAAATTCTCAAAAGATGTTATCATGAGTTCATTATTAGTATGTTCCCTCTGTACCATGTACTCCTTAAAATCAGGGAACCAATAATCCCCGAGGCTTTCTCACCTCAACTCTAAGCTCTAGGGAACAAAGTTAAACACAATTTAAATAATAAATTCATAATTATATTTCCCATGAAGTATCATAATTTAGCAATTCAATTAAAATGTTCCAGTTAATATGCAAAGTGAGTCATCATCCAAGAATTCGAGAACCCTACAACTTGACTGCCCCTCATCATCACACAACATATGTAAAACACGACAAGTCACCTTAATGTTCACTCACCGAGTACTGAGTCTAAGTTGAATAGAGAGGGGGGGGGGTCTGTAGCTTGACAGAGACTGTCTCGCCCCTGCCGGCCGACAGCCTCCCTGGTAGGGAGCAGGTCTCTGCTCTCGTCTGCTGTTCTGTCTCTTAATCCTCCTTGCTGGATAGCTCTCCGAGTTTATATTGGGGAACCTAGTAGCTAACTCCGCCCACAAGTAGATAGCCTCCGGCACTACCAAGCCACTCCTTAAACGTCGGCATGTTTGAAGGCCACCAGACTACAATTATAAGCTTAGCGGAAGCAAGGTGAAATTCTCATGATCTGACCTCAGGTCACTTGAGGTCATTAACGCTTTGAGGTGTGAGATCTCAGGCAGACAACTGGCGCCTCTCAGATCCTTGTCTGTGACTCATGTACTCTATGTATGTATTAACCTAAACCAAACACTTTTACAGTGTTACATCTCCCCTTCTCCCCGAAAATAAAGTTTTTGCAACACTGCTAAAGCAAGCTAGCTGTGTGCGACAACTTTATTAACGAAAAGAATACATCCTAGCTAAACAAATATACATCACCCTACTCTAAAAAAATGAAATATATAGACAGACGTCCATTGTCTCTGGCTGGGCGACGTCACTGCTTGGTCTTGTAGATAATCCTGTACCACATTTCTTCAACACAACTGCCTCCGTCGCTTCTCCGTCGTTAACGCACAACAACACTTGGTCAACCCGAAAGCCGTTACTACTTGAACTGAGCACAGGACCGTGGAATTCGGTTGTCCCAGCTGATCTGTAATTGGCCCTACGTCAGTCACCATGAGAGACGTATATTGGGGTTCTTCACAGCTATAGGGACTACAAGTTTCGAGACCTTCATATAGTTGCCAACAGTAGAAATCCCATCCTACTCTTCTTCCTCCCTGTTGCTCCAGCACGCCTCCTTCAGAGAGCTACTTCTGACAGCCACATCAAGTCCGCATGACACAGGAAGAATCACTCAACAGAGCAACATGCTTGTAGGAGGGGCGGCCAGTCAAGGCAAACGATCCTGTCTTGCAATTACGCTCCATGCAATAATGCTGACACCAGCAAGGGACACTAGGTATCGTGTCTCAGCTTGGCTTATCTTCTTCTTTCTTCTCTCTTCTTTCTTCTCTCTTCTTTCTTCTCTCTTCTTTCTTCTTTCTTCTCTCTTCCTCCTCCCATGGGTCTTTGACAAGCGACCTGGGGTCCATTGGGGGTCTGTCCGTCCTGGGGTCCATCCTGGGTAGACCGATGTTGGTGGGACAGACTGGAGTCGTTGTTGCTCCTCTTCCATCATTACTGGGTCGTCTGGGGTCGTCTGCAGAACGACCTGGGGTCCACTGGGGGTCCGTCCGTCTTGGGGTCCACTGGGGTCCGTCCGTCTTGGGGTCCACTGGGTAGACCAATGTTGACCGACCGAGAGGGCTGCATCTTGGGGTCCCCTGGGGTGGTGGTGGTGGTGGTGGCCCTGACATCCAGGTAGGGGCTGGTCGTCGTGGTGGTGAGGAACAGCCGTGAGTGTGGTATAAGGCAGCCGTCTCCCTCTTCTGTATGTGCGTCTCTCCTCTCTTCTGGCTCCCACCTGTGAAATGAACAGAAAGGCGACAATACGTGTTCCCAAGATGTTTGTGTGACCCTGTCGTTTGTATAGGGTTACACAGTCCTATCATACCGCTCTCCTCCTGGCAACAACTACACTTCAATTTTTAATAATTCAATTAACTCTGAATGATATTGACTTGGTGGAACATAAAACAGTAACAGAGTAAAGTTAGAGAAGAGAGAATAAGGTCATCACTACTTTTAACTTGTCACACAAAAAAAAATCAACACTAATAGACAAAACACTAGCCTAAACTTAACTGTACCGTTCCTAATCTTAAGTACATAATTAACCATTACTCCCACCCTTAACCTACAGCCACCTACGTGACCCAGAGTGTTTCCCTAGCTTCTCCGCCGGTAAACAACTCCAAACTGTTGCCACCCCTGTGACCAGACTATCTAACGTCGAGCGTCCCCAACGTGAAGTCTACTGACATACTAAGCCTCCCCCTAGTATGCTGTACAATACCAGTACACCTCGGGTTATTGCGTTCAAATGGAGTAAAACAGTCGATCGCAATAATCTGAGCAGAACCACACTTAAACTATTTAAAAACTACACCTGCCACTCCCCACTGACCTGGAGACCAGCGGTGGCTGGGTGTCCCCGTGGGACATGCGAGGTCACCTGTCACACTCAGCTGACCTGCACTACCAACACCGCTAGGTTCCCAAATCGCCAAATCTTATCACTAACATTAATCACTACACACGCAAGTTCTGGTGAACATTCCCTGAACACCACAAAACTCACAAAATCACTAAACCACAACACTAGAGAATCACTATCTCCTAACCTGAAAAAAAGTTCGCTAACTCGCGAATAATAAACACCTGTCAAGATCTCCCTGATAGCGCCTGAGCGGCAAAAAGACACGTGGGACTGAACAATGTTAAAAGAACACCAACTACCTACAACATTGTTCAACACCGCTGCCATCATTGTAACGGGGGGTGGGGGAAATAACTCTATCTAGTCCATTATTCCACCCCCCAGTTAACTAACGAGGCCGGGGGAAACAGCTCTCTCTAGTCCGTTATCCCTCTTTTGTTAGCTAACTATTCTAGAGCACCTCCAGAGTTCCTAAGGCAGCCTCTCTCGTTCAACACCTTGTAACCTAGGTATTTGACTACCTAGGTTCCAAGACTACAAGGCGCCGTCACTTGATCAGTTACCCGAAACTCTAGAGAGAACTCTAGAATACATAATCATTGCCACAAACGTATAAGAGAAAACGAGAGGAAAGAAATGAATAGTGAAGTAATTAGTGAGGGTTTGGGGTGAGAGGTAGGGAGGTGGGAGGAGCGAGGAGGGTCATTAGTTGAAAGTGAGAGTTTAGAGAAGGGTGGAGGGAGAGGTGTAGATAGGTAGAAGTAGAAGAGTAGATAGTAGAAGTAGAAGAGTAGATAGTAGAAGACGAAATGCTGCCACCATCCATTCATGATCATTACATACAAGACAAGGAATGGAACTTGCCTGTATCACAAAATTCTCAAAAGATGTTATCATGAGTTCATTATTAGTATGTTCCCTCTGTACCATGTACTCCTTAAAATCAGGGAACCAATAATCCCCGAGGCTTTCTCACCTCAACTCTAAGCTCTAGGGAACAAAGTTAAACACAATTTAAATAATAAATTCATAATTATATTTCCCATGAAGTATCATAATTTAGCAATTCAATTAAAATGTTCCAGTTAATATGCAAAGTGAGTCATCATCCAAGAATTCGAGAACCCTACAACTTGACTGCCCCTCATCATCACACAACATATGTAAAACACGACAAGTCACCTTAATGTTCACTCACCGAGTACTGAGTCTAAGTTGAATAGAGAGGGGGGGGGGTCTGTAGCTTGACAGAGACTGTCTCGCCCCTGCCGGCCGACAGCCTCCCTGGTAGGGAGCAGGTCTCTGCTCTCGTCTGCTGTTCTGTCTCTTAATCCTCCTTGCTGGATAGCTCTCCGAGTTTATATTGGGGAACCTAGTAGCTAACTCCGCCCACAAGTAGATAGCCTCCGGCACTACCAAGCCACTCCTTAAACGTCGGCATGTTTGAAGGCCACCAGACTACAATTATAAGCTTAGCGGAAGCAAGGTGAAATTCTCATGATCTGACCTCAGGTCACTTGAGGTCATTAACGCTTTGAGGTGTGAGATCTCAGGCAGACAACTGGCGCCTCTCAGATCCTTGTCTGTGACTCATGTACTCTATGTATGTATTAACCTAAACCAAACACTTTTACAGTGTTACATAGAGACCCACGAGTGGGGAGGGCTAGAGACCCACAAGTGGGGAGAGCTGGAGACCCACGAGTGGGGACGGCTAGAGACCCACGAGTGGGGAGGGCTAGAGACCCACGAGTGGGGAGGGCTAGAGACCCACGAGTGAGGAGGGCTAGAGACCCACGAGTGGGGAGGGCTAGAGACCCACGAGTGGGGAGGGCTAGAGACCCACGAGTGGGGAGGGCTAGAGACCCACGAGTGGGGAGGGCTAGAGACCCACGAGTGGGGAGGGCTAGAGACCCACGAGTGAGGAGGGCTAGAGACCCACGAGTGGGGAGGGCTAGAGACCCACGAGTGGGGAGGGCTAGAGACCCACGAGTGGGGAGGGCTAGAGACCCACGAGTGAGGAGGGCTAGAGACCCACGAGTGGGGAGGGCTAGAGACCCACGAGTGGGGAGGGCTAGAGACCCACGAGTGGGGAGGGCTAGAGACCCACGAGTGGGGAGGGCTAGAGACCCACAAGTGGGGAGGGCTAGAGACCCACGAGTGGGGAGGGCTAGAGACCCACGAGTGGGGAGGGCTAGAGACCCACGAGTGGGGAGGGCTAGAGACCCACGAGTGGGGAGGGCTAGAGACCCACGAGTGGGGAGGGCTAGAGACCCACGAGTGAGGAGGGCTAGAGACCCACGAGTGGGGAGGGCTAGAGACCCACGAGTGAGGAGGGCTAGAGACCCACGAGTGGGGAGGGCTAGAGACCCACGAGTGGGGAGGGCTAGAGACCCACGAGTGGGGAGGGCTAGAGACCCACGAGTGGGGAGGGCTAGAGACCCACGAGTGGGGAGGGCTAGAGACCCACGAGTGGGGAGGGCTAGAGACCCACGAGTGAGGAGGGCTAGAGACCCACGAGTGGGGAGGGCTAGAGACCCACGAGTGGGGAGGGCTAGAGACCCACGAGTGGGGAGGGCTAGAGACCCACGAGTGGGGAGGGCTAGAGACCCACGAGTGGGGTCTCTAGCCCTCGAGTGGGGAGGGAAAGGAAGCCGTACATTGGGAAGGAAGTGATCAATAGGGAGAGTAGGTGTGTGTAACGAGATTGGGCAATTTCAGAGGTCTCTCATAACTGGGGCAGTTATGAGAGAGGAGGAGGAGGTGCTTGTTAAGGCAGCGGGAAAGCAAGGGAAGAAGAAGTTCTGTGAGAGAAGAAGAAGAGGCGTGACTTGGAAGAGGGAGGGAATGAGAAGGAATAGGAAGGGGGAGGAGGGGGACAGAGAAAAAGACAGAAGAGTAGGCACGAGTAGTAAAAAAAGGGGAAGGTGTTTAGGCGAAAGGTTTCTGCGAATGTGTGAGCCACGAGAAGGGAGAAAGATCGTGAAGAAAAGCCAAGACCGCGGGTTGGGAAGACGGAAGAGATGAAAATATAGGTGTGGCCGGGAGGGAGGCGAACCAGAATATGATGAGGAGGAGCAGGGAGAGAAGGGAAGGGAAGAACAGTAAAAAAAGGGAAGGGGTAGAAGGAAAGAGGTGGAAGCGACCAGGTTATAGGTAAAACAGTCAATAAAACGAAGCTGAACAGTAATGCGCATCATCCTCTGCTCCTTATAGACCAGTATGTTTACTTGGTGAAGTTGGTTGGGGGTGGCAGGGTGCTCAGCAAACCTGAGGGGAATGTGCTGTGGAGCTCCACTGCTGTCCGTAATATGAGAGAGAAAATAAATCTGACACATTCTTTGAGAGGTTCTTTTGGGCCATAGAGCCCTGTCCCCTCTCTTTAGCTACCAATCTTAAGTCGTGCTGAAATTTATATACTATACGTAGATTAAAAATTTGATGAATTGCGTTTATACGGCGCCTGTGGCCTCGGTGATATACCAAAGAAATTAATCATCAGCCACTGTCTCCCTCACTCCTACTTCTATTTTCACTGTTCATTCTTTTTCCTCCCTCCCTCTCTACGAGTCCCTTCTTCCTTCTCATTCTCTTGCTTCCCTTCCCTCGTTTCCTACACTGATGGTCTACACTGAGGGGCGTACGTTGGACGAGCCTGCACTAAGGGACGTACGTTGGACGAGCCTGCACTAAGGGACGTACGTTGGACGAGCCTGCACTAAGGGACGTACGTTGGACGAGCCTGCACTAAGGGACGTACGTTGGACGAGCTTGCACTAAGGGGCGTACGTTGGACGAGTCTGCACTAAGGGGCGTACGTTGGACGAGCCTGGATTAAGGGACGTACGTTGGACGAGCCTGCACTAAGGGATGTACGTTGGACGAGCCTGCATTAAGGGGCGTACGTTGGACGAGTCTGCACTAAGGGGCGTACGTTGGACGAGCCTGCATTAAAGGACGTACGTTGGACGAGCCTGCACTAAGGGACGTACGTTGGACGAGCTTAAACTTTGGGACGTACATTGGACGAGTCTGCATGTTGAAAGAAAATCAGATGAAATGGGATCCTGAGCACTTGGAATAATTTCTCCCCCGAGTGCTTGCACAATCTTGTGAGTTACGCCTCGGACACCGCCTCCTGGCTGGGCCTCGGAGCGGTTTAATAAATGCCCTGCTGGAACGCCGCGCCGGCGAAATTCATTTATGGACACAATAGATGTGGGGGATTGGGTGTAAGTCCATCTATTCCAGTGGAACGTCATGCGTGCAGAGTGGAATGGTTCCCCTGGCAACCAGGGCTCCATCAACGGGAGAGAATAGGAATAATCGTTCGAGTACATGTGGAGTGTAAGGAAAGAGGAACAGAAACTGGACAGGAAATTGAAACAAAAAAAAGTGTGAGAGAGCATAACAGGGAGGGAAGGATGTTTGTTTTAGGGAAGATAAAGGGAATACTGAAAATAGGATGAATGACGAGGAAGGAATGTTGAAAGCGTGAATGGGTTGTAATGGGAAATGGTGTTGGGGAGGAAAGACGGAAAAAAACAACGAAAGGAGGAGGGGTAGCGAGGAAAAACAAGGAGTGGGAGCAGGTCTGCAAGGACGAGTAAACAAGAAAAATCACAAGAGAGGAGGAAGGTGAAAGGAAATTGTTATGTAAAATATTTGGCCATAAAGTAAATGAGCCATTGATGGGGTCAATGGAAAAGACATGAATTATTTTGTTTTGGGGGAATTTTGCATACGAACTATGTCGGGCGAGACTGCCAGATGACTGTGCTTGTGAAGCTGAGTTCCAGTTCTTGGGGTCCTGCTTCCACCTTAATCGACGGGTTTATAGGTTCCAGTGCCCCTTGGGTTCTGACAGCTGCCTTACATTTTGGTTACCTTTCGAAGATTCAGAGGATCACCGTCCTTGCGGCCCGGTCTCTGACCAGTCCTCCTGCTTGGTGGTCTGATCAACCAGACCACCATATTTAAATCTATGAATAGAGTTCGCATCCACCACTTCACTCCATATCTACCTGCCTGGTTAATTCCATTTACCTGCTAACTTTCCTCATCTTGCGGTGATTCAGAGGATCAACGTCCCCACTGCCCTGTCTCTGACCAGAACTCCTGGTTGGTGGTCTGGTTAACCAGACTGTTGGAGGCGGCTGCTCGTAGCCTGACGTATAAATCACAGCCTGGGTAATCAGATGTCCTTTGGAAATGTTTTATTCTGTTCCCGCCTAACATTAAAGAGCCTTCTGATAATCGCGTGACTCGCTCAGAGACAAAGTCTCCACGAGACCCATGTCTGCAAGGGAAACTTGATAGCTCCTCACGGAAATATATATTTTTCGAACGCAGGCAACGACGGTGTCGACGGTAGTAAATGGAAAAAAAATATATATATGTTTTCTCGAGAAGCTATCAAGTTCCTCTTGTAGACACGGAATTGTTGGTAGGTCTCCCTTATTTGATGAAGAGAGGAATGGTTATTGGAAGGTATCTGGTTCTTATTGTGCTATTGCATCGACCTCGCTGCCGTTCCCGCCTCTATAAATTGAGAGAAGGTAGGACAAGAGATCATAGGTGGTAACCCAAAACACAAATGAGGAAGGCAAGAAAATACTCGTATCCTGGTTGATGGGGTTCTGGGAGTTCTTCTACTTCTACTGTCTTGTGAGAGTTTGGTCCACTAGGCTGTTGCTTGGAGCGGCTCGCAGGCCCACATACCCATCACAGCCCGGTTGGTCCGGTACTCCTTGGAGGAAACAATCTAGTTTCCTCTTGAAGATGTCCACGGTTGTTCCGGCAATATTTCTTATGCTCGCTGGGAGGGTGTTCAACAACCGTGGACCTCTGATGTTTATACAGTGTTCTCTGATTGTGCATTGCACAATCTCATTGCTGATCCTGCATTGCACAGAACGAAGTAGTTGTGGAAGCAACCTCCGTCCACAAACAAATTCCACACGAACGTCAAGAAAGTTATAAGTAACTAAACAGGTATAACAAGTGTAGTATAGGCGGGGCATTATATAGTATATGTGATAGTTATATACAGCTATCAACCAACTATCTGTCATCAACCTCGGCTCTGCAGCTTGTTTCTGACTGCCATCCTTCACGGTGCTGAAATGCAGACGGATATTACTATTCTTAATACAGTGAAAACTTGTCTTTGAAAACTTCTTCTGAAGTCTCCTTCAGTAGCTTCCAGTGTTTTCTTCTGCTAGTTGGCTTTTGTGTCATCTCTGAAGGCGATGGTCTTCTCCTCTCACAATCGCAGATCCCGGGTTCGATTTCTGGGCGGGACAGAAATGGTACGGTATTGATACGTGGTATTGAAAATGGCATTGATACGTTTGCTATCAGCTGATGTCTCGAGCAGTAAATAGGTGCCCGGGAGCTAGACAACAATTGTGAATTGCATCTTGGGAATAGTAAGTAATAGTTCGACCTTGTAGGACCTCTATACAAGCGTAAGTACGTGCTTCATGTCCTCAATAACGTTAATTATTATTTTTTTACTTAAAATCTAATTTTCTTTCTGATTGTTATTTCACTCTAATGCGTGATTTTAATAAGTAATCCTCGGGAGGAAAGAACGTTCCAAAAATCCGAAAGTTATAAATTTGTTATAAATTTGAACGAGTTAGATAAATTTGAACGAGTAAAGTTATAAATTTGAACGAGAGTATGAAAATATTGAGGACTGTTAGGGAAGCAGCTGTGTAAAGGAAGGAAAAATATTTAGTTGAAGGCCATTGTGGTGCTGTAGGGTGGCGGCTTACAGGAGGGGGATCTGAGTGCATGTAGGTGGAGAGGTGGGGGTGGGTTGGGGGTGGTCGGCCAGGAGGGAGCGAGTGGAAGGGTCTGATTCACAGGCAGGGCGGATAATGGTGTCAGTGTGAAGGAGCGTGAATAGCCGGTAATTCCGTATAGGATGGAGGGTTGGACTGGGGATCTTGAAGTGGAACCTGACCGTCTCGCCTGCAGTGTGTGTGTGTTGTGTTGGAGTGGAGGGGTTGAGTGGGAGGTGGAGATGGGCGAGTGAGTGGGGGATACAATCCAGGTGCAGGAGGGGAACCATTGCTCAATGTCGCCCAGGGACAGACAGTTTGTCTAGGAAGCTTTTCCGTGTGACGTCCTCGCCGGGAGCGTCCATTTGGGTCGTGTCTACTGGGGGGACATAAGCCGACTTTTCCGCTCCCATTGGAAGAAAATACAAATCTTGTGAACCCAGTTTCACTTTGCTTGCTAGTGGCTACCTTACCTTACCTTACCTTACCTTACCTTACCTTACCTTACCTTACCTTACCTTACCTTACCTTACCTTACCTTACTGCCCTACTCTTACCTTGCCCTACCTTACCTTACCTTACCTTACCTTACCTTACCTTACCTTACCTTACTGCCCTACTCTTACCTTGCCCTACCTTACCTTGAGATCCCTTGAGATCAACGTCCCTGTGGCCCCGGTCCCTGGCCAGGACTCTTGGTCTGTTCAGGCTAGACTTCATGGAGTGTAATAGTTCTGTATGTCACACAATGACTGTTGCTTGCCTTGTGGAATAGCTGGAGTAATTAACGTGAAATTAATCCGAAAGAAAATTAGATTTTGGTTAAAATGTTGACATTGCCAATCGCCGTCTGATTGTGAGTTGACTCAGTACCCAACGGACAAAGGGAAATTCATTCAGTTACCGGCCACGGTAGAGGATTACCTGTGGATGATTTCGAGAGTGTTTCTACTCCGCGGATGAAAGGCGCAGGTAGTGCATGAAATGCATGTAAACAATAATAATGTTTGAACACAGCGGATATGAGAGTAACTTTTGTGTCCCTGATGCGGGCCGGGTTTAGGGAGGCGCAATAGTTGCTAGGCACCACATACAGTCCCGCTCCTGTGCCAGGTAAGTCCACTACGGGCTCACCATAGCCCGTGCTACTTGGAAATGTATGTTCCAAATAGCTGAATATAAAACAACAACAACCGTTGCTAGGGTAATGTAGTCTTCAGAAGCTAGTCTGGTTGATACCTGGTTGATACTTGGTCGATGGGGTTCTGGGAGTTCTTCTACTCCCCAAGCCCGGCCCGAGGCCAGGCTTGACTTGTGAGAGTTTGGTCCACCAGGCTGTTGCCTGTCTAGTGGTAGTCTGGGACTACCACTACACCTAGCCCTAGCCGACTAGGCAGCTGGAGATATGATCCAGGTCTTTAGGCTTGAGCACCCGACAGCTGGGAGACGAGGCCGGGTCTTCAAGGGGGTAGGGACCGGGGGTCGTAGAGTGTCGTCTGGTCCATTAGCCTGTTTGCATTGTTAGTAGGACCTGGCAGACTCCAGGGAAGCCCGCCTCCTCATCCCTCTTCCGTCCCTTTCACGTCAGCGTTGCCTGCGGCCGACGGAGGAGCTAGGTGAACGACGGGCTAACACAAGTAGGCTGTTGAACAGTTTGTAAAGGTGCTGGTAGACAGTTGATGAAGGTGTCTGGTAGGTGGCAGAGGCAGGTGCTGGGGGACTAGAGATAAAGAGGTGGAAGAGAGAGAGAGAGAGAGAGAGAGAGAGAGAGAGAGAGAGAGAGAGAGAGAGAGAGAGAGAGAGAGAGAGAGAGAGAGAGAGAGAGAGAGAGAGAGAGAGAGAGAGAGAGAGAGAGAGAGAGAGAGAGAGAGAGAGAGAGAGAGAGAGAGAGAGAGAGAGAGAGAGAGAGAGAGAGAGAGAGAGAGAGAGAGAGAGAGAGAGAGAGAGGGGGGGGGACTTGTGGTTTGAAAACCAGAACGTACAAAAACAAAACAAGAACATGCGCAAAACAAATACTCTAAGTGAAGGAGGTCTCCACGGTAAATAACAGTTTAGAAGCTTGTAACGAACACGTGACAAACATGTATAAGATTTATTTTCTTTTTACAAAGTCCAACGTTACATCTCTTACATGCCAGAGAAAAAAAATATATATATTTAAACTTTTTCATTTTAGTGAAAGGCTAGTGTGTGTTGAGAGTAATCATTATTAATGAGTATACCTGGAGTGTGCTCTAGGAGTATACTAGGTGGATGGTTATCTTGATATGATTTCGGGGATTAGCGTCCCCACGGCCCGATCCTCGACCAGACCTCCTTTTTGTTACCCCCCCCCCCCTCCAGGAAGCAGCCTGTAGCAGCTGTCTAACTCCCAGGTACCTATTTACTGCTAGGTAAACAAGGGCATCATGGTGGAAAAAACCTTACCCATTTGTTACAGCCTCCGCTGGGGATCGAACCCGGAACCTTAGGATAACGAATCCCGACGCTGTCCACTCAGCCGTCAGGCCCCCCTCAGGCTCCTGGTTGATGGTCTGGTCAACCAGGTAGGTATGCTCCAGGTAGGTATGATCCAGGTATATCTTCCTTGATTTGTGCCCGTCATCCTTCATCACAATTTGTTGGTGTACTATAAAAAATAATTTTATTCATATATTTATGTAATATAAGTACTTGAATAATTTCCAGCACTAAGGCAGTAAGGGGCATGACTAGGTTGTTCTAGTCTCGTAATGGCAGGATTGTTTCAAGTGCAGGTTGGACATATATGAATACGTCTGGGTGGATGTAGGTGGGAGCAGCCTCAGTGCAGCTGTAAACAGCTACACCTGCACGATAATAATTACACTACAAAAATAAAATAAATGTTAGCAAAAAAAAAAAAAGAGCGAAAAGCTTTTAAGAAGTCTATTAAATAGATCTCTCTGGCTCGTTCTTAAAGCAATAATTTGGTCGAGTTTAAATTGGTCTACAGATTTCCAGTTAAATTGATATGCAAATGACTTTCAAATATGATCATGACTGCTGGGTAAAGATATGTCGTGGATTGACGATTTTTTTTTTTTATCTGGTATAATGTAAAATATTTGCCTTGGTAGTGTGTTCTTATTTCAGTGTTGCGTGTTCGATTTTTTGTAACTCAGTGTTTGTGTAACTAGTTTTATTTTTGTGTAACTGGTCTTATTTTTGCTTAACTCGTTTTATCTTGTGTATAACTTGCTTTATTTTTTTTTGCATAGCTGGTTTTATTTCCATATTATTGTTTAATTGTGGGACGCTAAGCCCCGAAATTATCTCAAGGCCAACCGGGCTGTAGACCAACCGGGCTGTGGTGGGTATGTGGGCCTGCGGGCCGCTCCAAACAATAGCCTGGTGGACCAAACTCTCACAAGTCAAGCCTGGCCTCGGGCCGGGCTTGGCGGAGTGGAAGAACTTCCAGAACCCCATCAACCAGGTATCAAGGTAATAACGGTGTTGTATGAATTTCCATGATTCGTGTTATATTTTAATTGTATATTTTTTTTAAAAGTGTTTTATTTAGGCCTTTACCTTGAATTTTCCCAAGAGGGAATTACAGGATTACAAACCTTACTCTTCCATCCATGACCAAGCTCTCTGGCTGTTGGTCAGTTGGTCAGACTGTTGATTCTGGCAGCTGGCAGTTCAACTCAGGTATTGAGCCCTGTTTAAGCAGGAACACCAGGAACCAAACTGTAATTCAAACTTCAGACTGTCAGCAGCGGCGTTCAACAGCCTGGTTGACCAGACCACCACCAACCAGGAAGCCTGGTCAGAGACCGATCCGTGGGGAAGGGACATTGATAATCAGAGCCGTTTGAAGCTCCACTCAAGGCATCATAGATAGTAATACTGCCGATTAAAAATGTATTGACGCTTTTTAAGAGCCAGCTTTTATGATCAGGTTTCATGCTGTCCTCGCGCCTAATACGACACAATTTTAGCGGAAACGGCCTATATAACAATATACTGATCTTCAAAAAAGTTCCCCCAACTTGGAGAATCGCTTATCCATCTTCGAAAAATCCTCAGAAAATGTATAATAACAAGACGTTGATCCAACGGTATTCGAGCAGGTTTTGTCCGCCGGGATTGTGCAGAGATGTGAATAATGTTGGTGGTGATGTAGACGTTGCTGCTGTTGCCGTGAAAGCTGCTGCACATACGATACAGTTTCTCGGAGGCTGCACACGCACACTGCATACGTTAAGAAGTTTTAGCTGAAGTTGTCCCAAATGACACACAGTTGCCTGGTGGAGACGGCGGGTTGTAGCCAGTAGCTTCCCTCCCTCCCTCTCCTACCTCTCTCTCGTGCTCAGCCTGGCCCCAGCCTGCCTCCGTTGTTGTTTTGTCCATGTAGCACGGGCTATGGTAAGCCCGTAAGGTTGCCTTCCTCTGTGTTCAGCCTGTCCCTCTCCGCCCTCCGACGCCTCACTTTACTCCCCTCCGTCACCTCACCCCCTGGCAACTATCACCCATCTCCCCACTGCCAACTATCACCCATCTCCCCACTGCCAACTATCACCCATCTCCACCACTGCCAACTTAGCCCTTAATCTTTAACTTCACGGGATTATACATAATTAAATTCTCAAATTGGTACAAGTAAGTTTGTCCAGTGAATAGTTGTAATATGGTAATTAATGGGGGAGCGTGAGAGCCGGATGATGGCTAACTGGCTGGGGAAGTGGGGAGGATAGAGGGCGGGATAGGGATGAGAGAGGACGATGTGGCTGTGTGCTACCTATTTAATTTACCTGTGGTTTACCTGTGGCAGGTTTCGGGAGTACGGCAATATAAAGCCGGCATTTTTTCCTATCTTTAACTATCTCCAAGAATACATTCCGGAAGCTGAGAGAGTTTATCATCGTCTTGATCACGATAATATGGGTTATTGTGTTGGTAATGAGAGCGTCCTCGTGTGTACAGCGTGTGACCTGATCTTCCACAGGAGGTATATGAAATTTACCCACAATTTATGGGTATAAAATGGATAAGTTTAGATGTAGGAATATCCTGGGTAAATACTGGTTCGATAACATGCTTGTTGATTTATGGAACCAGTTATCGTGTAACATAATAGAAATAGGATCCCTCGATTGTTTCAAGCGTAGGTTAGACATATATGAGAGGGATTGGGTGGATATAAATAGGAGCTGCCACGTATGGGCCAATAGGCCTTCTGCAGTTCTCTCACAAGTCGAGCCTGGCCTCGGGCCGGGCTTGGGGAGTAGAAGAATTCCCAGAACCCCATCAACCAGGTATCAGTTACCTTCATTCTTATGTTCTTATCTTCTAGGAGTGATAATTAGTTAGGGACTTGTTTTGAAGTTATATGGAAGGCTGCCTAGTGTAGGTGGTGGCTGTGGTGAGATACATAATAATTACACATTAATTTTCACTTGGAAGATATTAGAAGAAATGGTTCCATATCTGCACACGCTGACTCCCACATATTAGGATATTGTCGGGACTAACGCTGACAGCAGGTGTTGTCTGCTGTGTTTGAAGGTGATTGTAAGAGAGGAGGACGCTGGGAGTGGCGAGGGAGATTAGGGTGTGGGGGGGGGGGTTGTGAAGATCCAAGCGTGAAGTGTAGCTGGAAAAGAACCGTAATGGCGGTAGGATGATGATCTCTGAGAGTTGGTGGATGTGAGAGCTTTCCGGGCATGATGGTGGAAAGGGACGCATGGGCTGTGGGATGGGGAGAAGGGTGGCACGCGCCGTACCCAGCCAGTGGATAGGCAGGAGCGGCGTACACAGGTGCGTGGTGCATGAATGTAAACAGACCTTGAGGCAAGGTAAGGGCGTGCCAGACATCTGGAACTGCTCTCGCATGGTGTCGACGGGCAGGACCAATGGTGTCGACGAGCAGGACCCACCGTGTCGACGGGCAGGACCAATGGTGTCGACGAGCAGGACCCACCGTGTCGACGGGCAGGACCAATGGTGTCGACGAGCAGGACCCACCGTGTCGACGGACAGGACCCACCGTGTCGACGGACAGGACCAATGGTGTCGACGGGCAGGACCCACCGTGTCGACGGGCAGGACCCACCGTGTCGACGGACAGGACCCACCGTGTCGACGGACAGGACCAATGGACCAATTATCTCGTTGATAAAGCGAGAGGGGCTATTCAGTAAATTCAATTTTAATAATAAAAGGATAGACTGGGAGATAATAAACAGGGAACTTACAAACATTCCATGGGGAACTGTTCTAAATAATACAAGTCCTACAGAAGGAATAGAAAAACTTACTTCAGAAGCGTATCAAGTCTGTCTGAAACATGTTCCTTTGAGGAAAGCCAGAAAGAGATCTAACGTAGAAAGAGAACGCAGACGACACTATAAACGCAGGAAAAAAATAACGGAACTGCTTATGCAGACACGAATTTCCCGTCAAAGAAGGAATAATTTAAATAGGGAGATTGAGGAAATCGAGCGGAAATTGAAACACTCATATGAAACTGAAGAAAGGCAGTTAGAACAGAAAGCAATTCAGGAAATAAAGAAAAATCCAAAATATTTCTTCTCATATGCGAAATCAAAAGCAAAAACCACTGCCAGTATTGGACCTATTCGTACAAGTGAAGGTTCATACACGGAGGATGACAAAGAAATTAGTGAAATCCTAAAAAAGCAGTATGAGGACATGTTTAGCACTCCAATAAACAACATGAAGGTGGAAGATCCAGACATTTTCTTTATGCGGGATATTCAAACCCCGGTAAATATAACTGATATAAACACGAGCGCACTAAATTTTGAAAAAGAAATTGAAAACATGCCCATGCACTCGGCCCCAGGTCCAGACTCATGGAATTCAATATTTATAAAGAAATGCAAAGTGCCGGTAGCACAGGCACTCAGTATAGTGTGGAGGAAGAGCTTGGACACGGGGGAGATACCAGATGTACTTAAAGTAGCAGACATAGCCCCTCTACACAAGGGAGGGAGCAAAGCATTGGCAAAAAATTATAGACCAGTTGCACTAACATCGCACATCATAAAAGTATTTGAGAGAGTGATTAGGAGTCAGGTCACCAATTTCATGGAGACCAATGACCTTCATAACCCAGGCCAACATGGATTTCGAGCGGGAAGATCGTGCCTCTCACAGCTACTTGAGCACTACGACAAAGTCACTGAGGCATTAGAAGAGAAACAGAATGCTGATGTGATATACACGGACTTCGCAAAGGCCTTCGATAAATGTGACCATGGCGTGATAGCACACAAAATGAAGTCAATGGGAATAACCGGTAAAGTAGGACGCTGGATACTCAGTTTTCTGTCAAACAGGACTCAGCGAGTAACTGTCAACCATATAAAATCTAGTCCAAGTGCAGTGAAAAGCTCTGTACCTCAGGGTACAGTCCTTGCACCACTGCTTTTCCTTATTCTCATATCAGATATAGACAAAAATACAAGTCACAGCTTCGTATCATCCTTTGCAGATGACACAAAAATCAGTATGAAAATTACCTCGGCTGAGGACATTGAAAAACTTCAAGCTGATATTAATAAAGTTTTCGACTGGGCATCAGAAAATAACATGATGTTTAACAGTGATAAATTCCAGGTACTCAGGTACGGTAAAAATGAGGACCTTAAACATAATACAGAGTACAAAACACAATCAAATGTACCCATAGTAGGAAAACAGCATGTAAAGGATTTGGGAATAATAATGTCGGACGACCTAACGTTTAAGGAGCATAACCAAGCAAATATTGCGACAGCCAGAAAAATGATAGGATGGATTACGAGAACTTTCAAATCCAGGGATCCCATCACAATGGTTGTACTCTTCAAGGCACTTGTGTTGTCCCGTCTTGAGTACTGCTCAGTACTCACTTCCCCCTTCAAAGCAGGAGAGATTGCTGAAATAGAGGGAATACAGAGAACATATACGGCACGCATAGACGCAATAAAGCACCTAAATTATTGGGATCGTCTCAAAGCCCTCCAAATGTACTCACTAGAAAGAAGACGAGAGAGATATCAAATAATATACACCTGGAAGATACTGGAGGGCCAAGTACCAAATCTACACAGTAAAATAACAACGTACTGGAGTGAACGACATGGAAGAAAATGTAGAATAGAACCAATGAAGAGCAGAGGTGCCATAGGCACAATCAGAGAACACTGTATAAACATCAGAGGTCCGCGGTTGTTCAACGTCCTCCCAGCAAGCATAAGAAATATTGCCGGAACAACCGTGGACATTTTCAAGAGGAAACTAGATTTATTCCTCCAAGGAGTGCCGGACCAACCGGGCAGTGGTGGGTATGTGGGCCTGCGGGCCGCTCCAAGCAACAGCCTGGTGGACCAAACTCTCACAAGTCGAGCCTGGCCTCGGGCCGGGCTTGGGGAGTAGAAGAACTCCCAGAACCCCATCAACCAGGTAACCAGGTAAATGGTGTCGACGGGCAGGACCCACCGTGTCGACGGGCAGGACCCACCGTGTCGACGAGCAGGACCCACCGTGTCGACGGACAGGACCCACCGTGTCGACGGACAGGACCAATGGTGTCGACGGGCAGGACCCACCGTGTCGACGGGCAGGACCCACCGTGTCGACGAGCAGGACCCACCGTGTCGACGAGCAGGACCCACCGTGTCGACGAGCAGGACCCACCGTGTCGACGGACAGGACCCACCGTATCGACGGGCAGGACCCACATGGTCGACGGGCAGGACCCACCGTGTCGACGGGCAGGACCCACATGGTCGACGGGCAGGACCCACCGTGTCGACGGGCAGGACCCACCGTGTCGACGGGCAGAACCCACCGTGTCGACGGGCAGGACCCACCGTGTCGACGGGCAGAACCCACCGTGTCGACGGGCAGGACCCACCGTGTCGACGGGCAGGACCCACCGTGTCGACGGGCAGGACCCACCGTGTCGACGGGCAGAACCCACCGTGTCGACGGGCAGGACCAATGGTGTCGACGGGCAGGACCCACCGTGTCGACGGGCAGGACCCACCGTGTCGACGGGCAGAACCCACCGTGTCGACGGGCAGGACCCACCGTGTCGACGGGCAGAACCCACCGTGTCGACGGGCAGGACCCACCGTGTCGACGGGCAGAACCCACCGTGTCGACGGGCAGGACCCACCGTGTCGACGGGCAGGACCCACCGTGTCGACGGGCAGGACCCACCGTGTCGACGGGCAGAACCCACCGTGTCGACGGGCAGGACCAATGGTGTCGACGGGCAGGACCCACCGTGTCGACGGGCAGGACCCACCGGGTCGACGGGCAGGACCAATGGTGTCGACGGGCAGGACCAATGGTGTCGACGGGCAGGACCCACCGTGTCGACGGGCAGGACCAATGGTGTCGACGGGCAGGACCAATGGTGTCGACGGGCAGGACCAATGGTGTCGACGGGCAGGACCCACCGTGTCGACGGGCAGGACCAATGGTGTCGACGGGCAGGACCCACCGTGTCGACGGGCAGGACCCACCAGGTCGACGGGCAGGACCCACCGTGTCGACGGGCAGGACCCACCGGGTCGACGGGCAGGACCCACCGAGTCGACGGGCAGGACCAATGGTGTCGACGAGCAGGACCCACCGTGTCGACGGGCAGGACCAATGGTGTCGACGGGCAGGACCAATGGTGTCGACGGGCAGGACTCACCGTGTCGACGGGCAGGACCCACCGTGTCGACGGGCAGGACCAATGATGTCGACGGGGCGAGGGGCGAGTGCTTGCCGACCAAAAATTTCAAGACGATCATTTCAAGTTTGTGTAGCCGCCAAGTTTCATCTTGGGGACATTACTTCAGTATTCTGCATCGGAAATCCTTCCCGGAGGTAAAGAAATGGAAGCCGTCTAAAAGTGTATGTGATTTTTTGCCTGAATTAATTTAACAATTTCAATTTTTGTTTGCCAACAAATTCTGGGAAGATTATTACATTAGATCGTCGGTGGGTCGTAGGAGAAAAGACATTAGGAAACGGTAGAAAAAAAGAGAATGGAGGGGAAGGAGGGAAGAGAGAGAGAGAGAGAGAGAGAGAGAGGGGGGGGGGGGGGGGGAAGGGAAAGGAGGGAGGATACCAGCAGGAAAAGTAAGCGTGTTCGTGAGATGTGGTCTTACACCGCTAGTAGCAGGAAAAAAAAAGTCATTTACAGCTTCCATAGAGCCGACCTTGCGTCACACAAACACCCGTCCGTAGAGCCGACCTTGCGTCACACAAACACCCGTCCGTAGAGCCGACCTTGCGTCACACAAACACCCGTCCGTAGAGCTGACCTTGCGTCACACAAACACCCGTCCGTAGAGCCGACCTTGCGTCACACAAACACCCGTCCGTAGAGCCGACCTTGCGTCACACAAACACCCGTCCGTAGAGCCGACCTTGCGTCACACAAACACCCGTCCGTAGAGCTGACCTTGCGTCACACAAACACCCGTCCGTAGAGCTGACCTTGCGTCACACAAACACCCGTCCGTAGAGCCGACTTTGCGTCACACAAACACCCGTCCGTAGAGCTGACCTTGCGTCACACAAGCGCCCGTCCGTAGAGCTGACCTTGCGTCACACAAGCGCCCGTCCGTAGAGCTGACCTTGCGTCACACAAACACCCGTCCGTAGAGCTGACCTTGCGTCACACAAGCGCACGGCCCTATAGCCATGTAAATTACTGAACCAGTCAGCCGATTCATTTCTCATTCCCGAGTCTATTTCTGGCGCCAGACTCCCCTGGTCGTCCGTCAAGTTAACGTTAATATGATTAAGGGTAATAGCTGAGTAATGTTAAATTATTCCACGGCCCGCTGATGAGAGTCAGAGTGTGGGCGGGGGGGGGGGGGGGAGGCCGAAGTGCTTCATTTATGTTCCGTGTGAGTGCTTCATTTATGTTCCGTGTGAGTGCTTCATTATGCTCCGTGTGAGTGCTTCATTTATGTTCCGTGTGAGTGCTTCATTTATGTTCCGTGTGAGTGCTTCATTATGCTCCGTGTGAGTGCTTTATTCATGCTCCGTGTGAGTGCTTTATTCATGCTCCGTGTGAGTGCTTTATTCATGCTCCGTGTGAGTGCTTTATTCATGCTCCGTGTGAGTGCTTTATTCATGCTCCGTGTGAGTGCTTTATTTATGATCTGAGTGCTATAACGGGGCTTTTTATTCTATTTAATGCTTCAGGGCAAAGCAGGGGGGACCTCTTTTGTATTGTGCAATGCTTCAGGGACAAGCAGGGGGCTCAGTTTTGTATTGTGCAGAGGGAAGAGGAGGGCTCTAGAGGGGAGTGAAGGGATATAGAGGGTAGAGGAGGACTCTCTAGAGGGGGAGAGGCGGGCTCAAAAAATTTGTGTACAATTTGAGTGGTTCAAAAGAGGGGAAAGAAGGGATGAGTCGCCAGAGTTTTATAGCTGTCACTTATTGCCTGTCTCTCCCTGTGGGTCATTACTGGAGTTTGGTGTGTGTGTTGTGTATTAGCGGAGAGGAGGGGGTGTGGGGGTGTTTTGTGGTGTGTGTTGTGTATTAGCGAGGGGAGGGGGGTGGGTGTTTTGTGGGGGTGGGTGGGGTTATCTATCTGGCTTTTTTAGTGTCCCCGCGGCCCGGTCCTCGACCAGGCCTCCACCCCCAGGAAGCAGCCCGTGACAGCTGACTAACACCCAGGTACCTAATTTACTGCTAGGTAACAGGGTAACAGGGAGGAAAGGTTATGGTGTGATCTTTATGAGATAGGGAGGTGAGCTTTAATCCTCCCATATTGCTTTTCTTCTTTAATACATTTACTCCTAGTACACCGTTCTGTTATCTTCCCTCGCTCCTTAACTCTCCTTCTCCTGCATGTCTACTTATGGGGGATAAGTTTCCTTCTATACACTCCTTCTTTTCTTCCCTTCACCAGACTAGTTTTAGGTGCCCTGCTAGTCGAGTTATGTCATCTCTCGATTAGTCTGTCAGTCATTGCGTGTATTCTCACCACTGGACCTCTCTCATCGTGTTGTATTCCGTAATATTGTCTTAAATACACGAAAGTGAGTAGAATTTAGTTTCCCATGCGGTTATATATATATATATATATATATATATATATATATATATATATATATATATATATATATATATATATATATATATATATATATTAATCATTTATTAAAATATAGTATTTCAGCAGTATTAATAATCATCAAGAAATGGTAAGGAATAAAAACCAGCAATCCGTGAAGACACGAAGGCATGCGGGTCACGCTCAGGGGGAAGGAGAGGACGAGGTGATGTAAGCTAATATCCATTTGAGTTTGTATGTCGCTGCCCAGCTTTACAACAAGGCGGCTGGGGACACTGGTGGATTAATATGTCGTCTACAAAGGCTTGTGTTAAAAACACATCGAGCACAAAACCCCTTGCGGAGCCGAAATTGCGATTTGACGAAGCGCAGGTGGACCGAATTTTCGATAAAGTGAAGGAGGGGCCCATGAGGGCCAGTTGGCGAGGCTGTTGGGTGTATGCAGGGTCTCCATCGCCAGCAGCTGTTAGGGCCGGCTGTGGCCTGCTATATGTGAGAATGTCGTCCTGAAACGACCGTGAGTGTAGCCCGGTCATAGGTTCATATGATTCTGACTGGGCGTGTGACAGAGGGAAGTGCATAGCAACCTGCGGATCACTGGCTAGGAATGGATGCTTTGAACTGAAGGCCAGCACCTCGATTTTCCATATAGGTGTGTTCTCTGTTGACCAATCCACACACTAGAAAATGAAGGGACGACGACGTTTCGGTCCGTCCTGGACCATTCTCAAGTCGATTGTCGGTCCAGGACGGACCGAAACATCGTCGTCGTCCCTTCATTTTCTAGTGTGTGGATTGGTGAACATACTTCGGCCACGTTATTGTGACTCATCGCCTGCGTGTGTTCTCTGGACTCATTGTGCTTCTTGGCAAGCGAAGGGTAAGATTGTGTAGCTTTATGTGAATGCTACATGTCACCGGTGTTATGGTGTGAACTATGGGCTGTACTTCACGTTATAGGAACATGTAACTGATAAACCAAGTGGACAAAACATTCTCCAGTAACTTTTATTCAACATTGGATCAATGGAGAACCTTAACACAGTGCCGTAGTGATTGAATGAAGGTGAAGGAAAAACTCAGTTTGTGTTTACGTGTATTAGAAACTAATTTTCGTATGTAACCTACATCCTCTCTCAAGGTGCTGTATACAATGGTCTCATTGCAAACATTGTAAATATTGGATCTTTCCTTCAGTCCTTCAATGAGTCCATGTTATTAACATAGATTATGGTTATACAAATGTAATTTGTCCAGTTTTGCCGGGGAAGGGTGAAGGTTGGGGAGGGGGGTGAGAAGCTATCACTATACCTTGACGACGTGACGTCAAGGTATAGCAGTAAAACCTAGCAGTAAAATAGGTACCTGGGTGTTAGTCAGCTGTCACGGGCAGCTTCCTGGGGGTGGAGGCCTGGTCGAGGACCGGGCCGCGGGGACACTAAAGCCCCGAAATCATCTCAAGATAACCTCAAGATATATATGACGACGTTTTTCGCTTGTTGGAACTAATGTGTTTGTATTGCATTCATTGTGGATGGGTGTCAGTTGTTGCGCCGGCATGCAAGGAATATGTGTTGCATTTAGCTTGGCCTTGAACTCCTTTCTCAGACAAAGTGAACTCGGATGCTTGCCTTAGCGTAAAGGAGCCAGAGGACATTGATTAAGTGTGCTGTTAGCGATAATGAGCTGAGCGCGTTTTCTGTGTTTTTTTTCTGTCTATGCTTTGGTCTGTACGTCAGTGTGTGCTGGTGTCTGACTACGTCTTGAAGTGTGCTGGTGTCTGTCTACGTCTTGAAGTCTGCTGGTGTCTGTCTACGTCTTGAAGTGTGTTGGTGTCTGTCTACGTCTTGAAGTGTGCTGGTGTCTGTCTACGTCTTGAAGTGTGCTGGTGCCTGACTACGTCTTGAAGTGTGCTGGTGTCTGTCTACGTCTTGAAGTGTGCTGAGGTCTGTCTACGTCTTGAAGTGTGCTGGTGTCTGTCTACGTCTTGAAGTCTGCTGGTGTCTGTCTACGTCTTGAAGTGTGTTGGTGTCTGTCTACGTCTTGAAGTGTGCTGGTGTCTGTCTACGTCTTGAAGTGTGCTGAGGTCTGTCTACGTCTTGAAGTGTGCTGGTGTCTGTCTACGTCTTGAAGTGTGCTGGTGTCTGTCTACGTCTTGAAGTGTGCTGAGGTCTGTCTACGTCTTGAAGTGTGCTGGTGTCTGTCTACGTCTTGAAGTGTGCTGAGGTCTGTCTACGTCTTGAAGTGTGCTGGTGTCTGTCTACGTCTTGAAGTGTGCTGAGGTCTGTCTACGTCTTGAAGTGTGCTGGTGTCTGACTACTGTACATCAGTTGGTGTCACAACTGCAAGAAAATGACGGTGGATAACAAGAACCTTTGGACCAAGAGATGGAAGACTGGTACCTTGTAATACGCTAGTGTTATCCAGGGTGAAATAATGTTGCACACTAACAGCCCCATTTAAAATCCGTGGAAGTTTCTGATTATTACGCTTTATAATTTACACTTGGAAAATATTAGAGGGGCTGGTTCCAAATCTGCTCATGGAAATAACACATTAAGAGACCAGGAAGTATGGCAGGAAGTGCATGAAAGCCACGTTAAAAAGTAGATGTGCAGTTGGTACCCGATAGAATTCTATCAATATATATAGCTCCAGATTTTTCAAAACTCTCCCTCTATACATCAGAGGCATAACTGACCGACCTCTCACGGTGTTCAAAAGAGAACTTGATAAATATCTCCAAAGGTTGTTATTCAGACGTCACACTGAGAGTAGCGAAGTCTAACAGCCTGGTTGAGCAAACCACCTACCGGGATGTCTGGTCAGAGACCCGGACGATGAGACGTTGATCTTTGCAACCTCCCTCAGGGTAACCCGATGTACTTACGGGGTAGGTGTAAGTACATAGACTCTTGTGCGTGTGTATATGCGCGCACGCCCACCTGCTCCTCTCCCTGGGCCCTGAATCTGCCTTTCATTGATGCATTGAAGAGTGTTTTTTAAGTTGTATTGCGTCTGTTATATACAACCCGATTTAATATTTGATGCAGGCAAATTCGCATGTGATTTGACGCGGGTCCGATGAGTTTTATTACATAGGTTTCCATTTGTGTGTTGGTTTTATCTCGTGTTGGATGTGGGTGTTGCTGTCGTTGTTGTGACGGGGTTGTGTTGTGCCCCAAGTTGTAACACACACACGTGTGCCTGGCGTTGCTCTCTTTTCCTTTGTATATTTTCTACTGGATCTCTTCATTGTGTTGGGAATCACTGATGTTATTTTTGTGTTCCGCGCCGCGTAAGCTGTTTGTTCATGTCCCCGTCTGGTGTTAATGCCTCAGCGCTCCCCAACTGTTCTGGCCTTCACTGGCTAGGCCAGAAATAATTGGAAAGCGGCTTATCGCGTCGAGTGCAGGCCAGTTAGTGAGGCAACTGGTCCCTACAGGTGGTGGTCGAGGGTTTGGGAGTTATGTGCATGAATGCAACTCCATACTCCACCAGTGTGGTTGCTCGGTCACCTACCCTTCAGGAGGGCGAAGGGCAGCACATGTACCACAGGTAGTTGTCCTTCAGGTGGGTGAAGGGCTACTTCAGATCACCCGACGTGAGGCAATTCCTCTTACGACCAACGCATTAACAAAGGCCAGTCCTTGACTGGTGTTCTTCAGGAGGAAAGATTGCCGGCCATTACGGTGGATTGGCTGTCTGGTTTGATTGGCTGGTGTTGTTTTCGATGAGTTGTCTGATTGGCTACAGCTGTTTTCAACGTCTTGTTTAATTGGCTCGAGCTATTTTCACCGTGTTGTCTGACTGGCTGGATCTGTTTTCATCGTCTTGTCCGATTGGCTAGAGCTGTTTTTCACTACCTAGTCTGATTGGCCACAGTTGTTTCCATCAATTTCATCTTGAAAATTTGATTCGACTCCAATCTAATTTAAGTCCACTTAGCCAATCATATGACCAGAGAACCTGTATAGGACCCGGTAAGTCGTCTGGGATATTATTTTTTTCTGTCCGCCGTGCGGCAAGGCCCCAGGCGACTCGTCAGATTGTTGCTACTTGCCGCCGATCATTGGCACGTGCGAATCAACTGAGAAGAAGAGATCCTTATTCACAGTAGACGAGGACAAAGTGGTGCTTGTGACCCCGAGTTGTGTTGTGTCTTACTGAGCATTGTGCCTTTGTTTGAGCATGAACTTGTGCGTCTTATTGAGCGTTGTGCCTTTGTTTGAGCATGAACTTGTGCGTCTTATTGAGCATTGTGCCTTAGTTTAAGCATGAACTTGTGCGTCTTACTGAGCATTGTGCCTTTGTTTGAGCATGAACTTGTGCGTCTTACTGAGCGTTGTGCCTTTGTTTGAGCATGAACTTGTGCGTCCTACTGAGCATTGTGCCTTTGTTTGAGCATGAACTTGTGCGTCTTCCTGAGCGTTGTGCCTTTGTTTGAGCATTAACTTGTGCGCCTTGCTGATGGTGCACGCCGCTATGATTTGCGGTGTTTGTGAAGTCTGATGTCGTATTGTAATACGTCATACGATACTGAAGTATTGTCGTCAGCGAAGCTCGAGCTGCGCCGGTCCTCGTCAGCTTGTGCTCTGTACTAGGCTTCAGGCGGGGAAACATAACAGAGGCGTCGTCGAGTGGGTGGAGAATCAGCACTGTTAAGCGTGTGAACTGAGGTCTATTATGGTCGCCAGGGTCGCCTGCGTGCCTTCCTCGCTACCCACAAGAATATAATTCTTTGCGGGGAAGTATTTGTGAGTCCAGAGACCTCGTGTGTGTGTGTGTGTGTGTGTGTGTGTGTGTGTGTGTGTGTGTGTGTGTGTGTGTGTGTGTGTGTGTGTGTGTGTGTGTGTGTGTGTGTGTGTGTGTTTTTATCGCTATCACAGAACGTGAATATGATATATCGACGTTTTCTATTGGTTAGGTGGGTTGCTCGGGCGCATATATTGAGAAGAGAAACTGAATGCTGACACTGACGTCATTGTCATCTTCCATCACCATCACCATTCACTACCATCATCACCATCATTCACTATCATCACCACCGTCACCCGGGAAAGAAAATGGAAACACCGGGGCCTCCTCGCCTCCTTGAGAGGGGAAGCTATAACGAAGACAATTCATAATATCCGGAAGTTGTATTACCCGGCGCGTCCGAGGCTCCTAGAGCGGACGACGGATGAGCGAACTTTCTGATGGCAATTTAAGATCTTTTTTAGTTAATGAGGATTCCGCCTCATTTATCGCCGTGACTTATGTCCTTTTTGTACCCATCACTCGGTTTTGGTGGGGCTTAGGGGTCCGGGACGGGGGGGGGGGGTGCATGGGAAGGGGGATAAGATGGGGGGGGGGGAGGAGTTAATGTGAAAGGGAGAGAGGGGGCGGTGTTATGGGTACGGGGTTCCGTTGGAGGGATGGGGGTGAGTTACAAGAGAAGGGATTGAATGGGATGGGGAAGAAATTCGTTGTGAGAGGAGGGGGAAGGGGATTCGGTGGATTACGGGGGGGAAGGGGGATTGGGGAGGGTTACGGGGGGAAGGGGGATTGGGGAGGGTTACGGGGGGAAGGGGATTGGGGAGGGTTACGGGGGAAGGGGGATTGGGGAGGGTTACGAGGGCGTTTTAAAACGAAGGGCTGCGTAGGCGAGAGTGACTGATAGTGTTTATGGTGATAGCAGAATGATGGTAGTGAAGTTTTCCATAAAACTTTGAGCGAGTGGGCTGTCATGGTTGGTGAAGGGTACATAATTTTTAAATTTTTAGACTTCACTTTGCAGGTTATACTCATTATAAACAGCGGCCACGCACACACGTTCACGGGCGCCCACGTGTATACGTGCACGCGCATGCATATGCAACCCACTCTTGTATGCGCACGCAACATATGCACGCACAAGCGCTCGCACACTGAACCTGTGTTGGTGGTGGCAACACTTGTAACCCCCGAGGTGAACCACAGCAACACATCCCCCCCTCCCCCCCCCCCACCTATATATATATATATATATATATATATATATATATATATATATATATATATATATATATAGAAGGTCTCTTCCCTGCTTACATGAGCACCGCTCCTGTGCCAGGTAAGTCCACTACGGGCTCACCATAGCCCGTGCTACTTGCCCCGCTCCTGTGCCAGGTAAGTTACAGGCTCACCATAGCCCGTCCTACTTGTCCCGCTCCTGTGCCAGGTAAGTTACGGGCTCACCATAGCCCGTGCTACTTAGAACATGTTCCGAGTAGCTGAATCTATAACAACAACAACCCTGCTTACGGGCTATTCGTGCCCGTGCCACCTCTTGGGTGGCTTAATCTTCATCATCTCTTCCCTGGCTAGAGAAGGAGGGAGAGGGGTATCAGAACAGCAGAGGCAGAGCGAGCGTGTCATTGTTAGTGAAGACGGAGAGCATGACAAGTGAAGAGAGAGCGTGTCATTGTTAGTGAAGACGGAGAGCATGACAAGTGAAGAGAGAGCGTGTCAAAACAAGAGCATGAAGTAATGGACGTCACGTGGAGGGAGATGCTGGCGCCATCATCACATGCGTGATATTGCCTACTTGCTTGCCTGCCTCCTGGCTCAGCGCCTGCCTACCTGCCTGCCTGCCTGCCTGCCTTACACCCTGCCTGTCTGCCTTACACCCTGCCTGTCTGCCTTACACCCTGCCTGTCTGCCTTACACCCTGCCTGCCTGCCTGCCTGCCTGCCTGCCTGCCTGCCTGCCTGCCTGCCTTACAACCTGCTCTTGCTCACACTGATATGAGAACAGGAAAATTTAACATTATAGCAAGAGGATCGGTAGAAGTAGCAACAGAGTAATTAGTTACAGCTTAGCCACAGGAGCATCAACTAGTCGGTAGTGGGTAGCAGAAGCCTCGGGGCGAGGAGCAGCAGTGGTAAGGAAAGGAGCGAAAGGAACATGGAGCAGATGGAAGATGAGGAGAAGCAGCATCAGCACAGTCACTCGACGGCTGCACCAGTAATGCCCTGCAGTTGGTGTTGTCGCCAGTCTGGTTGTTGCTGCGTCCGCGTTTATTTTTGTCTCACTGCACACTTTTTTTTTCTCCTTTACCTCCCCATCACCATCAGTCCCCTTGCTCCTCCTCTCCCCCCCCCCCTCCATTCCCCCAACTATCTGGCTTCCCTTCCGGTCCTTTCTATGTATTATGTCCATTCAGCACCTCCTTTCCTGCACTTTCCATCACACTTTCCTATCGTTCTTCTCCCGTTTTACCTCTTCCCCAGGACTTCAAGAGCTAAATCTCTCGTAAGTAGTCACTCTTAAGTAAGCAGCATACCTCTTACCTACTTTGTGATGGTTCAGGGGATCATTGTCCCTGCAGCCCGGTCTTTTACAAGGCCTCCTGGTTGGTGGTCTCATCACCGAGTCTGACAGATGTCGCTGTTCGCAATCTGACGTATGAATCGCAGCCCAGTTGATCACGTATCATTTGGAGGGGTTTATCATGTTCTCACTTGAACAGTTTGAAGGACTAGTTAGTCATGCCGCTTGTGTTTGTAGAGAGTGTTGAAAAGTCTTGATCCCGTTAATGTTGATCGAATTGTCTCTCAACGTACCTATTGTATCACTGCTTTTCAAGGCTGAATTGCACTTCTTGTCATGACTCTTGCCACATGAGGAGTTATTTGCGTTTGCAGATTTGGAACCAGTCCCTCTATTTTTTCCAAGGGATACACAATTTTTTATTGTGTATCTCTCGCCTGTGTTCTAGAGAATACAAATATATAAATGTTAAGCAATCCTAATAAGATATGTTTTATTCATTAGATTCGGGCAGAAAAAAATCTCTGCATTTTGTCTAGGTCAACCATTTCTTTAGTTTTTAATGAGACTGTTTGTAACAATATTCCTCCCTAGAGAGACCCAATATTCCACCAGTGTTTAAAAAAGTATCATTGGTCTGGCATCTCTGGTTTGAAAAGTTCTTGTTATCTAACCTGTCACTTTTCTTGCACATATGACAGCTGCTTTATCGCGTTCTTTAAAACTAAAATCTTCCGACATGATTCCCTTTCCCTGGACAAACTTAATTTTTTTCCCTCCTCTTTTCCCAACAATCACTGCATCCTCTTCCCCTAAACTAGGGGAAGGGGGACTCCCCATTCCTCTTCTAGTCAGGCTCCCACTTTACCCACAATCCTCCCCCCTCCCCCTCCGGCAATACCAACCACCCTCTATCTTTCTTTTTCTACATTTCATTTCTCCACGTTCATGTGTTCCATTTTTTTCTGTTCCTTCCTGTGTCCCCCTTTGTTACCCTTGCCTCTGGCACATTTTCCTCTCCATTCACTTGTATTCTCTGCTTTTCCTCTCTCTCTCTCTCTCTCTCTCTCTCTCTCTCTCTCTCTCTCTCTCTCTCTCTCTCTCTCTCTCTCTCTCTCTCTCTCTCTCTCTCTCTCTCTCTCTCTCTCTCTCTCTCTCTCACTCTCTCTTTTTTTTTGCTTTCTAATCTCCCTTTGGCATACCTTCACAGCAATCTGTTTTCCTCTCATTTTTATTCTCTTCATATTTGTTTTCCTCTTCTTTTTCTTTCTCTTTTTCTCTCAACTATCTATGACTCCTTTCTCTTACTCTCTATCTCACCCTCCCCCTCGGCCCGCTCTTTTCTCCATGAATGATGTAGAATATGGAGGTGTGGAATGAATCATTACTGAGGTAGCGTGTGGCATTGTAGGCCTAGTGAGGTAGTGTCTGCGACTGTAGGCCTAGTGAGGTAGTGTGCGACTGTAGGCCTAGTGAGGTAGTGTCTGCGACTGTAGGCCTAGTGAGGTGGGGTGGGGCGGGGGAAGGGCTGGCAAAATTATATGTCTCTGATGACGAGGCTTGGGACAGTGATGAGGCAGAACAGCAGCTGGGCGGCTTGGTGATTTAGTGTGTTTATGTTGGGGCGAAATTGGCTGATGATTAGACTTGTTTTAGTGATAAAATGCCACAGGGTGACCCCCAAGGCCTTGCTACCTGGTTGATACCTGGTTGATGGGGTTCTGGGAGTTCTTCTACTCCCCAAGCCAGGCCCGAAGCCAGGCTCGGGCTGGGTCGGCCCTTTATAAAGGTTAAGAATCATCTCATTATTGAATATCAATTGTGTGTGTGTTTATCTAATATTCAGAAGTTTGCGCATCAGTTTATAGTTAAGAGCATTTCGTTGGCAAAATGGGTTTCACTTGTCCAGGAGAGCTTAGTGGGCGTTCCATCAGCCTCTTAAAGAGTGGTTCTGCTTGAATTTTTAAGAGACAACCTTTGTAGCCGCTTTCTCCTTCATGCGTTCCCCAGCATGTCTTCTTAAACATTGGCTACATAATCCCTAATCCCCAATCTGTTCTCATAAACATTGGCTACATAATCCCTAATCCCCAGCCTGTCCTCATAAACATTGGCTACATAATCCCTAATCCCCAATCTGTTCTCATAAACATTGGCTACATAATCCCTAATCCCCAGCCTGTCCTCATAAACATTGGCCACATAATCCCTAATCCCCAGCCTGTTTCTCATTAACATTGGCCACATAATCCCTAATCCCCAGCCTGTCCTGATAAACATTGGCTACATAATCCCTAATCCCCAGTCTGTCCTCATTAACATTGTCCACATAATCCCTAATCCCCAATCTGTCCTCATAAACATTGGCTCACATGCTCGTTATATCAGACGAGCATCTCTTTTTCTATTTATCAATGAGAAACTCTTTACACACGACTCCCAGCTGATGGCGTCCAAATAATACAAATAATTGCCAACAGAACCTAAACAGCTAACGTAAGCCTTACCAATAAACAAAATTCTAATATATAATATTATTTTATATTTATTAAAAATGATGAATGTGTCCATGAGGTCGGCAACAGCTCACGACCAACGATCATATTTACTTATTATTATTATTAACATCTTTATTGACAAAATTAATTACATTTTTGTCTAATCTGTTTACTCTGAACATCTCCCACTTACGGGCTACTCATGCCCGTGCCACCTCTTGGGTGGGTTATTCTTCATCAATCAATCAATCTGCCGCAGCTTCGTCGAACATTGTCTAAGGATGGAGTGTCTGTGCTGAGGCCAGACCCCTTAAATCGACGGCCGACCCCCCAAGGCGCATTCATCAATTTTTAACATTGTGGATTAAAAATAAGATTTGTTCTCATCAGTTAATATTTTTACACATATTAAAGTTCTATGTAAAATTTGTGATAAGTTAGGTTAGGTGTCTAGGTTAGGTGTTGGTGATTATTGGTATTAGACGTGCATGAGTGAAGTATTTAAAGTGTTGTAAATCGAACAGAAGTCATCAGCGAAGCACCGTTCGAGAAATGTTCGAATGTCATCAGTTTTGAGCCGCGTGTAAATCGTTTATCATTCGTAAACAAGAGGGGGGGGGGGGGTGGTTAGCGGCCGGATTAACCAACATTTGGTATTTGTAGATGAGAACAGGAAACTCAATTGATGACATCTGACCTTTTTTCCAACACTGCTTCGCTCAATTCATATGTTCGAATTCCATCTAGGTGCTTCAGCAACTTATTGCAAATTTATATAATTGCCAACTGGATCTAAACACCTAAGCCTAACCTAGGCTTAAATATACACAAAATTATAATATTAATTCCTAGGGTCCTACCCTCAATAACTCACTACATACTGTAGACGAGAATTTATGCTGGCTAGCGCTGTGACGGCACTAATGGTTGAGTGCTCCATACCTGCAACATATGTTGTCTAAGAACTCTCTAACCTTCGTCCGTGTAAGCCAGAAGAAAATGTAAATATGCTGGTTAGTATTGTATAAATGAATGGCCACGTCTGCGGTAGAAAAAAAAAAACATTTACTGTAGCAAGCAGACCGGTTTATCCAGAGGCCGTTATTCATCTTCGTGTGATGCCGAGACTTGGAAGGTCCACTCAGCCTGTTGCAACAAGACATAATCAGGCATGATTATATGCTTCCGAAGGTGCGGCACAAACTAGTTTTGCAGCATTGCATGGAAACTGGGCTGATTCAACCCGTCCATTCACCTAATGGGTCACCGAATGCAACTGTTTTTTGGCTAACCAGAAACGTACGAGCCCAAACAACCCACCTAACCTATCGAGGTCGATGCATACTAAACGTCAATATTACGATGCTTTAATTCACACAAATACGTCACATTGTTAACGGTTTGATCGAGTCTGTAAACAAATGCGACGTTTAAAGTGAGAGGACAGGTTACTTACCAGCCCTGAGCATAGTACGAGGATGGCTGTTAAGATTTCTCCACAAACTGGATGGAGAAAACGTGGATATTTGTGAGCTGCTACTTTTTGTGATTTGTACGCTGGGACCAGGACGTACAAAATGAGACGCGCTAGTTGAGAGAATGGATTGTTTAATCGACTTGAGAATGGTTCAGGACGGACCGAAACGTCGTCGTCGCTTCACTTTCTAGTGTGTGGTTTGGTCAATATATTTCAGCCACGTTATTGTGACTCCTCGTCTGCAATGGATTGTTTATACATCTGCGTTGCTGGCGATGAGTCACAATAACGTGGCTAAAGTAAGTTGACCAGACCACACACTAGAAGGTGAAGGGACGACGACGTTTCGGGCCGTCCTGGACCATTCTCAAGTCGACTTGAGAATGGTCCAGGACGGACCGAAACGTCGTCGTCCCTTCACCTTCTAGTGTGTGGTCTGGTCATCTGCGTTGCTCTTAAACCCTTGCCATCTTTTATTTGCTTGGGATCGCCCCAATGGCAACGTTTTGTGGCAAGCTGTGTAGTTGCTGGAAGCATTGTCTATATTTATACAAGAGGAAAACAATAATATCTTAAGTTAGCTCAAGGGGCGAGAAGACGTGGTTGCTGGCGGTATGACGAGAGAGTAGTTGAGTTCTGCCAAGTTAAGAGTAGAACAAATTGAAGATGACAATATGATGGTCCCTTGCCACAGTGGTATTACAGTGAGGGGGTAGTGTTGGATGGGGTTAGAGGGGGTGGAAGGGTGAAAACGGGAGGGATTGTTGTGTGGTAATAGAAGGGGGGGGGGGCTGCATGGGAGATGTTTGCCCAGCTCCCAGATGAAAGAGAGCAACCTTAGCTTAGATACCAAACACTTACATTGAGTCAGCAAGACGGACAGTCACTCCTTTATAACTCACTAACTCACATTATTCCCAATTTCTAAATCTTATCCTTGACGTGGACCTCTCCATCCTCTCGAACAGTACATCGCATTTTGACGTGTGAAAGTCCCTATGGCCAAAAAATTGATGCACTGAAAGTCATAGCGGCACGCAGAATCGACATCATGTCCCGTTTTCTATTCGTGAGTCCTCAATTAGGTTAAGTTCGGGCAATTTAGTACATGAGTTTAGCGGCGACGTGGTGTACGCTCGAGATAACGGGCTACAACTTTCAGCTGAGCAAATAATCCAAGAATGGAGTCTTCGTTTAGGATTCAACTCATCTCCCTTGACAAAAGTAAATCAATTCAGGGTATTACTCGTAGACGGTGTGATAGATAGGGGGTGTAAAACACCGTGTGTGTGTGTGTGTGTGTGTGTGTGTGTGTGTGTGTGTGTGTGTGTGTGTGTGTGTGTGTGTGTGTGTGTGTGTGTGTGTGTGTGTGTGTGTGTGTACTCACCTATTTGTGCTTGCTGGGGTTGAACTTTGGCTCTTTGGTCCCGCCTCTCAACTGTCAATCAACTGGTGTATAGATTCCTGAGCCTACTGTGCTCTATCATATCTACATGTGTGTGTGTGTGTGTGTGTGTGTGTGTACTCACCTAGTTGTACTCACCTAGTTGTGTTTGCGGGGGTTGAGCTCTGGCTCTTTGGTCCCGCCTCTCAACCGTCAATCAACAGGTGTACAGATTCCTGAGCCTATCGGGCTCTGTCATATCTACACTTGAAACTGTGTATGGAGTCAGCCTCCACCACATCACCCCCTAATGCATTCCATTTGTCAACCACTCTGACACTAAAAAAGTTCTTTCTAATATCTCTGTGGCTCATTTGGGCACTCAGTTTCCACCTGTGTCCCCTTGTGCGTGTTCCCCTTGTGTTAAATAGACTGTCTTTATCTACCCTATCAATCCCCTTCAGAATCTTGAATGTGGTGATCATGTCATGTGTGTGTGTGTGTGTGTGTGTGTGTGTGTGTGTGTGTGTGTGTGTGTGTGTACGCTTGGCAAGTGTCCCTGGTGATGTGTTGGCAGTGGTAATGTGTGCCATGTATAATTGGACATAATGGTGTTGGGGTGGGGAGTGTTAATTAGTGGGACGGACGTGCCAGATACACAACGAGGGGGTATGGAGGGGGGAAGAGGCGGAGAGGGAGGGGGTGAGGTTGGGGAATGGAGATCAAGGGTCGATAGGAGAGAGAGAGAGAGAGATATAAAATACAAGACACCAGAAGAGGGTGCGAGATGAATAGGAGACAAGTGTAGTTGATATACACAGCAAAAGGCTGCGAGGCGTAAACAGAAGCTCTTGAGAAATTTGAAAGCTTGAAGCCATTAGCTTAAAGCTGGAGGAGTAGCCTCTGTCCCCCTGGGCTTCACAGTTTAGACCACACACACACACACACACTACGAGGGGGCCTCGTAGCCTGGTGGATAGCGCGCAGGACTCGTAATTCTGTGGCGCGGGTTCGATTCCCGCACGAGGCAGAAACAAATGGGCAAAGTTTCTTTCACCCTAAGTGCCCCTGTTACCTAGCAGTAAATAGGTACCTGGGAGTTAGTCAGCTGTCACGGGCTGCTTCCTGGGGTGTGTGTGTGTGGTGTGGGAAAAAAAAGTAGTTAGTAAACAGTTGATTGACAGTTGAGAGGCGGGCCGAAAGAGCAAAGCTCAACCCCCGCAAAAACACAACTAGTAAACACACACACACACACACCTAACCATGTTGTACATGCATCTACACATACAAAGGGATTGGAAACGAGCATACCAGTTAATTGAGTACTTAGAACCAGGACCCAGGTGCTGAAGCTTGACCCCCTGCAACCATAGGGTAATTAAATATAGGTTAATTTGACACACGTACATCCAAACAGAAAATTTGCACGTAAGACTGCTAAAAGGCAAACAAAAAATGCTTTCAGTCATAATTCGAACAAAATCCTTTAATTGGTAGAATTTATACATTAGACAATGAAGATTGATGACAGGTGTTCCGAGCTAAGACAATGACCTGGTCGACCTCTTAAAATGTTCCTGGTTGATACCTGCTTGATGGGGTTCTGGGAGTTCTTCTACTCCCCAAGCCCGGCCGGCCCGAGGCCAGGCTTGACTGACTTGTGAGAGTGTGGTCCACCAGACTGTTGCTTGGAGCGGCTTCAAGAGAAAGAACTCTGCCAACACCTCCAAAGGATACCTGATCAACCAGGCTGTGATTCATACGTCAGGTTGCGAGCAGCCGCGACCAACAACAGCCTAGATGACTAGACGACCAACCGGGAGGCCTGGTCGCAGACCGGGCCGTGTGGCTGTTGATCCCCGGAAGCTACACAAGGTAGACACAAGGTAGGTAGATAGGTTGATAGGGGGCCTGGTCAGGGACAGGGCCGGGGGAGCATTGAACCTCAGAACCGGTTTTGAGGTTCAATTTTTAATGGTGGTTGGTCTCTTAGTGGTAACGGTGGTGGTGGTTTGTGGTTCTTTTAGATTCAGCAACTCGGAACAACAAGTATCAAGTAGCACGGGCTATGGTGAGCCCGTAGTGGACTTACCTGGCACAGGAGCGGGGCAAGTAGCACGGGCTATGGTGAGCCCGTAGTGGACTTACCTGGCACAGGAGCGGAGGTGGTGGCGGGACCCGTAGTTATAGTGGTGGCTACCTTGCGTAGCTTCCGGGAATTAACAGCCCCGCGGCCCGGTCTCCAACCGGGCCACCCGGCTGGTCGTGTGGTCAACCAGGTTGGTTGGCCTCCTGACTTCTCAAACATATTTTAGTGCTGTTCTGCGTCATACACGAGTCCCCAAACACGATGTGCGTATACTTAGAGCATACCCGGAGTGAGCATAGAGCATACCCGGTTTCAGGAGTGCTTGCTTCTACTTCCCCAGCCCGGCCTGAGGCCAGGCTTGACACTTGTGTGTTCTATTTTACATACAGACATTAGGAAAATGTGGTAACAACGGCTTATCCAGGAAAATGCGGTAACGGTGACTGGCGTTAGGATGACGACGGAGCAGGAATTATGGAAATGTGGCCAGAAGCACTTTGTGGGATAACAAAAACATGTGAAGTAGAAGCTGAGAGATTAGGGAAACACGCCAAGAAGAAAGAGGGGAAGCACTAGGTAGAGGGGGGAGAATGTGGGAAGTGTGTGTGTGTGTGTGTGTGTGTGTGTGTGTGTGTGTGTGTGTGTGTGTACTCACCTAATTGTACTCACCTAATTGTGCTTGCGGGGGTTGAGCTCTGGCTCTTTGGTCCCGCCTCTCAACCGTCAATCAACTGGTGTACAGATTCCTGAGCCTATTGGGCTCTATCATATCTACATTTGAAACTGTGAATGGAGTCAGCCTCCACCACATCACTTCCTAATGCATTCCATTTGCTAACTACTGTGTGTGTGTGTGTGTGTGTGTGTGTGTGTGTGTGTGTGTGTGTGTGTGTGTGTGTGTGTGTGTGTGTGTGTACTCACCTAGTTGTGTTTGCGGGGGTTGAGCTCTGGCTCTTTGGTCAGGGACCAAAGTGTGTGTGTGTGTGTGTGTACTCACCTAGTTGTACTCACCTAGTTGTGTTTGCGGGGGTTGAGCTCTGGCTCTTTGGTCCCGCCTCTCAACCGTCAATCAACAGGTGTACAGATTCCTGAGCCTATCGGGCTCTGTCATATCTACACTTGAAACTGTGTATGGAGTGAGCCTCCACCACATCACCCCCTAATGCATTCCATTTGTCAACCACTCTGACACTAAAAAAGTTCTTTCTAATATCTCTGTGGCTCATTTGGGCACTCAGTTTCCACCTGTGTCCCCTTGTGCGTGTTCCCCTTGTGTTAAATAGACTGTCTTTATCTACCCTATCAATCCCCTTCAGAATCTTGAATGTGGTGATCATGTCCCCCCTAACTCTTCTGTCTTCCAGCGGAGTGAGGTTTAATTCCCGTAGTCTCTCCTCGTAGCTCATACCTCTCAGCTCGGGTACTAGTCTGGTGGCAAACCTTTGAACCTTTTCCAGTTTAGTCTTATCCTTGACTAGATATGGACTCCATGCTGGGGCTGCATACTCCAGGATTGGCCTGACATATGTGGTATACAAAGTTCTGAATGATTCTTTACACAAGTTTCTGAATGCCGTTCGTATGTTGGCCAGCCTGGCATATGCCGCTGATGTTATCCGCTTGATATGTGCTGCAGGAGACAGGTCTGGCGTGATATCAACCCCCAAGTCTTTTTCCTTCTCTGACTCCTGAAGAATTTCCTCTCCCAAATGATACCTTGTATCTGGCCTCCTGCTCCCTACACCTATCTTCATTACATTACATTTGGTTGGGTTAAACTCTAACAACCATTTGTTCGACCATTCCTTCAGCTTGTCTAGGTCTTCTTGAAGCCTCAAACAGTCCTCTTCTGTTTTAATCCTTCTCATAATTTTAGCATCGTCCGCAAACATTGAGAGAAATGAATCGATACCCTCCGGGAGATCATTTACATATATCAGAAACAAGATAGGACCGAGTACAGAGCCCTGTGGGACTCCACTGGTGACTTCACGCCAATCGGAGGTCTCACCCCTCACCGTAACTCTCTGCTTCCTATTGCTTAGATACTCCCTTATCCACTGGAGCACCTTACCAGCTACACCTGCCTGTCTCTCCAGCTTATGTACCAGCCTCTTATGCGGTACTGTGTCAAAGGCTTTCCGACAATCCAAGAAAATACAGTCCGCCCAGCCCTCTCTTTCTTGCTTAATCTGTGTCACCTGATCGTAGAATTCTATCAAGCCTGTAAGGCAAGATTTACCCTCCCTGAATCCATGTTGGCGATTTGTCACGAAGTCCCTTCTCTCCAGATGTGTTACCAGGTTTTTTTTCACGATCTTCTCCATCACCTTGCATTGTGTGTGTGTGTGTGTGTGTGTGTGTGTGTGTGTGTGTGTGTGTGTGTGTGTGTGTGTGTGTGTGTGTGTGATTGATTAAGAGCGTTGTTGTTGTTGTGGTGGTGTGGGCAGGCTGGCAGGACCAGGGAACCAATGAGGGGCAGAAGGCGGGAGGTGGGTGGCGGAGAGGCAGGTGTACAAGAGGATGGCAGGGACGCAGCAGTGGCAGCCGGAGTAGCAACGACGTTAGAAGCGGCAGCAAAAGCAGCAGCAGTATCGAAGGAAGCAGAGACGGCGGAAGCGGAGGCAGCAGCATCATGGAAAAAAAGAAAGGCAAGAGAAATGGAAAACGTACAAAGTAAAAGCCCAGGAATTAGGCAAGGTCAGCGGGAAGTGAATTAGATTAGTGGGGATCTTTCCCTCGCTCACTCTCTCGCCTGCCCCTCCCCCCTTCTCCTCCTCCACAATGCTCCTCTTCCGTCCCCTCTCCCCTCGGACCATGCTCCTCACCCCCCCAACCCCCACTGACCACCACCAGCCCCCTCGGCTCAATTTTGTAATTAATCGTCGACAGTACAGATGATGAACGACGAACGCGAGAGAAGAACCAGATGAGAAATTTGCCTTTCATGGGAATATCTCTCTCTCTCTCTCTCTTGCTTCTTTCTTTCATAGAGCGCTTCTAGCTCCCACCTGCCTACTGTATTATTGTCTCTGTCTTGTCTGTCTCGTATTAGTGTCTCTCACCACGAGTAGGGCCTATGACCTGAAGACAAGCACGTACCCCCTCAACGCCATCGCCATTCTATGAACAAACCTAACCCAACCCGACGAAAATAAGAGACAAATGGCCAGTAGACAAATATCTGAGCCAGAGTAATATTATGACTGCATTGATCTGATTGTGCCTTGTACCCTGTGTTTCGTTGAAGTTTCTCGTTGTCACCATACCTAAGTCACCGGAGGGAGGGAGGGAATGATCAAGGGAAAGCGCTAAGCCATTACCACTATATAGCTTAACACTGTTGAATGTTCGTGTTAGTTTCCGTTGCCTAATTCATGACCCCTCTTCCCCTTACTTCCCTCTCCCTCCCCTCTTTACACTGGTGGTCCCGGCTGGTGACCTTGCCTCCCGGCAGCCCAGGGTCCATAGGGACCCCTGGACGCTTCATTATGTCGTGTTGGTAATTGTAAGTGGTGTTGTCGACGCTGTGATGGTGCCGAGGCATGAAGACTTATTATACCTAATTTCCTTACTCCTCCTCCTCCTCCATCGTCGTCGTCATCATCATCATCATCATCATCATCATCATCATCATCATCATCATCATCATCATCATCATCATCATCATCATCATCATCATCATCATCATCATCATCATCATCATCATCATCATCATCCTTCCTCCTCCTCCTCCTCAGTAAAGTATATATAGTTCAGCACTTAACCGATTGTGTCAGACTGTCATTAAAATGTTTAATGTGTCAGGATAATAACACGGAATTATGATTCTCTTCAGCTTCATAAAGCCCCCGTGCTCCCGCTCGGCTGTGAGACGGAGCTCGCATTGCTACTAGGCCAGCTTGGGTTGACACCCCTCCTAGGCCAGCCAGCTTGGGTTGACACTCCTCCTAGGCCAGCCAGCTTGGGTTGACACCCCTCCTAGGCCAGCCAGCATGGGTTGACACCCCTCCTTGGCCAGCCAGCTTGGGTTGACACCCCTCCTTGGCCAGCCAGCTTGGGTTGATACCCCTCCTAGGCCAGCCAGCATAGGTTGACACCCCTCCTAGGCCAGCCAGCTTAGGTTGATACCCCTCCTAGGCCAGCCAGCTTGGGTTGACACCCCTCCTAGGCCAGCCAGCTTGGGTTGACACCCCTCCTTGGCCAGCCAGCTTGGGTTGACACCCCTTCTAGGCCAGCCAGCTTGGGTTGACACCCCTCTTAGGCCAGCCAGCTTGGGTTGACACCCCTCCTTGGCCAGCCAGCTTGGGTTGACACCCCCTCCTAGACCATCTTGGCTGCTGTAGTAAAATAAATCTCCAAATGTTCACCGGCAAACTGCCTTTCCCCCAAGGTATGTAGCCCCCGCCCTCCCTCTCCAAGCATTACAACAGGATGGGGTACACCCTATTGTCTCCACCCTTCACTCCTGTTACAAAGTATTGTTATGCTCGAAATGTTGAAAGAGTTGTGTAAATGCGGCTGTCTCGGTATACGGAATTTGAACATTTACAAAGTAAAGATGAGTACCAAATTGAAGGTAATGAGAGTATGATGGTGTGTGTGTGTGTGTGTGTGTGTGTGTGTGTGTGTGTGTGTGTGTGTGTGTGTGTGTGTGCTGGCCTCCAGTAGCTGAAGAGAACGTGACATTAGGCAAGGCATAATATGTTCTCGTTAGAGCATTGTCAGCCGGATAACTGAGAGCATGAACAAACACATATTATATAAAGGACGTCATACCTAACTGTTTTCTTAAGAATATAAATTAATTATGAAATTGAAGAAACTTGGTAATATAGTGTTCGACCGAAAAAAAATAAAAAAATCTAGGCCTATCGATTAAGATTCCCTGGATGTACAGACAGGCAGAGACGATGCATTTTACCCTCAGACTGACTGATCAACCGGAATTGAATATACCCTAACAGGGAAGTGAGTATGGAAAGGTTCAGCTCCTGGACCACCAACTGGACTCCTAGAAAGCACTTCACATAGTCTCAAAGTAGTTTCTCAAAAGCCAGAGAAAAATTACAGTAGTTTAAATGCCTAAGACAGACAGACAGACAGACAGACAGACACAGACAGACAGACAGACAGACAGACAGACAGGCAGGCAGACAGGCAGACAGACAGACAGACAGACAGACAGACAGGCAGGCAGACAGGCAGACAGACAGACAGACAGACAGACAGACAGACAGACAGACAGACAGACAGACAGACAGACAGACAGACAGACAGACAGACAGACAGACGCACACACACAGGCACACACATTGATGATTTCGCTGATATTAACTACTTTTTTCCTATTTCATGTCTTAAACATCTTTTGATAGAAATCAATCGCTGCATTGTGTGTTAATAATCAGATTGGGGACAACCCTCTTGAGCTAAATTTTGTGTGTTATCGGGAGAAAAAGCTCTAAAACCTGAGAAAACTATATATTCCTTTACATCATTGCTACTCTTTAAAACACACATATGATAAACATAACATATCCTAATCGAACCTAAACTAAGCTAACGGAAAAGAAGGGATAAAGTGCTGTGTTTTATATGTGGTGATGTCACGGTGACGTCATAAGTTTCATACTGTACCGGTATGAAACTTATGACGTCACCGTGACATCATAAGTTTCACACTGGTACAGGTTTTAGACCCTACTGTATGTCAGTGTAGGAGCTGACACGTGTGTGGGGTCTGGGGAGAGGGATAATTGTCTGTCTGCAGAGTAAATATTCCACTCTCACAGTGAAGCTGAACTTCCACACTATCCACTAACCATAGGCAGTGTTGACGCATAGTAGGGGCTGCCTTCCCTCTTCCCTCATTTATCCCTTCTAGTCTCTCCTCCCTCCCTTTCCATTTATTATGGCCTTCTCCCCCTGGTCCTCTTCCACCCCGCACCGGGAAGCCCCCACTCCTCATTATATCTTACCCCTCTCACCCCCTCATCCCTTTTCCTCTTATTTCTTGCTTCCTATTCGCAGCCCGCCTCCTATCTCCTTTCACTCATCCTCTGGAGAATTCCCGCCTCTTCGTCATGCCGCAGTCCGCTCGCCTGGTTGCCTGTCGTGCCTCAAGCACCGCAGGTAGCGTTTCCCACTGCCGCGTGTTGTAATATCAGACGGGGTGAATTACCTCAGTTTACCGTCCGTCCAAGCTTGACAGGGCAAGAGGGGGAGCACCCGCATGCAACCCCTCACACAAGCACACACAGGAGAGGGGAGGATTTGTGTGTGCACTCAAGCCTCCACGTGCCTCCTCACGCCTGCACGATAGTTTAGGTTCTTCAGCCTCCCCCTGTGTGAGTGCGTGCGGGGGGTGTGGGGGTGGAGGCTTAGTATTCCCTCAGCACTTCAATGGGGGAATCCATTTGTATTCACCATTGTCAGTGGTTCATTTGGGTAATTAGATTTTACCTGTGTCCCCTTGTTTGTGCAACACTTGTCCCAAACAGTGTGCTCGTCTGCTCTGGCTTTTCCTCTCATTCTATCTTCCAGTGATGTGAGCTTTAATTCCTATAGTCGTCGTAACTCACGCCTCTCAGCTCTGTGTCTTGTGTGGAGACATGCTTCTGAATCTCCCTATTTCGTTTTTTTTTTTTGTTTTGACTAAAATGAGGACGGTAGGTAGGCGCCATATATTCCATTACTGGTCTGACATACGTGGTATATAACTGAAGGTCCTAAATGATCCCTCATTCAGATTTCTAAAGGCAGTTATGCTGACCAATTCTAGCATAGGTCGATGAAGATATCGGTTTGATATGAGCGTAAGTGCTTACTCCTTGGTCACTTGGCCTTAATTCCGAGGATCAACGTCCCCACGGCCTCCGACCTAGCCCTCTGATTGGTGGTCTGGTTAACAAGGTTATTCGACGCGGCTGCCCGCAGTCTGGCGTATGAATCACAACCTAGTTGAGCAAGTATCCTTTAAAGGTGTTTATCAAGTTCTCTTCTAAACACCGTGAGAGGTCGGCCACTTATGTTCTTTATGTGCAGAGAGGGAGAGTATTGATGTCTTGGACCTTTGATGTTGATAGAGTTCCCTCTCAGCGTACCTGTTGTAACTGCTTTTCAACGGGGGTATTTTGCACATTTTTTTTTTGAGATATATACAAGAGTTGTTACATTCTTGTACAGCCCGTAGCGTTTCGGGCAGGTCCCTGGAATACGATCCCCGCCGCGAAGAATCGTTGTCACAACCAAGTACACATTTTACTGTTGCGTTAAACAGAGGCTACAGTTAAGGACTTGCGCCCAGTAAATCCTCCCCGGCCAGGATACGAACCCATGACAAAGCGCTCGCGGAACGCCAGGCGAGTGTCTTACCACTACACCACGGAGACTAAAGGTCATCTAAAGGACATCTGTCCATTCTTCCTGGTCTTATGTGGTGTTATTTCATTGTGCAGATTTGGAACCAGTCCTTTTATTATTTTCGATGTGAAAATTTTTATGTATATCTGATGAACAAATCCACAATATCTATTTATTATATATACAAATGTATGTATATCTCTCATCAACGTTCTAGAAAATATAGATTTAGAACTTTTAATCTGTCCCAATAATTTTTCATAGATTGGATTCTAGTAGTAAACGATCTTTGCACGCTCTCCAGGTCAGCAATTTCTCCAGCTTTGAATAGAGTTGTTAGTGTGCAACAGTGTTCCACCGTTGAGAGCACTAGCGTCTTAAAGAAAAATATCATCATTAGTAAGGCATCCCTTGTTTGAAAGGTTCTTGTTATCTAACCGCTCATTTTTTTGTTTTGTTTTGCAGTCATAACCGCTTTACATTATTGTAAACTACTTTATTTAATTATTGTTATTCATTGAACTAACTACTTTATTGAATTTTTTAAAGGTAAGATCTTCGGACATTATTACTTCCCAATTCGTTATACTGTACAACTTTTTCGTTAAGTCGAATGTTTGTTTACATGATTTTAATTGGTCTTTGCAGGTACGTCGGTGTTGAGGGAGGTTGGTAGTGCAGGTGAAGCAGCTCCCCTTCAGGAGGACATTGGTAAGAGAGACAGTAAGTAGTGCAGGTGAAGCAGCTCCCCTTCAGGAGGACATTGGTAAGAAAGACAGTAAGTAGCATCTCAGCTGCTACCTGAATATTCCTGTTGCTACGTGTATATTCTTTTTGATATATGTATATGCTAATTATGTATAGTTCATGTATGTTCTTAAAAGGCAAGAGAACTAGATATATAAATTATTAAGCAATAATATAGATCAATGATAATCTGTAAGAACATACCCTCGGAACTGGACTTGCGTGGCTGTCATGGGCTGTGTGGTTGTCATGGGCTGTGTGGTTGTCATGGGCTGTGTGGTTGCTATGGGCTGTGAGGTTGTCATGGGCTGTGTGGTTGTCATGGGCTGTGAGGTTGTCATGGGCTGTGTGGTTGTTGTCATGGGCTGTGTGGTTGTCATGGGCTGTGTGGTTGCTTTGGGCTGTGAGATTGTCATGGGCTGTGTGGTTGTCATGGGCTGTGTGGTTGCTATGGGCTGTGAGGTTGTCATGGGCTGTGTGGTTGTTGTCATGGGCTGTGTGGTTGCTATGGGCTGTGAGGTTGTCATGGGCTGTGTGGTTGTTGTCATGGGCTGTGTGGTTGTCATGGGCTGTGTGGTTGTCATGGGCTGTGTGGTTGTCATAGGCTGTGTGGTTGTCACGAATCTCCAGTGGCTGATGTTGTCTCGATAACAACATTGTCATGCTCTGGAAACTCAGAATCTTTGTCTTTACTTAAAAGACGGTTAAAAGCCTCATACATTTTCTCCAGGTGGAAAATGACAAACTGCAAAACCATCTAAAATAGAAGGAAAAGATGAGCGAGAAGCAGACTACCATACCCAAAAAGATCACGAAGATGGAGATGGAGAGAAATGAATGAGATACATAGGCAGGAAGGGAGGGAAGGGAAGAAAAGGGGATAGATACCTGCTTGATAGAGAGGTTTAAAAAAAAAGAAGACAAGGAAAATGTCAGCACTGCCTACGTAACTCATCTGGCCTCTACGTGAATACAAAATGGCCCTGGATGTCTTGGAGTGCATAAGTAAAAACGTTGGTGTGTCTCGCCCCAGCAGACGTCGTTGCTATACGAGCGAGCCTAAACTTTGGGCGGTTGTATGAAGCCCGAGGCGCGCACAAGTTTGGGGGAGTGGATCTGTCTGCCGTGTCCAGCCGGCGGTGATCACTCGTGGGTTCTCGTTACCCAGGTGGCTGGCAGGGTGTCGAGAGGTGGTGGTCGTGTTGGGTGGTTGGCAGGGTGTTGAGTGGTGGTGGTCGTGTTGGGTGGCTGGTAGGGTGTTGAGTGGTGGTGGTCGTGTTGGGTGGTTGGCAGGGTGTTGAGGAGAGGTGGTGGTCGTGTTGGGTGGTTGGCAGGGTGTTGAGGAGAGGTGGTAAGTGGTGGTGGTCGTGTTGGGTGGTTGGCAGGGTATTGAGGAGAGGTGGTGGTCGTGTTGGGTGGCTGGTAGGGTGTTGAGGAGAGGTGGTAAGTGGTGGTGGTCGTGTTGGGTGGCTGGCAGGGTGTTGAGGAGAGGTGGTGGTCGTGTTGGGTGGTTGGCAGGGTGTCGAGTGGTGGTGGTCGTGTTGGGTGGCTGGCAGGGTGTCGAGAGGTGCTGCTGCTGCTAGATAGATACGGGTGTTCAACCGAAGACACGGTCATACAGATGGATAAAGAGACAGGCAGACGCCTGTAGACATTTTCACTGAGAATACACAACAGACAAACATCCGTAAATATCCTTGATAAGCCTCCCAGATTCCATACCTCACGGCTGACTGATTTTTCCCTAGACACGTTATTACGAATTATTGAAAGTGTTGTCACCCTGATATAAGTAAGACCTCACTGGACGAAATGTCCCAACCTACCTAACCTCACATTTCCACGCGAAAGGCACAGAATATTGCACTCATCAAAAGACAACAGATAATGGCGTTGCAGAAAAGTCCAGGAGAGCTACCGTGCGAATAATAACCTTCACGAATGCAATGTTGCATTTGCACGATAAGAACGCATTGTTACACGGTCTTGACGTGCAAATTCCGTGATGTGCAGGAATTTTCAAGCTGTCATCCAGAAAGGGATAATACTTATGATTACTCAGGTTGGAGTGGATAATGTGCATTGTTGCACTCCCAAAAAAACTTTTTTTATTAATTCCTTTGTAGAGTGTCTAAGAAATAAGGCAACAACCAAGCTTCAGTTCGCCTGGGCCTAGTTATTGCACGTATATGTACTAGATTAGGCCTAAGGTTTCATATGTTATCATTGATTGTTTAGACCCATTTATTATTTCAGTCGTTCAAATCGTAAACTTGAGAAGGCAAAATAGTCTGTATTTGTTCATTCCGTCCAATGTGGCTAAAAGTTTCGTCTTTCTTTTTTTTAGGTGATTTGAGGAATTTGAGTAAAAAAATTTTTGGGTATCGTTATTGTGACACTTTTTTTTTGTTTATTGTGGGGGCAGACACCTTTTTTTTTGTTTATTGTGGGGGCAGACACCTTTTTTTTTGTTTATTGTGGGGGCAGACACCTTTTTTTTTGTTTATTGTGGGGACAGACACCTTTTTTTGTTTATTGTGGGGGCAGACACCTTTTTTTTGTTTATTATGGGGGCAGACACTTTTTTTTTGTTTATTGTGGGGGCAGACACCTTTTTTTGTTTATTGTGGGGGCAGACACCTTTTTTTTGTTTATTGTGGGGGCAGACACCTTTTTTTGTTTATTGTGGGGGCAGACACCTTTTTTTTGTTTATTGTGGGGGCAGACACCTTTTTTTTGTTTATTGTGGGGGCAGACACCTTTTTTTGTTTATTGTGGGGGCAGACACCTTTTTTTTGTTTATTATGGGGGCAGACACCTTTTTTTTGTTTATTGTGGGGGCAGACACCTTTTTTTTGTTTATTATGGGGGCAGACACTTTTTTTTTGTTTATTGTGGGGGCAGACACCTTTTTTTTGTTTATTGTGGGGGCAGACACCTTTTTTTGTTTATTGTGGGGGCAGACACCTTTTTTTGTTTATTATGGGGGCAGACACCTTTTTTTTGTTTATTGTGGGGGCAGACACCTTTTTTTTGTTTATTATGGGGGCAGACACTTTTTTTTTTGTTTATTATGGGGGCAGACACCTTTTTTTTGTTTATTGTGGGGGCAGACACCTTTTTTTTGTTTATTGTGGGGGCAGACACCTTTTTTTTGTTTATTGTGGGGGCAGACACCTTTTTTTTGTTTATTGTGGGGGCAGACACCTTTTTTTTGTTTATTGTGGGGGCAGACACCTTTTTTTTGTTTATTGTTGAGGCAGACACCTTTTTTGTAAATTGTTGAGGCAGACAACTTTTTTTGTATATTGTGGAGGAGAGTAGTAGGGATGACATGCCACAGGTCCCCATTTTTTTTTTTGCCAGAGGACCCCTGTGGACTTGACATGCCACAGGTCCCCATTTTTTTTTTGGGGAGCGGACCCCTGTGGACTTGACATGCCACAGGTCCCCATTTTTTTTCAGGTCAAATATCCCCTGTGCGCCCCAAGGGTTTCAGGTAAATTTAGAAAATCGTGTGTAGCGCTTGGGGGTTTTCAGGTAAATTTTGTCAGTCGCAGATTTTAGAAGTAATGATTTCTTATGAGAAAAATAATTTCCGAGACTTAGAAGTTTGTTAAAGCCTTATGGGACAAATTCAAATAACGTATGTAGCACTTTAGGGCTTCCAGGAGAACTCTACGGACATATTTTACATGTTTTCAACTTACAAAATCGTCTATGTAAGCCTTAGTTATTCATATAAATTTAGAAAATCACCTGTGTAAGTCAGGGTTTTCAAGTCTCGTACATCACACCCCCCTCCCTCCCCCCTTACCTCGCAATCTCTCGCGTCACCTTTATTTACTTTGCGCCCAGCCAGTCAGTCGGCTCTTAATCTTATCTTATCTTCATAATATCTGGACCGTCCCTCCTCTCTCTCTCTCTCTCCTTTCATTCAGTTCAACTATTTTCCAACATCGTATGTTTGCTCCTTTTCATTAAGCAAGTCAGTATGTTTGCTCCTTTTCATTAAGCAAGTCAGTTTTACACAAATAAATCATGTTAGTAAGCAAGTTCTAGCTCACGTTCCCCACCTTAGTCCCCTGTCGTATAAAGAATACTATCATTCCAATCCCTCTAAAATTTAAAAATAATCATATTTCAAATGTAGTTCAATACAGTAATTAGTTACCAAGCTCCAGCTCTTGTCCTCCGCCTTAGCTCTCTCTCGTATCTTCGTTAGTATCAGTCCAATTTCCCTGAAATTTCTACCCTCTGTATTTCAGACATAGTTTAGTAAATGCAAACAATTATCAAACTCTAGCTCTTGTCCCCAGCTTAGTTCATTTGTACAAAATCATTAGTAACAGTCCAAATTCCCTGAGATTTTTAGCCTCTGTATTTCAGACACCGTAAATAAGATCAAAACAGTTACCAAGCTCCAGCTCTTGTCCTCCGCCTTAGCTCTCTCTCGTATCTTCGTTAGTAACAGATCAATTCCCCTGAAATTTCTACCCTCTGTATTTCAGACACCGTAAATAAAATCAAGTCAGTTATCGAGCTCCAGCTCTCGTCCCCGCCTTAATTCTCTTTCGTATCTTTGTAAATAACCCATCAATTTCCCTAAAATTAAAAGCAGACATACTTCAAAGTTAGTAAATAAGATCAAGTCAGTTACTGAGCTCCAGCTCTCGTCCCCCACCCTCTTCCACCCTCAAGTCTTTGTAAATAAACCATCAATTTCCCTTAAATTTTTACCCTCTGTATTTCAGACACCGTAAATAAAATCAAGTCAGTTATCGAGCTCCAGCTCTCGTCCCCGCCTTAATTCTCTTTCGTATCTTTGTAAATAACCCATCAATTTCCCTGAAATTTTTACCCTCTGTATTTCAGACATAGTAAATATGATGAAAACAATTATAAAACTCTAGCTCTTGTCCTCTGTCCAAGTTCACTCCTGTAAATTCATTACTATCAATCCAAATCCCCCTGAGATTTAAACACCCAACTACATTTTCAGACATAGTAAATAAAAACCAGTTCAGTTATCAAGTTACAACTCTTGTGCCCCAGCTTAGTTCATTTGTGCAAGTTCTTTATTTTCCAACTAAATCACCCTGAGATTTAAGATCACCTTATTTTCTAACGTAGTAAAATTAATCTGGACATTAGCCTTAGATCATCAGACATAAATATATTCGATCAAGTCCGTCTCCAGCGTATCTCTTATCCGAGTATACACATAACCCCAACCTGTTTAATTATCTTTCACCCCCTCCCACCTTCCTCCATCTCATCCAAGTCTCGTAAATTTAAATGTAGCTGTTAATTTGCGTTCTTTCCCCGTTCATAGCATATTCTCTGTAAGTTCAGATCTGTACTTAGTCTTACATATTCTCTACTTCTTTCCAATTTTATACAAGACTTAAACAACTATTACCGTCTCCTCTATCTTATTTAAACATGAGTCATATGTAAATATACCCCGACTCTTTCCATCCAATACAAGTCCTAGCTTGTTCACCGCCCAACTCACTACGCTATTTCTACTCTACATGTTATAGCATGTTTTCCGCACATCTTGATACCATCCCTTACAATCTCTCAATCCTTTACACATCCCAACTTTCAACCCTTTCTTACAATTTTCCTCCATCCCTCCGCTACATGTTCTTACCCGTTCATTACAGTCCACTACTTATTCTCTAATCATCTCTGTACTAATTCTCAAAACTAGTTGGTTCTGTCATTTTAGTAAGTAAGTAAGTAGATCATCGTTATTAACAACGACAACAACAACAACAACAGTAACATTACTAATTCACAGTAAGTTACTACTGAGCATTTGGTAGTTATCCATTTTCAAATAAGGTCAATATAAATCATTCTAAGACATCTTCGTACAATTAAAGATACTTGCCCGTGCACTAAGTCATTACTTACAGTAGCATCTTAAGGCATTGTTTTCGTAACTCAGTTTTATTAAACATACACATTCATTAGTCAAAGGAAAACTTTTCAAGTCATTGTATTCAATATTTCCGTTAAACTTACTACATCATGTCATTATTCGGTTTCATAATTAAGTACTTGTTTCAGTCCTCCAATGTAATAAGCAAATTATTCTATTAAGGATAAAGAAATCTTATTTAGAAGAGACATTAAGTTTATTACAACATTTAACGCATACAAGTGTTTTTAGTAGTTATACAGGTATTCAAGAAATCATAAGTGTTCTTAGTAGTTTTACAAGTTTTCAAGAAAATCATATACAGTTATTCTTAGTAGTTATACAGGTATTCATAAGTGTTCAAGAAGCAAACATATACAGTTATTCTTAGTAGTTATACAAGTGTTCAAGAAATCATAAACACTATAGTCTTATATAGAAATAAACATTTGAATTTATAAAAGAATTATAAGTAAAACATGTATTTGATTTCACACAATGAAACTCCCTATCCAGCAAGTTAAAAAATCCATCACATGCACAGCATCCCCCTTCCCCTTCTCCAAAATAAATTAGTTTTTGTCCCTTAAATTCCTTTAAAACATAGAAAGCATCGCTATAAACATTATCATCACAAATCAATTCAGGCCAGGACATTAGAAGTACTTCTCTGTCATTACAATAAGTCCTAACTGCTTCTACAGCATCCATTTGTTCAACCTCCATCCACTTACTCTCACCCATATTCGAGTAATTATCTGTAGCTCGTACCACATTAGTATGTCTTATCCTAATAAGATTTTCAATAAAGGCCATACCAGAGAAAACACCAAGTACAGGATCCTGTCCTATAAATCTCATCACTGCCTCTATTTCTATCTTTTGGGGGGTATGATATCCTATTTCTGGTCTCATCTTTATTAAATTTATCGGAAAAGATGGAAAGCTCTCCTCCATATGATCAATTAAACTCCAATGTTCATCTTCTTCTGTTTTAGGGTGAATAATACTAAGCTCTTTCACAGTCTTACTATTTACCTGCTGTTGCAGTTCATCCTGGCTCATTATAGTATACACTTCTCGTTCTTCAGAACTCAACTTATTAATAAACCAGTTTGCAGCATTTGGAGAACCAATTTCATCCACAAATTTTCTTATAAAAAATTTATCCTTTAAGTTACATCCTATAGGTACTTCTTCAAATTCTGGAAATATGTATTTAAAACGGGGTTTAGGTCTAAAAGTGCAAATTATTTTATCGCCTTTAAATAACAAAGAAATTTTCTTCATCTCGGCCTTACTAGGAGTTTTCGTCAGCAACAACACTTGACAATTCTCATGTTTCTTGAGTACATCTGTAACACTCTCTTTTAAGCTAAATAAGACTATATCACATTTTATCATTGGAAGTTCTTCTTTCAACTTTATAAAATCACGACCAATCAGTATCATTAAAACATTTTCACTTTTGCTAATAAACTTTGCTAGAGCTGGAACAATGTTCTCATGCGTACATTTATCAGTATGTGTCATCACTTTATAAGTCTGTTTTTCCGCCAGGGGCATATTCTTCCACAAAACAGTCGAAGCTGGACTTTGCCATATAGTTTCTGACACAAGATCAGGCATGCTTCCAAACCCTGGTAGACTCTTCACATCCATCACATGGGGTAGATCTTTAAACAAAGAAAAATACAATATTTAACACAGGGACTATTAAATAATCATAATATTTCAAAACTAAAAGATATTCAATAATAAGCAAAATTATATCACAACAAATATAACGAGTACTGTAAGTACATCATACAATAAACACTTACTGTATACAGCAGCCATCGATCCGAGTATGTCTTGTCACTGCTGGACCGAGATGGGGAGTTTATGTCAAGATATATCCCGACCTAGCTTATCACATCGGAGATTGTTACGCTCCGCCCCTCTCTCTTAGCTGTAGTTTCCAAATTAGTTATATGTATTATTTTAGATCTACTAGTTTTAACTATGACATTCTCTTCCGTTTATTAGATCCACCCTCTACTTGTTTATTCTCTCTCCCAGTCCCCGTAACATCTTCTCCAAGAGGTATACGAACCATTAATAATTCTTTTTTATTATTCTTTAAAACATAAGCTAAATGGGCTAGTCCTGGAAAATAGTGTGTCTCCCATTCTTCTTGTTCTTCTTTACTCCATCCTATTCCGTCATTAAACCCAATACCATATGGAATAATTATACGCTGGATTAAATTATTATTTCTTGCCTGACAACAAATTTGTCTTATTGCAGATTTAAAACTCCAACGTTTAATAATATCTTTCTGTAATCCTAGATCTTCATTAGAGCTACTGTATTGAAGTCCTATAATATGAGGTTTTATTTCTGGTTCTGGAGATAAAGCAAGTACTATACCACCAGGAGTTATATTATTCTGTACCACTTCACACTCGGAAACTTTACTGTAAGGATATTTTTCCCATAACAGTTGTGCAAATCCACCAGATAAATTATGAGAATCGTAGACAAGACAGTCTCCAGGTTTTAGAATTTCATCACTAGTAAAATCAGCATCTATAATACACTTATTCAAACGCTTAAGCTTCACTTGCATGTACATAGAACAATCCATCTTGAAGTAAGACAGAAAAAGTTTCGTACCTCTTCCTATATACTCAGAAAAGTAGAGTTGACATTTAGACATTAAAAAGGGAGAAAATAAACACACGAGTTTCTATTTTGTTATTTAATGTGTAAAAATGTACAATGTATTTAATTTGTAAAAATGTACAAAGTATAAATTATTTACAGACATTATTATTCCCAATCCATCTTCTCTTCTAAATTTGTAAAACTACTACTAACACACATTGTAACATTAGTATCAACAGACGTAGTAACATTAACAGGTGTTGAATTAATTGTATCAGACAACTTAGTGTTGATAGAAGGTGAACTAGCATCAGCGGTAGCAGGCGTAGCATCATCTTCAGGTGTCCTAGCAGCATCAGTAGCATTAGTTGTGGATCCATTTTGAAGAACAGCAATGTATGGAATCTTATTTTCAAAGATGCCGTGGGTGGATGACTGAGGAGGAACGATGTTTTCGGGACGTACTATGAAGAGTACAATACCTCGTTTTCGTAGTTTTTGTCCTATTTTCTCAAGTATAGGCAAATATTTACTTTCCCATACTGCGCAGTTGTCCAAATAACTTGACATGCCAAACCCATATGGAATAATAATTCTCTTAACACATCTTTTAAGAATGAAAACAAGGGCTTCCTTCAGAGCATTTTCAAACCAGCGCCATCTCTGATATTCTGTATCTTTTTCAAGTCCATCGTAAAAATGTTCATCTAAACTTCGTACTTCACACGGAGGATTTTCATATGCTGGTAAAGTTGCAGGTCTACTAGCAAACTGAGTCACTAAACCAATAATAAGGGGTAGATGGGGATCTTCATCCATCCTGTTGTTAAATTCAGGTGGTTCTCCAATATGTATACTGCCAGGGTTACTGCGATAAGATACAACAGCCCTGTTTTTGTAAGGAAAGTTTTCACGATGTAATCTCGCATATGGGTAACGATCCCACAATCCTTGCACAATTTTACACATTTGTACACTCGTAGCATCAAGATCGTACAATAAACAGTCGTGATTATTGTAGACGGGCAGGGAGGCAAAGTCTCCAATAATAGTCTTGATCTCCATAGCCTTGAATATCCAAGCTTGAAGTAGATTCTGACATCCAAGAAGAGGAGGACACCGTAAGAGATCACTCCGGGGGAAGCATATATACATCTTTAGGCTGCGCGTAGAAACACTGCGCACACAAAAGGTTGCCAAGTGTTACTTGCTCTTCCTCTGCATAATCTCCTCGTTAAACAGTAATTTAACTTCCACTCCGTAGGGTTTTAACTGTTTATACATATCTTCAATAACAGGAAGATAAGTATTTTCCCAAACCTTATCTCTTCGAACACATGTAATCCCAATTCCTGTTGGTATTATAACTCTCATAATTTGAGGAGAGCCCTTGATAAAGTTAAATAAATCTTTCATACCATTCTTGAAGTAGACGAGACGATTAATGGATGTATCTTCGTTTAATCCAGAGAGCATGTTTCTGTCTTTTGAGTTTTCTATAATTCCCTGAGCAATGTTATTACTTTCTATAGGTAATCCAATACCGTATTGGGTGGCTATAGCAACAATATACGGAAGATTTTCTCCTTTAGAGATATGAATTGTTCCTGGTACTGGACGATCTTCAGGGATACATCTCTTAAGACTGTACAAGGGTCGGCGAACATTATAAGCGTCAGCGTGAGAATATTTCTTGGCTAAGTCTAGGGCCATTCCTCGGGGAACACAGGATATACAGTTCACTCCGTACACAATACAGGTTTCATTATTACAAAATGAATCGTCGGTTAAATAACCCTGACAAGTTGTCAGAACAGTATCCATGGTGAATTTTTCTTCCTCGTAAGGTAGTAGATACGATCCAGATAGTCGTAATAATATCCCTAATGTGAGGTCCGCGCTCTTATATTGGGGGAAATGTAAAAGTTACCACGTATTTGATTATATTAATAAGGATTTTTGTTACCTTAGAGTGATATTATATATGACATTATAACTAATAGTATATTTCATTTTAGGATATAGATGCTTTAAGCATATATTTTAATTAGATTAAATAAGAATTTACTACTAAATTATATATATATATATATATCTATCATTATGTACGGCAGCTACGAATAATGACGTAACAGTATACTTTTAGCGAGATTGCCAAAGTGATGTATTTTTCTAATAAGTCTAATAAATAATGAAAGTAGTTTACTAAGTATTTATATAAGAGCTTTATTTAATTAAGAAACTTTAAGGATTTTTAAGTAGAGAAGTATTTAGAGGAGATTACTGTCTATTATAAATGAGGAAACTGTTAAATATGTAGCGATGTACGATACTTATTTTAGGGATATATATACTTGCTTATCCTACTCTAATAGTTAGTGCTGCCCTCACACGATGGATCCTTTGTGTGCCAGGAAGTTTTACAGTATAGAAAGCCTTAAATGTGCAGGAGTTAGACTACAAACATTTGTGGATTGGCCCATTAAGTGGTTAAACCCTATTGACTTAGTTGAAGATGGGTTCTATTACCTTCGCAATAGTGATTACTGTTTGTGTGCATTTTGTTATTGTATAGTAGGTGCATGGATTGTTGGTGATACCCCCAGAAGACGTCATAAGATCATTAATCAAGACTGTGCCTTTATTAGAGGCGAGAGGAGTGACAATGTTTCTTTAGAGGTGTCTGAGATAGCTTTCAAATATGGACTGGAATTTGTTTCCCATAAAATAGAACTGGGAAATAAGAAAATAAGTGGTAGTAGTAAGTATATATTCTTATGATGTATTCTTATACCAGTCTTATATACTCTGTACAAAACTTGATTGCTTAAATAGATACTTCTTATTCTTCTAAAGAATAATTTACGTAACTACGTTATATTTTTTTAGGTGGTGCTCCTCCTAAGGAAGATCTGGGATTGATCAAATTTAGGAAATCGCTGAATCCAGGATTGGTAACTTATAAATCTCGCCTAGAGACATTTGATATGACATGGCCTGGAAGCGTCAAGCAAACTTCTCATGAGCTGGCAGAAGCTGGTTTTTTTTACTGTGGTATGAAGTGTTTTAACTATTTTAAACTTAATAGAGTTATAAGTAAAGAAATAATGAATATTAGTTAAAAGATAGTAACGAGATAATGCTGGATTGTTTTATGGTTTTCAGGTATAAGTGACCACGTCTGCTGCTATCACTGCGCCTGTGGAATACGAAATTGGAGACCAGAAGATGATCCTTGGACGTTACATGCGAGATGTAGTCCAGAATGTGCTTACATTATTCTTGCAAGGGGCAAGGAATTTGTTAAGAATGCTAGATTGACAATACCATTACCTATAAAACCTATAGACAATGATTTAATTAATATCTTAATGGAGGGTATGGATAAGTTCAAACATCTGATTCATAAAAAATTAATACCTGTGGAGAGTATAAGATATGCTTTAAGTGAGTACCTTAAGGAATCCAGAGATTTGTTGCCTTTTATTATACAAAGTAGATGTCTAGAAATCGTGTTGAGGTATATGCAAGAGGGAACAGATATTTATTTACGGGTACGGGACTTAATTTATGAAGCAGTTGATGATAAAAAGGAACAAGAAGCTACGCTTGAAGATCTGGGATTGAAAACTTTACCGGAGACTTGTACTAACACTGATGAAAACAAGGACTGTATAGAACAATCTTGGGAAGAAGATATTTTATGCAGAGTTTGTATGGATAAAAATATAAATATTGTAATACTACCATGTAAACATATGGTGACATGCAGTGGTTGTCTTTTAGCTCTGAAATGCTGTCCAATTTGTAGAGGAAATATTTTATATATAATAAATCCAATTGCTTCTTGAACACTTATGATTTTCTTGAACACTTGTATAACTACTAAGAACACTTGTATATGATTTTCTTGAACACTTGTATAACTACTAAGAACACTTGTATATAATTGCTTCTTGAACACTTGTATAACTACTAAGAATAACTGTATATAATTGCTTCTTGAACACTTATGATTTCTTGAAATACCTGTATAACTACTAAGAATAACTGTATATGATTTTCTTGAACACTTGTAAAACTACTAAGAACACTTATGATTTCTTGAATACCTGTATAACTACTAAAACACTTGTATGCGTTAAATGTTGTAATAAACTTAATGTCTCTTCTAAATAAGATTTCTTTATCCTTAATAGAATAATTTGCTTATTACATTGGAGGACTGAAACAAGTACTTAATTATGAAACAGAATAATGACATGATGTAGTAAGTTTAACGGAAATATTGAATACAATGACTTGAAAAGTTTTCCTTTGACTAATGAAGGTGTATGTTTAATAAAACTGAGTTACGAAAACAATGCCTTAAGATGCTACTGTAAGTAATGACTTAGTGCACAGGCAAGTATCTTTAATTGTACGAAGATGTCTTAGAATGATTTATATTGACCTTATTTGAAAATGGATAACTACCAAATGCTCAGTAGTAACTTACTGTGAATTAGTAATGTTACTGTTGTTGTTGTTGTTGTTGTCGTTGTTAATAACGATGATCTACTTACTTACTTACTAAAATGACAGAAACAACTAGTTTTGAGAATTAGTACAGAGATGATTAGAGAATAAGTAGTGGACTGTAATGAACGGGTAAGAACATGTAGCGGAGGGATGGAGGAAAATTGTAAGAAAGGGTTGAAAGTTGGGATGTGTAAAGGATTGAGAGATTGTAAGGGATGGTATCAAGATGTGCGGAAAACATGCTACAACATGTAAAGTAGACAGTGTAGTGAGTTGGGCGGTGAACAAGCTAGGACTTGTAATGGATGGAAGGAGTCGGGTATATTTACATATGACTCATGTTTAAATAAGATATGGGACACAGTAATACACGCTACAACATGTAAAGTAGACAGCGTAGTAAGATGCGAGGCGAACATGCTGAGACATGTAAAGGAATGAGAGAGAGAGATTGTAAGGGTTGGTACCAAGATGAGCGGAAAACATGCTATAACATGTAGAGTAGAAATAGCGTAGTGAGTTGGGCGGTGAACAAGCTAGGACTTGTATTGGATGGAAAGAGTCGGGGTATATTTACATATGACTCATGTTTAAATAAGATAGAGGAGACGGTAATAGTTGTTTAAGTCTTGTATAAAATTGGAAAGAAGTAGAGAATATGTAAGACTAAGTACAGATCTGAACTTACAGAGAATATGCTATGAACGGGGAAAGAACGCAAATTAACAGCTACATTTAAATTTATGAGACTTGGATGAGATGGAGGAAGGTGGGAGGGGGTGAAAGATAATTAAACAGGTTGGGGTTATGTGTATACTCGGATAAGAGATACGCTGGAGACGGACTTGATCGAATATATTTATGTCTGATGATCTAAGGCTAATGTCCAGATTAATTTTACTACGTTAGAAATACGGTGATCTTAAATCTCAGGGTGATTTAGTTGGAAAATAAAGAACTTGCACAAATGAACTAAGCTGGGGCACAAGAGTTGAAACTTGATAACTGAACTGGTTTTTATTTACTATGTCTGAAAATGTAGTTGGGTGATTTGGACTGAGAGTAATGATTTTACAAAAGTGAGCTTGGACAGAGGACAAGAGCTAGAGTTTTATAATTGTTTACTTCATATTTACTATGTCTGAAATACAGAGGGTAAAAATTTCAGGGAAATTGATGGGTTATTTACAAAGATACGAAAGAGAATTAAGGCGGGGACGAGAGCTGGAGCTCGATAACTGACTTGATTTTATTTACGGTGTCTGAAATACAGAGGGTAAAAATTTAAGGGAAATTGATGGTTTATTTACAAAGACTTGAGGGTGGAAGAGGGTGGGGGACGAGAGCTGGAGCTCAGTAACTGACTTGATCTTATTTACTAACTTTGAAGTATGTCTGCTTTTAATTTTAGGGAAATTGATGGGTTATTTACAAAGATACGAAAGAGAATTAAGGCGGGGACGAGAGCTGGAGCTCGATAACTGACTTGATTTTATTTACGGTGTCTGAAATACAGAGGGTAGAAATTTCAGGGGAATTGATCTGTTACTAACGAAGATACGAGAGAGAGCTAAGGCGGAGGACAAGAGCTGGAGCTTGGTAACTGTTTTGATCTTATTTACGGTGTCTGAAATACAGAGGCTAAAAATCTCAGGGAATTTGGACTGTTACTAATGATTTTGTACAAATGAACTAAGCTGGGGACAAGAGCTAGAGTTTGATAATTGTTTGCATTTACTAAACTATGTCTGAAATACAGAGGGTAGAAATTTCAGGGAAATTGGACTGATACTAACGAAGATACGAGAGAGAGCTAAGGCGGAGGACAAGAGCTGGAGCTTGGTAACTAATTACTGTATTGAACTACATTTGAAATATGATTATTTTTAAATTTTAGAGGGATTGGAATGATAGTATTCTTTATACGACAGGGGACTAAGGTGGGGAACGTGAGCTAGAACTTGCTTACTAACATGATTTATTTGTGTAAAACTGACTTGCTTAATGAAAAGGAGCAAACATACTGACTTGCTTAATGAAAAGGAGCAAACATACGATGTTGGAAAATAGTTGAACTGAATGAAAGGAGAGAGAGAGAGAGGAGGGACGGTCCAGATATTATGAAGATAAGATAAGATTAAGAGCCGACTGGCTGGCTGGGCGAAAAGTAAATAAAGGTGACGCGAGAGATTGCGAGGTAAGGGGGGGAGGGAGGGGGGTGTGATGTACGAAACCCTGAAAACCATGACTTACACAGGTGATTTTCTAAATTTATATGAATAACTAAGGCTTACATAGACGATTTTGTAAGTTGAAAACATGTAAAATATGTCCGTAGAGTTCTCCTGGAAGCCCTAAAGTGCTACACACGTTATTTGAATTTCTCCCATAAGGCCTTAACAAACTTCTATGTCTCGGAAATTATTTTTCTCATAAGAACTTAACAAACTCGTATGCCATTATTTTTCATTATAAGAAATCCTTACTTCTAAAATCTGCGACTGACAAAATTTACCTGAAAAAACCCAAGCGCTACACACGAATTTCTAAATTTACCTGAAACCCTTGGGGCGCACAGGGGATATTTGACCTGAAAAAAAATGGGGACCTGTGGCATGTCAAGTCCACAGGGGTCCTCTGGCAAAAAAAAAAAATGGGGACCTGTGGCATGTCAAGTCCACAGGGGTCCTCTGGCAAAAAAAAAAAATGGGGACCTGTGGCATGTCATCCCTACTACTGAGGAGCACTGCAGACAGACCGACACCTGTTTTGTTAAAGGATGGAACTTTATTTTTAGAAGGAAAGAGAAGGCGACTCTTCAAGGAGGTAAGACGTTCACGTAGGTAAATACAAGAAAACTTTCTACTGGTGTCTAGAGGACTAGCAAGTTTCATTTGTGAATAGTGACGATAGTTCCGCCTTGAAGCAGTGACCACAGTGGTGCATGACCCGCTGGGCAGCAACAAGTTTGTGGATCAAGTGCCACTTTACACGCAAACAGTTTGGCCTGAAGTTGAGGAGTGGAACAAAAAAACAAAACAAAAAAAAACAAAAAACTAAATTTATCCGAGTCGTGTTCCAAGCCAAGGTCGTCAGAGAACCGGACAGTTGTAGTGTGACCCTAGAGCGGGGTCAGATACAGTTCTGACAACTGATACTTTATTGTATTCTTTAAAAGTAAGATTCTATAGCGCATTGTATTCTTTAAAAGTAAGATTCTATAGCGCTAGTAATCGTGTTGTTGCTACGCCAGATCTATAGTTTATCAGGGTATCAAACAAACAGTAGATCTGTAGTCACTACGACGCATTCTGGGCGGTAGTGAAGTGTCATGTAGCGGTGAAAGGTGAGGCGTTGGTTGTACTAACGAAGGTACTGTGGTGGCAGGTATGATACCTGGTTGATACCTGGTTGATGGGGTTCTGGGAGTTCTTCTACTCCCCAAGCCCGGCCCGAGGCCAGGCTTGACTTGTGAGAGTTTGGTCCACCAGGCTGTTGCTTGGAGCGGCCCGCAAGCCCACATACCCACCACAGCCCGGTTGGTCCGGCACTCCTTGGAGGAATAAATCTAGTTTCTTCTTGAAAGATGTCCACGGTTGTTCCGGCAATATTTCTTATGCTTGCTGGGAGGACGTTGAACAACCGCGGACCTCTGATGTTTATACAGTGTTCTCTGATTGTGCCTATGGCACCTCTGCTCTTCACTAGTTCTATTCTACATTTTCTTCCATATCGTTTACTCCAGTATGGTGGTGGTGACAGGTATGGTGGCGGTGACAGGTATGGTGGTGGTGGCAGGTATGGTGGTGGAGGCAGGTATGGTGGCGGTGGCAGGTATGGTGGCGGTGGCAGGTATGGTGGTGGAGGCAGGTATGGTGGTGGAGGCAGGTATGGTGGCGGTGGCAGGTATGGTTATCTCTTATCTTGGGGTTATCTTGAGATGATTGAAGGTGCACTCTCCAACGCCCATGGGGTCAGATTGCCTTGTGCATCACCTCTGATCTATTGGAAGCCGTGTTTTTGTCAGCCCTCGCACCTGCAGACTAGTGATTCAGCGTCTTGTGAAATTTGTCAGATGTATAATTTATCATGACCCACCCGGAGGAGGCCTGGAGGAGGCCTGGTCGACGACCGGGCCGCGGGGACGCTAAGCCCCGGAAGCACCTCAAGGTAAGGTAACCCGAGACATATTCTCCTTTTCTGATTTTTCCCCTTTTCCCCTCCACTCTCCTGTCTGTTCCTTCTTCTCCGCCCAACCACTTGGGGTGGACGGTAGAGCGACGTCTCGCTTCATGCAGGTCGGCGTTCAATCCCCCGACCGTCCAAGTGGTTGGGGCACAATTCCTTCCCCTGCCCGTTCCCATTCCAAATCCTTATCCTGATCCCTTCCAAGTGCTATATAGTCGTAATGGCTTGGCGCTTTCCCCTTGATAATTCCCTCCCTCCTTCTTCTCCACTCTGAGGGAACTCTGTTCCAGTTATATTCCTTTCCACTGGCCAGTTTATTCCACTTCTTTCCTCGCGTGATTTTTGTTGTTGTTGTTGTTGTATTCGTCTTTATTCTTCCTGCTTATCACCTGTCCTTCCCCGGTCTCAATACCCGAGGTCTCAAACTTCATCACTCTAACCTCTATTATGGCAGAGTTTCAGGGCAGAGTTTCTTTCACCCTATGCCCCTGTTACCTAACAGTAAAATAGGTACCTGGATGTTAGTCAGCTGTCATGGGCTGCTTCCTGGGGGTGGAGGCCTGGTTGAGGACCGGGCCGCGGGGGACACTAAAAGCCCCGAAATCATCTCAAGATAACCTCAAGATAACCTTATGAATCAGTAACCCAGGCTGTATATAATATTATTGCTGTGACTGGACGAGTAGAGACTAGGGGCCTGACGGCTGAGTGGACAGCGCTCGGTGTTCGTAGTGCTAAGAGTCCGGGTTCGATCCCCGGCGTAGGCAAAACAAATGGGCAGAGTTTCTTTCACCCTGATGCCTCTGTTCACCTAGCAGTAAATAGGTATTTGGGAGTTAGCTGCTACGGGCTGCTTCCTGGGGATGTGTGTATGTGGAAATTAGGATTTAGGTCTTGCCCGCAGCGCTATGCGTGCTAGAGGCTGTACCAGAACGGAAGAACTCTTGAATTTATAAATAAATAAAAAATTACTGCTTATTCCAGAGCCGCAACTCACCCGACTCTCACAAGTCCAGCCTGGCCTCAGGCCGGGCTTGGGGAGTAGAAGAACTCCCAGATATCTTCTGGGTGATATTATAACAGATGATATATCCCATATATCCCAGGGATATATGGATATATATATTATATCCATATATCTCATATATCCCATATAATATATCCCAGATGATATTATCTGGGATATTACTCCTCGATAATATCAAAAGGATATTATCAAGCAGGTACCCACTCCTCCAATCACCCCCATTTCCCGCCTTTCCCACAAGGATTAAGATAGGAGAGGACAGGGCAGCAGGAGACTCCAAAATAACCTGGACAGACTGAAGGAATGCTCCAGCAAATGGCTTTTAGAGCTTAACTCAGGAAGTGTAAAGTAATGAATCAATGAAGAGTAGAAGTGCCATAGACACAATCAGAGAGCACGGTCTTAACATAGGGGATCGACAGCTGTTTACCACCCTTAGACGTTAGAAAGAATGTTTTCAGTGTCAGGGTAGTTAACAAATGGAATGCATTAAGTAGTGTTGTGGTGGAGGCTGACTCCATACGCAGTTTCAAATGTAGATATGATAGAGTCCAATAGGCTCAGGAATCTGTACACCAGTTGATTGACAGTTGAGAGGCGGGACCAAAGAGCCAGAGCTCAACCCCCGCGAACACAACTAGGTGAGTACCCTCGCATATTGCCGGAACTGTGCAACTAAGCTGCAAGCAACAGCCTGGTGGACCAAACTCTCATAAGTCAAGCGTGGCCTCGGGCCGGGCTTGGGGAGTAGAAGAACTCTCAGAACCCCATCAAGCAGGTAAGGTGGATGTATTCAATTGGCACTTGATCAGGTTCTTGCAAGAAGTGCCGGACCAGCCAGGCTGTAGTGGATATGTAGCTGCTTGGAGCAGCTCTGCGGGCTGCTCCGAGCAACTAGTCTGTTGGACATCTCCAGGAATGCTCCAGGTATCTCCAGTTGGGAGAAGGAATTAGAGGAATTATAAAGAGAGAAAGATTTTTTTGGGTTGATATCACGCCAGACATGTCCCCTGAAGCCTACATCAAAAGGATATTATCAGCGGAATATGCGTGGCTGACAAACATAAGAAATGACTTTCGAAACTTGTGTAAGGAATCATTCAGAACTTCATTCAGAACATTCCACATATGTCAGACCAATCCTGGAGTATGCAGCTCCAGCGCGGGGTCCACATATAATCATACACAACACGAAGATAAAAAAAAGTTCAGAGGTATGCCACGAGGCCAGCTCCTGAGCCGAGAGGTAAAAACTACGAGAAAAGTCTACTGGAATTAATAAACATCACGACACTTGAAGACAGAAGAGTTAAGGGAGACATGATTACCACCTATAAAATTCTTAGAGGTATTGATAGGGTAGATAAAGACAAACTCTTTAGCTCAGGTGGGACACGAAGAAGGGGACACAGATGGAAACATTGTACCCATATGAGCCACAGCGACGTTAGAAAGATTTTTTTTTCAGTGTCAGAGTAGTCAGTAAACGGAATGCATTAGGAAGTGATGTGGTGGAGGCTGACTCTATACACAGTTTCAAATGTAGACACTGTATGATAGAGGCCAATAGGCTCAAAAACCTGTATACAAGTTGAGTAACAATTGAGAGGTAGGACCAAAGAGCCGAAGCTCAACCCCCCTGTAAGCACATCTAGATGAATACCCCCACTAACCCACCCCTTCCCCCTACTAACCCTTACCCCTTCCCTCAATGGATGACAAGCACGCAACCCTCCCCATTAGTTAACGACCTCCCGTAACTGTGTGTACCACTGCTACAGCGGTTATTACGGCGGGGAAATTGACTGTCTCTGTATTGGCCATTAATGCATTAACTACCACCCTAACGACTATTAGGTCTGGTAATGGCAGTTATCCGAGAGGGATCTTGTATAGCTCGCTATTGCCTCCACCTGTCTGTTTAGCAAGTCCAATTAGACTTGGTTACGACACGAATTTATTTGATAAGGTTCTAGTTAGTGTTGGTGGAGGCGCTGATTTATATAGTGTTAGATGGTGACCAGATGGTGACCTCACCATCCTGTCTGTGTTAATGGTTAGACAGGAATTGTTGGCGATTGTCTGTCTGTCTGTCTGTCTGACTCTCTCTCTCTCTCTCTCTCTCACATACGCACAGGGGGGCCTGTGGGTGAGTGGACAGCGCTTAGGACTCGTAATCATAGGGATCCGGGTTCGATTCCCGGCGCCAGCGGAAACAGATAGACAGTTTCTTTCACCCTGATGCTCCTGTTACCTAGCAGTAAATAGGTACCTGGGATTTAGACAGCTGTTACGGGCTGCTTCCTGGGGGTGTGAGTGTGAAAACAAACTTAGTTAGCAGTTAGTAACATTTGATTGACAGTTGAGAGGCGGGCCGAAGGAGCAGAGTTCAACACCCGGCAAGCACAACTATGTGAATACACACTCACACTCACACTCACACTCACACACTCACACTCGCTCTCTCCAAATATGACCGTGAAATTGGTCATATTTTGTTGATAAAGGATCGTTGAAGACTAATGAGGAAATTTTCTCGGCTATTTGATTTTGAACTATAACTTTGCCTTCATCAGTGGTTAATGAGGGGAAGTATACTCGCAACAGGAGGGATGGATATACCCAAGAGGGTGAGAAGTATACCCGCGACAAAGGAGTATATCCGATCAGGGTAAGTCCATCCTATTCGGAAAATATATATATATATATTAGATGTTTAGGAAATATGTTATTTTGCTTGGAGATGTTGGTGTTATGGCAGTAAAGGTGGTTATGTTGCCTGTCGGACCAAATTACCAGAAGTCAAGGCTGGCCTTAAGCCGGGCCAGAACCCACCACAGGTAAATTCGAGGTGTTCGCCACGTCTCTTGACTTGGGGGTAGACGGCTTTTCGGATCTTAATAACAACAGTCGGGTCATCTGTTGATGCCGGAGAGTTCATGAAAATGGCAAAATAGAAAGATGTGTGTTGCATACCAACGGCTGCATGGGAGGCTTGCAATGTTGCACCGGTGGAGTTTGCAGTTGTGAACGTGTGAAGAACAACGTTCTTCTTCAAGTGAACTACGAGTAGGGGGGTGCCGGAGCGAAGGCGTCCTCCTAACAATGGGAGAAGCTGTTTCACCAACTGACTAGGGCCAGAAGCATGGGAATGGGTGTTGAGAAGGGTGGCGCCCATCCTGGGGTAAGTGATCAAGTGGATTCGCTCCCAACCCATCTCTTCCCCTGCAGGCGATTGTCGTCCTTACATCCTACACTCTTTGTCTTGGGGTAGTGAGGGGGGAAATACTTCCCTTATCTAGCCCTACCTCCCTTCCCAGTTCATTCCTTCCTTCCTTCCTTTCCCGTGACACTCTTTCCTTCCCATCTATGCCACTCACATCTTCCCTCCCATGTCACTCATACCTTCCCATTTACCCTCTCCTACACACAAGTGAGGAGTGGCTCTTTCCCTCCTGATTGAATGAGGATCCTTAGGCTATCAGTGATATTGCTACCAATCAAATGCTGTCACACTTTCCTGATTGGATGAGTTTAGAAGATTCTGCTTAATACTTGGCCTAGTTTTAGACTCACAAAGAAAATAATAAATTTTTATTTTCAAAATGTTATCCTCCCAGAAAGCATTAGAAATATTACCGGAACAAAGGTGGATGGATTCAAGAAGCACATAGACAAGTTCAAGTTCATGCAAGAGGTACCGAACCAACCAGACTGTAGTGAATATGTGGGCCTGCGGGGCCGCTTCAAGCAACAGCCTGTTGGACCAAGTTATCACAAGTCGAGCCTGGCCCCAGGTCGGGCGCGGGGAGTAGAACTCCCGAAACCCTCTCCAGGTATACTCCAGGTAAAAACATATATATACCCTTTCTCTCCACGTCTCTCTACTCTCCTCCGTCTACCTCCCAGCAGATGTATGGACAATTGTCTTGGTACTGTCGGAACAACGGTTACGACTTAAGAAAGGAATATTGTTAAGTTTCCATTGGAAGTACAGGATAAGAAAGGATGTTGACCGGGCTCCTTCAAGCTGCTAACACAACCGCCTCCCTGAGTTATCAGTGAGGCCGTCTGTGTGTGTGTTAGAAGACAGGGAGGTGTGAACTCTTGTAACCGGCCACATGAAAATAAGTTAGATACATCACACCGTTTACTGACATTACTTGTTTTATGGTCTCTCTCTCTCTCTCTCTCTCTCTCTCTCTCTCTCTCTCTCTCTCTCTCTCTCTCTCTCTCTCTCTCTCTCTCTCTCTCTCTCTCTCTCTCTCTCTCTCTCTCTCTCTCTCTCTCTCTCCCCCCTCTCTCTCTCCCTCTCTTCCTCGTCAGCCATCTTCTAGCCACCACCTTTCTGTGCATCACTGCTTCTATTGTTTAGTTTGCCCTTTCCGCCATGCGTGTCACCCTAGCGTCCCCCAAGTATTGAGCCAGCAGGGCGTATCACCCGCCGACTTGGGCATCTCCCCCCGGTCAGCCAGGCGTATACCCGCATCCCGATCATCCTTGGGCCAGGCAGGAACTTTATCTGCCATTCCCAGAGCCTTCCCCCTAGACGCGTCCCCATATCCCATCATCCCCTAGACGCGTCCCTATATCCCACCCATCATCCCCTAGACGCGTCAAAACACCCCCAGCATCCCCCCCCCCTAGATGCGTCCCCATGTCCCATCATCCCCTAGACGCGTCCACACACCCCAGCATGCCCCATGCCTTCTTCCCAACCTCCCCTTCTTCTCCCCAGCCTCCCCTTCTTCTCCCCAGCCTCCCCTTTTTCTCCCCAGCCTCCCCCTTCTTCTCCCCAGCCTCCCCCTTCTTCTCCCCAGCTTCCCTTTTCTTCTCCCCCAGCCTCCTTTTCTCGACCCTCTCCATTCAATCAGGAAATTTTACACTTCATTTAAGACACCAAACTACGACACTTAACCGCGCGCGTCAGTCAGGGTTCATTCACCCAAGGATACCAGTAAGAGATAAGGCAGTAGAGGGTCCGTTGAGCGACGTGGAGTTGTGAGGTGCCCCGACACCTTGTTTGCGTCGTGTTTAAAGGTACGCGTGTGCTGTAGTGGGAAGGGTTCGTATGGGTTGTCGGGTTCAGTGTCATTTGTATCTAAACTACGTGTCATCTTACGTGGGAAAGGAAGGTAATTAAGGGAGAGCGCTAAGCTGGGGTGAATATATAACACATGGAAGGGATATGAGGACTGAATAGAAGGGGGGTAAGGGGAATGGGGTGAAAGCACAATGCTCATCCAATTGGACCATCGGGGATTGAACACAGGCCCCTGCAAAAAGGCCATCTCTTTACCGATAACAACGAGCAAGACAATATTAATAATAACAGATATAATATATACAAAATAACTAAAAGGTTGTAACTAAAAGGTTCTGTTGATGAAAATAGTATGTTTATTGATTGGACAGTTTTTTCTTGCGTTGACTAAACAAACTTAGGCTTGAACTACCAATTAAACTCTTGGTGATGTGTTGAACTATGATATTTTTTTATCGGTATTTTTATATTAAGATTCTAATATAATAGTGCGGGGCCGCACACAGGCTCGCCGTGGGAATGTCTTTGATGTGACGAACGCTAAAGTATTGGAACCTGAGTCAAGTATCAGGCCTCCAGCAAACTATTAAAACTTCTGAATGGGCATCTCAACAATTTTTAAGTAAAGTTTGAAACCAATATATTTAAAAAAAGTATATCTCTGTCAGGCAAAGGTTGTGCGGAAAAAGAGCTTTCGAATGTTCCAAAATTAGCTTTAACTAGTGTGTGTTCTGGTTGCAGTTCAACGCGGATAAGTTTCAATTAGACTGTATCCTGGTTACACCGCGACTGAGAGAAACAGACAGGTGATGCACAAGTCTCGCGGCGTAAGTTGTTGTTACTACTACTACTACTACTACTACTACTATTACTACTACTACTACTACTACTACTACTACTACTACTACTACTACTACTACTACTACTACTACTACTACTACTACTACTACTACTACTACATCTACATCTGTAAGTTGTATGTTGACAGGGGTGAAGCCAAACACATGTCTGAAAGGTCGTGCTTCACCCCCAGTACCTCAGAAAATGACCGACCAGAAACTAGTGTTTACACGCCGCCTGAGAGATGCAGGAGGAAGGTGTGTGTGTGTGTGAAGGGGGGAAGAGGGAGAGGGGCAGAGGAATGATGTCAAGAGGGAAGCTGGGTTTTCTTAGCTGTTTGTTCCCTGCTGCCGACCCGAGGGTCCCTTGTGCGTAATGCTTTCTGACCACATCTTCTCTTGCTGCTAGCGGTTGGCGTTCATGGAATGGCGCGGTGTTTTATTCCGTCGACTCGTGCTAACATTATTTGTCTTAGTACATTTGTATTCCAAATTAGGACCCGGCGTCTTCTCAACCTCTTCCTGTTTCCCCCCCCCTTCCTCTTTCTCCCTTACCCCTTCCTCTTTCTCCCCTACTCCTACCTCTTTCTTCCCTATCCCTTTCTCTTTCTCCCCTACTCCTTCCTCTTTCGCCTTAGTGCTTCGTCTTTCCTCCACATCTCGCCGGCCTAACCTTGAGCGGGTTGCGGAAGTCATCGGCGCGACGGTTCTTGTTCGAAACGCCTCACCAGTCAGACTGTTGGTGCTTGCCACTCGACGTCTAGCGTTAGGGACCATTGTGAAGGTCATTCTGCTTTTTCAACGCGAATCACGCCGTCGCTGCCTTCTTCCTGCCCCGTCCCATCGTCCCGACAACACTGTCCCAGCGTTCTGACAACACTGCGCTCTCTCTCTCTCTCTCTCTCTCTCTCTCTCTCTCTCTCTCTCTCTCTCTCTCTCTCTCTCTCTCTCTCTCTCTCTCTCTCTCTCTCTCTCTCTCTCTCTTCTCTCTCTCTCTCTCTCTCTCTCTCTCTCTCTCTCTCTCTCTCTCTCTCTCTCTCTCTCTCTCTCTCTCTCTCTCTCTCTCTCTCTCTCTCTCTCTCTCTCTCTTTCTCTCTTTCCTTCTCTCTCTTTCTCTTTTTCTCTTTTTCTCTTTTTCTCTTTTTCTCTTTTCTCTCTCTCTCTCTCTCTCTCTCTCTCTCTCTCTCTCTCTCTCTCTCTCTCTCTCTCTCTCTCTCTCTCTCTCTCTCTCTCTCTCTCTCTCTCTCTCTCTCCAATAATTGTGGAGAAATTGGTTGGAGATTGATATGGAATTGGAAGGGTAATGCAATTTTCCATGGAGTTTACAAGGGTGTTTGGCCACGTTTCCCGAGTTGTGGTCGTAGTATCTTCATAGCAAAATACAGAGCCTCTCTATCCTCATAAGCGATCATATGCCCCCTAGTGGTCAATGTCAGCAGTCAAAACTGAATCCTGTGAGCAACACAAATACGTCTTATCAACAGCAGCATTGTAAACGACTTAAATCATAGGCGTAAAACAAAACTGAAAACACTGGTAGCAATATGGATATAATTGTTCAATATGCCTGACTATTTGACATGATGTTGGTCCGATGCGGAATTGTGGCCATGCCTTGATTAACCTTCACACTACTACTATGGAGAAACTGGAAGTATTGAGGGCGGTTCTTAGTGCTTCAAGATGCTCTAGAATGATTAACAGGAGTGTTTTGCACTCATTTACACGCGTTTTACACTCATTTACACTTCCAGCTACATTTTAGCCCCAAATTCTGTTATCTGAATATTGAAGTTTTGGTCTCGGATACTTTGTTCCAAGTATTCACTTTTTTTTGCTTAACTGTTCTTTTGTTTTCATTCTTAAGTCATGTGGGCCTGCGAGGCGCTCCAAGCAACAGTGTTAAACTAAGCTCTCAAGTCAAGCCTGGTTCCATGCCCTCGACCGGGCTTGGGGCTCCAACGTGATGTTCCCTCATACATTTCAAGTTTAAGCCAGAGTAAACCCCGCTCTGGTACTTTTATTTACCAACATGGTATAATGTTTTTCCCCCTGTGGGGCTGAGGGCAGTAACGAGCCGTGATAACGGTCATTAGTGGAGCGACTTGTCCTGCCGCGTCCTGTTTTCTACGAAGTGGGAGCCCAGGGGGGGGGGGGAGGGGGAAATGGGTGCTCTTGTGTGAATCACCTGTAATGAAAGTGATTGCGAAGGTGATTAATGTGGGCTTGGGGGAATGGGTAAGGGGAGCTGGGAGCTACGGCAGATCTGTGTTTTGTGTGTGGGATGACAGCTGTCTGGTGGTATGATTGTGTAGTTGTCCAGGTCTCCTCAGTGATGCTCTGCCTGCCTGCCTGCCTGCCTGCTTGGCCTGCCTGCTTGCCTGCCTACCTGCCTGCCTGCCTGCCTGCCTGCCTGCCTGCCTGCCTGCCTGCCTGCCTGCCTGCTTGCCTGCCTACCTGCCTGCCTGCCTGCCTGCCTGCCTGCTTGGCCTGCCTGCCTGCCAGAGTCTACGGTTTTTCTTTAGTGTATTACAAGTATATTATCTGTGTGCTCTTCAGTGTTGCCAACCGTCCTTTGCGGATAATATGTCTTGGGTTGGTTCTGGGAGTTGTTATACTGGGGGCCAGGTTTGACTTGTGATAACTTGGTCTAAAAGACCTAATTCTTTTTTCTCCCCCACGGTTGGGGTGGTGTCTGCTGGTGTGAGAACCATGGGGTGAGATCCAATAGCCCCATTTCCAACCCATTTCCTCTCTCCAACTCTTCTGCCTCTTTCACAGCTTCCAAGTTGTGGCCACTATTCTTCCCCAAGTTAGTGTCCAAGTTGGGGCCTGCATGTGTGTAAGCGAGGCTTGAGTGGTTGAGTGAGTGAGAAGGTAGACAAGGTAGACACAAGGTGGTGGGTGGGAGGTTGTTTGGTTGAGTGAGTGAATGGGTTAGTGAGTGAGTGAGTGAATTAGAAAGCTAGCCAAGTAGACGACGGTGCGCCTTCTTGCTCAGTGGGCAAAATATGCACACAAGACATTTATTTAACGTTGATTCAACGTAGAACCAACGCCACTCTTGAACAGTGTGACCACTGGGTCACAGTGTATGTGTGTGTGTGTGTATGTATGTCTGTGTGTGTGTGTGTGTCGTTATTTATAACAACACATACACACAAACACGACTGCTACGGGCTGCTTCCTGTGTGTGTGTGGGGGGGGGGGGGAGGATTTTTTTATTTCCTCTCAACCGTCAATCAACCGGTGTACAGATTCCTGAGCCTACTGGGCTCTATCATATCTACATTTGAAACTGTGTATGGAGTCAGCCTCCACCACATCATTGCCTAATGCATACCATCTGTTGTGGGTATATACAAGTACAGTGAATAAAGTACAGTTGAGTTCTTTCCGGCCGCCGCACCACTTGTCTATGGAGTTTACCGTCTTCAGGTACCCGTAAAGATCTCTGCTAAGAGAATTGTTGCAGTTTAATGAGATATACGACGGTAAAATGTAAACAATACCTCGGGCCCAGGTCCGCAATGCAGTGTGTTTGTTGCACAGGGAGAGTGAAGTGTCTGTAGCTGCTGCTAGTGTCACCTAAATCTTGCCGGAGGGGCCCTTTCTCGGCAATATTTTTCCCTGTTCCGTGAGACACGGTTTTGAAGCATAATGTTTGTTGTTGGTGTGTAAAGGAGGGGGGGGGGGGTGTAAGTGCGCCAGTGGAGCGCAGTTCCCCCCTTGTGGCGTTTATATTTTTAAGGCGCAATGACGGACATGTATTGTGTGGTGAGAATACTCGGGGCAGTACACTTAGCTTTTAAGGATTCTTGTCGCGGAAACCTTCGTCGCCTGTGGCAGGAGCGTTGGAGCTTGTATTCTCTAGTGATGTTGGCTTTTCTGTTCGGCGCAACATTATTGGTAAGTTGGTTGTGGTGTCCCTTGTGATGGTGCTGCTGCTGTTCCTGTGGTGATGGTGATGTGCCTTGTGATGGTGCTGCTGCTGCTGTTCCTGTGGTGGTGGTGATGTGCCTTGTGATGGTGCTGCTGCTGTTCCTGTGGTGATGGTGATGTGCCTTGTGGTGGTGCTGCTGCTGCTGTTCCTGTGGTGGTGGTGTTCCATGTGGTGATGTTGCAGTCTCTTCTGGTGATGGTGTTGCTGTTCTGTGTTGTGGCGCTGCTGTTCATTGTGTTAGTTCTGCTGTTCCCTGTGGTGGTGCTCTTTCCTTGTACTGGTGATGCTTCTTGTAGTGATACTACTCCTGCCTGCCTGCCTGCCTGCCTGCCTGCCTGCCTGCCTGCCTGCCTGCCTGCCTGCCTGCCTGCTTGCTTGCCTGCCTGCCTGCCTGCCTGCCTGCCTGCCTGCCTGCCTGCCTGCCTGCCTGCCTGCTTGCTTGCCTGCCTGCCTGCCTGCCTGCCTGCCTGCTTGCCTGCCTGCCTGCCTGCCTGCCTGCCTGCCAGTATTCTGATGCTTGAGTCAGACTCACTAAGTGGAGTTTATTTGCTCTATAACTTTGAATAGGCGCTGCAATGGCAGTATAGTGTAATGGAAACAAATGCTTCCTGATTCTAGTTTCACTTCTAATTTGGTAAATTCTGCTAATGATTCTTTAAAGTAAACAGTTACCTTTCTTTGAGGTGGTTTCGAGAATCAATCTCCCCGCGGCCTAGTTGGTAGCAAGGTCAACCAGGCTGTTAGACGCCACTCCTCGCAGTCTGACGTAGACTTACAACCCGGTTGATCAGGTATCCTTGAGAGATATGCGATATCACGAGTGCTTTTGTCTTCGCCTTGAGAATTAAACATCTCATATTAATATAGAATACAGGTTGCCTGCTGGTGTCTCTCCTTACAACTAGTTAACATTTTCGTGAGAGAGAGAGAGAGAGAAAGAGAGAGAGAGAGAGAGAGAGAGAGAGAGAGAGAGAGAGAGAGAGAGAGAGAGAGAGAGAGAGAGAGAGAGAGAGAGAGAGATAGAGAGAGAGAGATAGAGAGAGAGAGAGAGAGAGAGAGAGAGAGAGAGAGAGAGAGAGAGAGAGAGAGAGAGAGAGAGAGAGAGAGAGAGAGAGAGAGAGAGAGAGTGAGTGAGTGAGTGAGTCATCAGTGTGAGGAAGTAACAACGAGGGTGTTTCTAGTTGTCTCTGTGCATCACGACACCGGACAGTCTCTTGCTTAGAGTCAGTTTTGACCGAACTTCAATATACATCTAGAATGGTTTAGGAGATTGGTCTGAAAAAGTGGAGGCCATCTGAAACCTTATGGGATTTTTATTTCCTCCCGTGTTTGTCAACATTCTCATGTTACTGAGTGTATACACTTCAGGCTCTCCTCCCCCTTTCCTTGTAAATATTAAAGACTTTTCCCGTGGATAATTTAAAAAAAACAGACGGAAACCTGGGTGAAAATGAACCAGATTTACGTGTATATATATATATATATATATATATATATATATATATATATATATATATATATATATATATATATATATATATATATATATATATAAATGTGAGTGTTTAACACAGTATGTACGGTATATTAGGTAGTAAATCTCTGGTCAATGTCGCACCAAGGTTAAAGCCGCAGCTGAAACTCAGGGCCTCGCTAACTGTCGTTTAAACTGAAGCGTAGAGTGGGGGGCGGAGGGTATAAAAAGCCGACTGCTGGGAGCCTCAAAGGTTGCCGGGCTGGGGAGGGGGAGCCGACGATCCCTATAGTGATGGGTGGAGCATAATGGACCCCGGGGAGTGATGGGTGGAGCATAATGGACCCCGGGTAGTGATGGGTGGAGCATAATGGACCCCGGGGAGTGATGGGTGGAGCATAATGGACCCCGGGGAGTGATGGGTGGAGCATAGTGGACCCCGGGGAGTGATGGGTGGAGCATAATGGACCCCGGGGAGTGATGGGTGGAGCATAGTGGACCCCGGGTAGTGATGGGTGGAGCATAATGGACCCCGGGGAGTGATGGGTGGAGCATAGTGGACCCCGGGTAGTGATGGGTGGAGCATAATGGACCCCGGTGAGTGATGGGTGGAGCATAGTGGACCCCGGTGAGTGATGGGTGGAGCATAATGGACCCCGGTGAGTGATGGGTGGAGCATAGTGGACCCCGGTGAGTGATGGGTGGAGCATAATGGACCCCGGTGAGTGATGGGTGGAGCATAGTGGACCCCGGGTAGTGATGGGTGGAGCATAATGGACCCCGGTGAGTGATGGGTGGAGCATAGTGAACCCCGGGTAGTGATGGGTGGAGCATAATGGACCCCGGTGAGTGATGGGTGGAGCATAGTGGACCCCGGTGAGTGATGGGTGGAGCATAATGGGCCCCGGGGAGTGATGGGTGGAGCAGCTGGTGAGCTACACGCCGCCCTTCCGCCATCAGTCTCCACGACCTGTCTCCCAATATTCACACCTTCTTAGACCCCATTCACTTCTTGCTTCCGATCTTATCTTTCCCTATGTCCCCCCAGCTCTCCATTCTCCCCTCTTGATGTCTCCCCTTCTCCCCTTCCTCTCTCCCCCCCTCCTCTTTCATTCTCTCCCCTCTTCATCTCTCCCATTTCCATCTTTCCATTATCTGCCTATTGCCTCTTCATCTCTTTCTGCAGCTGCAAGCAACAGCCTGTTGGACCAAAGTATCACAAGTCGAACCTGGTCCCTGGCCGGGAGGTTATCTTGAGGTTATCTTGAGATGATTTCGGGGCTTTTAGTGTCCCCACGGCCCGGTCCTCGACCAGGCCTCCACCCCCAGGAAGCAGCCCGTAGGCAGCTGACTAACACCCAGGTACCTATTTTACTGCTAGGTAACAGGGGCATAGGGTGAAAGAAACTCTGCCCATTGTTTCTCGCCGGCGCCTGGGATCGAACCCAGGACCACAGGATCACTAAGTCCAGCGTGCTGTCCACTCGGCCGACCGGCTCCCTGGAACACAGTGGTGAAGAAATTTAACAATTTCTTCTTTTATACATAAAGTAGATCTCTCTACTCCAACGGGGCCTCACGGCTGAGTGGACAGCGCTCGGGATTCGTAGTCCCAAGGTACCGGGTTCGATCCCCAACGAAGGGGGAAACAAATGGGCAGAGTTTGTCACCCCTGATGCACCTGTTCACCTAGCAGTAAATTGGTTCCTGGGAGTTAGACAGCTGCTACGGGCTGCTTCCTTGAGGATATGTAACAAAAAGAAGGCCTTGATAGAGAACCGGGCCGCGGGGAGGCTAAGCCACGAAATTATCTCCAGATAACCTCAAGAAGAAGATGGCACCTCTACTCTTCACTGGCTTAAATGTTGCGTTTTCCTGCTATATCGTGCGCTCCGATCTGTTATTATTTTACGGTGTAAATTTGAGACTTGGCCCTCCAGTATTTGCTATGTAGATACCTCTCGTCTTTACGGGCTATTCACGCCCGTGCCACCTCTTGGGTGGCTTAATCTTTATCAATCAATCTCTCGTCTCCTCGGAGCCACCTCAAGGAGAGGTAAGGTATCAGAAGGAAGAAATGCAAGAGATCAAAGCATTACCGTGTCTGAACATCTTGAATATCAATTACCGGTTGACTATCTGGTGTTGGTTCTAGGATCAGCGTACCCACGGCCCGGTCTATGGCCAGGCCTCCTGGTTAGGTGTGGTCAACCAGGACGTTGGACGCAGCCGTAGGTCCAGGTAGTCTTACCTTACCTACCTTGAGGTGCTTCCGGGGCTTAGTGTCCCCGCGGCCCGGTCGTCGACCAGGCCTCCCCCCCCCGTCTTTGGGGGTGTTTTAACAGGTTTTCTTTGAAACACTTGGATTGTACCTGGACTATACCGCTTACTGTGTAGACTGGAATATTGGTTTACAGTAGCAGTTAATTTAAGGTCAGTGAATATTATGACCTAGAGAAAGTATAAAGAATAGTATCTTAAATTAATTTTGTCATTATTGATTTTGAAGAAATTAAAGTATAGATGTAATCGATCTTTTTCTATTGTTAAAAAGTGGAATTGTTTCAGGAACAGTTCCCATTTATGAATTATTAAATATTCTTATGTTATCGCTTTCATATAATTTCATAAGTGCCAGATGAGAATTTATTAATATTGTTTTTGGACAATGGCGGGGATTTTGGAACTTTTTTTTTTTTAAATCAGGGAGAGGGGTCTACTAACTTATTGCTAGTTTCGGGGAGCAAAGTCCCCACGGCTCAGTCTCTAGCCAGGTCACATGGTTTGATCAACCAGGCTGTTGGACGTAGCTGCTCGCAGCCTGGCGTCCATCACAGACCAGGGGTAACCTTAAGAACTATCTAGTAAATCGGTGGCTTACACATATTTAAAAAAAATAAAAAAGAAACTCAAATGACCGACAATATTCATTGCCATCCAAACTTGAAATGGTTTAGAAACTCTAATGTTGATCACGAAACACAGCAAACAATTGTAGTTATTGTTTAACTTTACATCAGAAAGCCTGCCACGTAAATTGGCACTCAGGTAAAACCCAAATAATGTGGATCATTGCGATGTTTTCCGATTAAATACGTGACAAACTTTGGCTATAAATCACCCCAACGTACTTCAAATAATAGTTTTATTTGGTGTTTTGTTAAAGCTGTGACGTTATCATGCAATAATCATTCAACTGCATAGGACTGATACATGGGATATATGTACGTGTGAATGATTGATACAAGGAACAAATTAAGTCATTTTTCTCATGATCTGAGATACCTTGAGGTGGCTCCGAGGATCAATGCTCCCGCGTTATGGTCTCTGATCAGGCCTACCTTGAGGTTACCTTGAGGTGCTTCCGGGGCTTAGTGTCCTCGGAAGCACCTCAAGGTAACCTCAAGGTAGGCCTGATCAGAGACCATAACCTGATCAGGCCTCCTGAGACCAGATTCACAAAGCAGTTACGCAAGTACTTACGAACGTGTACATCTTTCCCCCAATCTTTGACGGCTTTTGTTCCATTGTTTAAACAGTTTACAGGCATGAAAACTTCCCATCTGTTGTGGGTTGCATCCCGTGGAAGGTCTATAGTTAAAGTCTGTACGTAAGTACAGACGCCTTGTCACAACGTCACAGAAATGAGGCACCAAATTGCCCGAACCTAACCAAACCGAGGACCTAAGAATAGAAAATGTGACAGCCTATGAATTTAACGAGCCGATATGATTTATAATACATTATATATTTGACGTTGGAAGATTTTTACGTCAAAATACGACATGTTATTCGAGAGGACAGGTAGGATACCTTGCGGTTGCCTTGTGATGATTTTGGGACTCAACGTCACCCTGGCCCGGTTCCCAATCAGCCTTCTTTGTCGCTGGACTGGTCAACCAGACTGTTGGACACAGCTGCTCGCAACCTGACGTATGAATCAACGCCTGGTTGATCAGTATGATCACAATGCAGACTTAACAGTGATACAAAGACGCCTGTTAAGTTATTAAGAGGTAAGATCTTAAGTTATATGTAAGGTAAGATCTTAAGTTATATGTAAGGTAAGATCTTAAGTTATATGTAAGGTAAGATCACACGTATACCATTCGAGTATTCCCCCCCCCCCCCAAAAAAAAATGGCGCCATTCCCCAAGACGAATGATTGAAATGCAGAGAAAAGTGTGAGGGAGAGGAGGTAAGCCGGTTAGTGAAACTAAATTATTAAAAGTGAAGAAGTGTCCTGTAAGCCGATTAGTGCCTTCAAATGTGACAAGCCCCGTGTTTTATATAGTAGTGGCACGCATCTACCTTAAATGTCGTCTCTCTGACTTCAGGACGTGTCAAATGGTGTCTCCCTGACTTCAGGACGTGTCAAATGGTGTCTCCCTGACTTCAGGACGTGACAAATGGTGTCTCCCTGACTTCAGGACGTGACAAATGTCGTCTCCCTGACTTCATGACGTGTCAAATGTTGTCTCCCTGACTTCAGGATGTGTCAAATGTTGTCTCCCTGACTTCAGGACGTGTCAAACGTTGCCTCCCTGACTTCAGGACGTGTCAAACGTTGCCTCCCTGACTTCAGGACGTGTCAAACGTTGCCTCCCTGATTTCAGGACGTGTCGAGCTCCAATATCGGCCACACACTTCCTGGATTTTAGGTTAGAGTTTGAAATCTGGAATCATTACAAGAAGGTTGGGAAGCTGCTGACACGGTGCTGTTCTAGGGGCGGAAAGACATCAAATGCACTAACATGTATTCAGCAAGGGTTGCCATAACCACCTACTGCTGCAACTACTTGCAACACACCGTTGTTGCAAGGCATAATAAATATTGCAGGAAGCAGTGGACGTGTTCAAGAATCAATTTAACAAGTTTCTGCAGGAGGTGCCAGACTAACAACTTTGTAAAGGATATGTATCCCCGCGGACTGCTGCAAGCAACACCCTTTTTGATCAGATCATTGCAAGTCAGGCCTGGCTCTAGGGGCCCTGGCTCTAGGCCGGGCTCTAGGCCGGGCTCTAGGCCGGGCTCTAGGACCCTGGCTCTAGGCCTGGCTCTAGGCCGAGCTTGGGGGGACTTCACAATTTAAACGTATTTGCTGTTGAGGTGAGAACAGATTTTTTTTATGGGTTTAAAATCTTGAGAAGCGTTCTTTGAAAGTGTTTTGTTTTTTTCCTAACTCGGCGGTCGCCAAAACCTGTATACCTCATTTGAGAAAGTTTGGCCAGAGTATCATAAACTAAGCGGTTCATTCTGTGACTTCCCGCAATACAGAAATCACTTGGAAATATTTAGTAGATGCTCTAAAAGTTTTGTAAAAGTCCATGAAAATTGTACTTGCAATGCTACAGCAACATTGCAAGAAGATATTACATATTATTATGCAAGTCCGATCCTCAGGTTTACAATATGTATTGCCACGCATGTAGTTATTAGTCCATAGCTCGGCAGTGGAATGCGTTGAGGCTTTCAGGAATATTAAACATCACGTGTCAGGTGAGTAGGCTTCGTAGAATGGCAGTCAGCGCAAAGCTTTTATCACTCTGTGGCCTCGCTAGCGTGGCGAGACCAACGAGGGCGGAACACTGCAACACGAGGTCCTGATTGGTTGATTGATTGATAAGGAGTAAGCCACCCAAAAGGTGGTACAGGGGATAAATACCTCGTAAACAGGAGGTCCTGTAGATGCCTGGCGTGGAAACGACGCTCATTGTCAGAACAATGTTTGTTACAAGTTGGTAAGCCTGATTGACCAATCCAGCAACGAGAAGGCCTGGTTGACGACCGGGCCGCGGGGTCACTGAGCCCCGGAATCACCTCAAGGTAACCTCAAGGTAACCTCAAGGTAAGGTACATCGTTGTAACATCGATCTCAAGGATGAAATTTTAGAGTAACGAAAGAGGAATTCTATTGCCAGGCAGTAAGCTCGTTATGGGTGCAAGAAGTTTGTCCTCCTAATCTCTTCGTCTGATTGAAATAGTTTAGATTTATGAAAGACCTGGGTAAATAGTGGTTCGGTAAAAGGGTTGTTGATTGTGGAACCAATTGCTGCATAACATAATAGAAGTAGGATCCCTTGAGTGTTTCAAGCGTAGGTTAGACATACATATGAATGAGATTGGGTGGTTATAAATATGAGAGCCTCGTATGGGCCAATAGGCTTTCTATCGTTATCTTCGTTCTTATGTTTTTAAGTAGGGCTGAAATTATTTTTTAGGAGTAACATGATTGAAGTAAAAGTGGCTGAATGGTCTTTAAAAAAAGGGTGATATGAATAAAGTATTTAATATATCAGCGCAAAATAGAACGCAAGTAATGCGTATAAATTGGAAATGTTTTGAGTCAGAAAAGACCTGGGTAAATACTATTGTGTTGATTTGTGGAAGTAAGAACCATGTAAATTAATAAATATGAGGTCATTTGATTATTTCAAGCTTAGGTTAGACATATATATGAATGAGTTTGGATGGAAATAAATTGGAGCTGCCACGTATGGGTCAACAGACGTTCTTTTCCTTAATTCATATGTTCTCAAGGCTGTCTGTCTGTCTGTCGCTCTCTCTCTCTCTCTCTCTCTCTCTCTCTCTCTCTCTCTCTCTCTCTCTCTCTCTCTCTCTCTCTCTCTCTCTCTCTCTCTCTATCTCTCTCTCTCTCTCTCTCTCTCTCTCTCTCTCTCTCTCTCTCTCTCTCTCTCTCTCTCTCTCTCTCTCTCTCTCTCTATCTCTCTCTCTCTCTCTCTCTCTCTCTCTCTCTCTCTCTCTCTCTCTCTCTCTCTCTCTCTCTCTCTCTCTCTCTCTCTCTCTCTCTCTCTCTCTCCCTCTCTCTCTCTCTCTCTCTCTCCCCCCCCCACTCTTTGCCCTCACTAGCCTTCCCTTCCATCTCTCCCTCATCCCCTCACTTCCCCACCGTTTCTCCTTTCCCTCCTCACCCATTTTGTTCTCCTTTCACTTCCTCCTTTCCTCAGTCTTCCTCTACTCTGTATACAAACAACTTCCAGTTCTCACTGGGAACAGAACCCTCGTGTAGGGCGAGTCTTTGTACGTGTTGACGAGTACACACTTAGCCAGCGTGAGCCAGCTCTCAAGCGCGAGCTCGCTCTCCAGTGTGAGCTCGCTCTCGAGCGCGAGCTCGCTCTCCAGCCTGAACTTGACAAGCCATTGTTAGTGGTATGCTCACTTCATAAAGGCGGCAATAAAGCAATTATAGATCGGTCTTTCGAATATCACACATCACAGGTTGTTAGGAAGATAGATTGCCCACTTTGGCTAAAATAAATTGCTCAAGGACCTGCTTGATGGGGTTCTTCTACCTCCCCAAGCCCCGTCCGAGTCCAGGCTTCACTTGTGAGAGGTTGGTCCAACAGGCTGTTGCTTGGAGCAACCCGCAGGCCCACATATATCCCACAGCCCGGTTGGTCCGGCACTTCTTGAAGAAAACTAAATAGTTTTCTCTTGAAGATGTCCACGGTTGTTCCGGCAGTATTTCTTCTGTTCGCTGAGAGGATGTTGAACAACCGTGGACCTCTGATGTTTATACAGTGTTTTCTGATGGTGCCTATGGCACCTCTGCTCTTCACTGGTTCTATTCAGCATTTGCTTCCACATCATTCACTCCAGTACGTTGTTATTTTACTGTGTAGATTTGGGACCTGTCCCTCCAGTATTTTCCGTGTATATTATTTGGTATCTCTCTCGTCTCCTTTCTAGTGAGTGCATTTGAAGAGCTTTGAGACGATCCCAATAATTTAGGTGCTTTACCGCGTCTATGCGTGCCGTATATGTTCTCTGTATTCCCTCTATTTTAGCAATCTCACCTGCTCTGAAGGGGGAAGTGAGTACTGAGCAGTACTCAAGATGGGACAACATAAGTGACTTGAAGAGTACAACCATTGTGATGGGATCCCTGGATTTGAAAGCTCTGGTAATCCATCCTATCATTTTTCTGGCTGACGATCGGAGCCTGTGAGCAGCGACGTCCAACAGCCTGGTTGACCAGATCACAAACCAGGCCTAGTTCAGAGACCGGGCCGTGGGGACAGTCATCTTGGGTATTATCTTCTTAAAGTAACTAAAAATTATGCTTTCCTGGACACGAAAAGTGCAACTGATTATATATTTATATATATATATATATATATATATATATATATATATATATATATATATATCTTCCAGCTAGAGGTGGTACTCCCTTCATATATATATATATATATATATATATATATATATATATATATATATATATATATATATATATATATATATATATATATATATATATATATATATATATGAAGGGAGTACCACCTCTAGCTGGAAGAAGGGGGGCCCATAGCCTCGGAGGAAACCTATATATATATATATATATATATACATATATATATATATATATATATATATATATATATATATATATATATATATATATATATATATATATATATATATATAATCAGTTGCACTTTTCGTGTCCAGGAAAGCATAATTTTTAGTTACTTTAAGAAGATAATATAATAATATATATATATATATATATATATATATATATATATATATATATATATATATATATATATATATATATATATATATATATATATATATATATATTAGTTGATTTTATACCCGCATTAGGTCAGGTGATAATACAATGATAATACAAGACTGGATTAATCTTTGTGTTTAGATAGGAGATGCCTCGTATGGGCCAATAAGCCTTCTGCAGCCCCTATGTTTATCCCTTATGTATCCCCCCATGTTTTCACCTTCATTTTATATATATATATATATATATATATATATATATATATATATATATATATATATATATATATATATATATATATATATATATATATATATATATATATTATTAAATATGACCGAAAAAGTAAGATTAATAATTCTAACACGAATTTTCTCAATCTTTCGTACATTTCTTTTCACTGTTGGAGGTAAATCAAAAATCAATTCTCCAAAATTCATTTTTATTTCTAGTCTGACGCGACACGAGCGCGTTTCGTAAAACTTATTACATTTTCAAAGACTTTAGTTTACAAATACACAACTGAATAGAACTTACGCTTCTCCGATTTTATATCTACATATGAGTGAGGTGGAAGGGGTGATGTGGCATTAATCAACACAAGACAGAACAAGATGTGGTATTAATAGGGTATTAATTTCATCAACACAAGACAGAACACGAAACAATGGGTATTGAATAGAAGTGTTTGTAGAAAGCCTATTGGTCCATATTTCTTGATGCTTCTATATTGGAGCGGAGTCTTGAGGTGGGTAGAATATAGTTGTGCAATAATTGGCGGTTGATTGCTGGTGTTGACTTCTTGATGTGTAGTGCCTCGCAAACGTCAAGCCGCCTGCTATCGCTGTATCTATCGATGATTTCTGTGTTGTTTACTAGGATTTCTCTGGCGATGGTTTGGTTGTGGGAAGAGATTATATGTTCCTTAATGGAGCCCTGTTGCTTATGCAACAGGGCTCAACCTAACCTAACCTAACCTGCTTATGCCCTGCATAAGCAACAGGGCTCCATTAAGGAACATATAATCTCTTCCCACAACCAAACCATCGCCAGAGAAATCCTAGTAAACAACACAGAAATCATCGATAGATACAGCGATAGCAGGCGGCTTGACGTTTGCGAGGCACTACACATCAAGAAGTCAACACCAGCAATCAACAGCCAATTATTGCACAACTATATTCTACCCACCTCAAGACTCCGCTCCAATATAGAAGCATCAAGAAATATGGACCAATAGGCTTTCTACAAACACTTCTATTCAATACCCATTGTTTCGTGTTCTGTCTTGTGTTGATGAAATTAATACCCTATTAATGTCACCTCTTGTTCTGTCTTGTGTTGATTAATGCCACATCACCCCTTCCACCTCACTCATATGTAGATATAAAATCGGAGATGCGTAAGTTCTATTCAGTTGTGTATTTGTAAACTAAAGTCTTTGAAAATGTAATAAGTTTTACGAAACGCGCTCGTGTCGCGTCAGACTAGAAATAAAAATGAATTTTGGAGAATTGATTTTTGATTTACCTCCAACAGTGAAAAGAAATGTACGAAAGATTGAGAAAATTCGTGTTAGAATTATTAATCTTACTTTTTCGGTCATATTAATAATATATGTCTACAGGAAAGACTGCTACCAAAATATACTAATATATATATATATATATATATATATATATATATATATATATATATATATATATATATATATATATATATATATATATATATATATATAACTGAAAACTCACACCCCAGAAGTGACTCGAACCCATACTCCCAGAAGCAACGCAACTGGTATGTACAAGACGCCTTAATCCACTTGACCATCACGACCGGACATAATGAGGTGATAGCCGAGGCTATATGAACCACCCCACCGCCGGCACTCGGATAGTTATCTTGGGCATAGCATTTTACCAAATCACCTCATTCTTTGGGGCACACGTGAGGAACACAAATGCCAGTTGCGTTGCTTCTGGGAGTATGGGTTCGAGTCACTTCTGGGGTGTGAGTTTTCTGTTGCATATTGTCCTGGGGACCATTCAGGCTTGTTCGCATATATATATATATATATATATATATATATATATATATATATATATATATATATATATATATATATATATATATATATATATATATATATATATATATATATATTTATTTATTTAGTCACCTGTCGCAGTTCCCCAGTCTCAACTATCGCAGTTTCTCCACCTGGGTGGTTACCTTGAGGTTACCTTGAGGTGATTTCAGGTCTTAGCGTCCCCGCGGTCCGGTCGTCGACCAGGCCTCCTGGTTGCTGGACTGGTCAACTTGCGTATCGCAGTTCCCAGTACAGGTGTTGCAGACTTCCAACCTTACTGCCACAGCAGCTATATAGTGTCCTCGTTTTTCCTTACGATCATTAAATTACGCCTTAAGGTCACTGTGACATCATTCCCCCTCTGCTTAGCCCTCACAACCTTCCTCCCTGTCCCACATTTCTCCCTCACTGGTCTCACCCCCTTTTATCCCTTTCCCTTTCCTCCCTACCCTCCCTCTCCATCCCAGCCCCTCACCCCATCACTTCCTTCCATCCTCTTACATCCTATCCTCGTCCCCTCCCGCTTCCTTTCCCTTCCCCCCTCTCCCTCCACCCCCCCCCTCCCTTTCTGCCAAGGCTATCGCCATATTGCATTTTTTTTGGGCAGAATATCCTCATTTCTCCGTAGCATCAGCGGTTTTTTTTTCTCACGCTTTTGGCGTGTCTCGTGCTGCCCCCTGCGCGTTATAGTATCATTACGGAACTAACCCGAGCGGCAGGAGGCTCACTCTTCCGTAAAATCTCCATTGGCAAGTGAGGGGGAGAGGAGGAAGTTTTGGATGTGTATAACGTTCACTGCAGTCCAAAATTAATTAATATTTTGTTAAAAAATATGTTTGGTGTCTCTGCTACTTTTCATCTGAAAGGGAGAGAGAGAGAGAGAGAGGGAGAGAGAGAGAGAGAGAGAGAGAGAGAGAGAGAGAGAGAGAGAGAGAGAGAGAGAGAGAGAGAGAGAGAGACGAAGAGTGATTGATGTTGGTGATGAGGAATACGAAGATAAGAATGGTTGCATTGCAGACCCAATGGAAAATGTAATATCAGGGGAGGAAGCAAACTTTGGAAAATTGGCTTCCACTTGAAGAGTCAACAACACTAAACGAGGGTGAAAGGGGCGTGAGGGAGGGAGGGGAGAGTAAGAAGACAAAGTGGAATTACTGGGAAGGGTTATTTTGAACAAAAGCACCGTCCATCATTGGTCTTGTTAAGATGGAGTATTCACTGACGATAAAGAATTTAGTAAGTTACTGAGGGCACAGTTCGACTCTGTCTTCAACACACTGAAGGTCACCAACACAGATGAATTCTTCATGAACGCCACCCCAATCTGGACGTATATCTCAGACGCTATCCTAGCCCCACTAGAGATGGAAGTAGCTGTAGACATCATGCCTATGCACGCTGCCATGCTCACAGCCTGACGTATGAACCAGGCTGTGACTCACACGTCTGGCTGATAGCAGCCGCGTCCAACAGTCTGGATGACCGGTCCAGCAACGAGGAGGCCTGTTCGAGGACTGGGCTGCAGGGTCGTTGCGCCCCGAAATTCCTAAGAAATTGCTACCACAGGCCATAAAATAGTCTCAGAAAGACAAAGCCTAGACAACGGTGACATCGACAATACACTAAAAAACTGTTGTAGAGAACTGTGGATCTGCGCTTCGCCCATCATAAAAATCTTAAGATAAGCGTTAAGACAGACAATTTCTGAACTTAATCCTAGTTTAGATCAGGACGTTCCTCCGTCTTTCAGCTGATACCACTAAGATAGTCTTGAATGACCGGAATCAATCAAAATGTCGAGGTAATTTATATAGAATTTACGAAACTTATTCGACAGTTGTGACCATTATCTTGTGTATCGTTGGTTCCGAGGATCAACGTCTCCCGCGGCCCGGTTGCTGATCTAGTCAACCAGGCCGTTAGACATCGCTGCTGGTAGCCTCACGTAGAAATCAACGCTCGGCTGGTGAGGTATCCTTTGGAGGTGTTTGTATACGGCTTTACCAAGTCTTCTTGTGAACAAGAAAATGGTAAAAAAAAGGGCCTCTAACGTAAAGATACCTGATCAACCAGGCTGTGATTTATACATCAGATTGCGAGCATCTAACACGAGGCCTGATCAGAGAAGACCGAGCCGCATGGAGACTGATCCTCCAACCTAACCCGTTCTCACACTTTATTACAGTCAATATTGACTTATTAAATACGTGCATATGTGACATACTAAACATTAACTTTCGTTCTTGCACGAAAGTGCGAGAACTGGTTGTCCAACCATTCGTACCTTAACGCCGGCCTCAGCAACAGAAGCAGACAATTAGTAACAGGGAGCAACACCCAGGAAAATGCGACAAATCAACAGGAATAAACAACACACACAAGCAACAACAATCTTGCATGCAACAGGGGAAACATGCTAGCAATCACAAACAAAGCAACTACAGACAAAGACAACGCCAAATGCAGTTTGATCACTAACAGCAACACTGGCGGCGGGGTGGTTGTCTAACCTGCCAGGTTAGTTCGCATCCCGCATCCTGCCTCTTGGTTCGCCTCCCCGTAAACAATGAAACTGTTTTGCCTAACCAGCAACGTGCGAACCCAAACGATCCACCTAACCGATCGAGGCTGACGCATGCAAAGCATCGATAATACAGTGATTTATTTTTACTAATAAGTCAATTTTTTTTTAGCGGAATTCGCGTTTCCGTAAACAAAAATATGCGACGTTCTGCGACAGACTCCGTGATCACCCTGTCAAGAGTACAGGTGCCATGCTCACCCTGTCAAGAGTAGGGGTGCCATGCTCACCCTGTCAATAGTAGAGGTGCCATGCTCACTCTGTCAAGAGTAGGGTTGCCATGCTCACTCTGTCAAGAGTAGGGGTGCCATGCTCACCCTGTCAATAGTAGGGGTGCCATGCTCACCCTGTCAATAGTAGAGGTGCCATGCTCACTCTGTCAAGAGTAGGGGTGCCATGCTCACCCTGTCAAGAGTAGAGGTGCCATGCTCACCCTGTCAAGAGTACAGGTGCCATGCTCACCCTGTCAATAGTAGAGGTGCCATGCTCACCCTGTCAATAGTAGAGGTGCCATGCTCACCCTGTCAAGAGTAGGGGTGCCATGCTCACCCTGTCAAGAGTAGGGGTGCCATGCTCACCCTGTCAAGAGTAGAGGTGCCATGCTCACCCTGTCAAGAGTAGGGGTGCCATGCTCACCCTGTCAATAACAGGTGTGCCATGCTCACTCTGTTAAGAGTAGGGGTACCATGCTCACCCTGTCAAGAGTAGAGGTGCCATGCTCACCCTGTCAAGAGTAGGGGTGCCATGATCACTCTGTCAAGAGAAGGGGTGCCATGCTCACCCTGTCAAGAGTAGGGCCCGCCAAACACACACCGAAACTACGACGTTGGTACAACGTTCGAACAAGTTTTAACACCTCTTAACCAGTTATAACAACCAATATAGCAAGTTGTAACAGCGTTCTAATACGTCATAAACACGTTAAGCCAAGATGTAACAACTTTATTACAAGTTGTAACAAGCGGAAAATAGAGACAGTTTCGGTTTGTGTTTCCAGGGGGGTGCCAAGCTCACCCTGTCAATAACAGGTGTGCCATGCTCACCCTGTCAAGAGTAGGGGTGCCATGATCACTCTGTCAAGAGTAGGGGTGCCATGCTCACCCTGTCAAGAGTAGGGGTGCCAAGCTCACCCTGTCAATAACAGG